>NC_133580.1:68606157-68943546 GCF_964106895.1 Numenius arquata
CAGAGAGGTGGGAGTGACCGGCCTGTACTTCCCCAGTTGTTCCTTTTTCCCCCTTTTTAAAAATGGATGCTATCTTTCCCTTTTTCCATTCACTGGAAACTTCACCAGTCTGCCACGACTTTTCAAATATGATGGATAGTGGCTCAGCAACTTCATCTGCCATAAAAACAACAATGACAGGTTGTCGTTTGGAGTTCGTGGCCTGGATGAATCAATCCACTCCTTTGGTTTCTGTCCTGTCCTGTCACTACACAGGACTTACCATTGCAGCTCTTATTAACGTGTTTTCCCTGACAGATGGCAAGACAAGTTCTTCAGTTCTGTACAAAAATCTATGATACAGAATCTAATATACAAATGTATCATGCAAGGAGATTTTTCTCTGATCTTATATTTTAATATGGGGGATTATTTTTTTATACTCTATCCAAAATCTTATTATCTTCTGTACCTTTAATAAATTAGTAAATTAACAAATCAGTAAGTTATCCACTTAGAAATATATATGGCAAGATAAGAGCAAGCCAATGATGCTCAATAATTTGCTCAATAAAAGTGTTTGATATTAAAGTTCAGAACTTTTTTTTCTAAAAAAAATGACTTTCAGGAAGTGAGTTAATCTCTCTCTATTAATTTTTCCCAAAACTATAGTGGGTTAAATCTACTTTTTAGCTTTCAGCCAAAGAATATTGCATAACTGAGTACAAATTATGAATTACTATGTTCTGCAGGAAAATAATTTTTATGTGTTGTATTTTCTGCTTTGTGGATATTGTACAACATATAACTAAAAGATGAACCCACATATTAATGGCTGTATGTTGTCCATTACTCCACAAAAGTTTCTTCTTACCTGAAAGGACACACCAGTGTGTATATTACCCTCATCAGTGAAGTACCTTGTTAATTTTGCAGCTGGAGACATTGTAACATACTAAAGATGAGAGATGTTGCAGTTCTCTCAAGAAAATTATGGCAGAGGACTTTGAATCCCCAAAATAGTAACTTCTCTGTAAAATAACTTTTCCTTCTTTAGATATTCTTTCACATTTCTACTTGGTCTCCCTTTTCCAAAACAAAATGACAAATCAAATTTAGAAACGGAGGCAGCAATAAACAAAACAGAGATACCATATTGTTTTCTAAGATCTGAAACTTCAGAAACATCTATCTCATATTGCTTCAGATTTACACTTCCATTAAATCACAACTAACTCGGAAATCATCACTTTTTCCTGGACATGTGAGCCCTTTTTTTTTTGAGCATTGCATAATCATAAACATGTTTAAGTCTTTTTCATCTATCAGCAGTTAACAAACAAATTCACTATATTTATTTCTAATATTTTCCCCAAAACCCCCCAGTCACAGGCAAGCTGTATAAATGATAATTTCAGTAAAAGTTATCAGTTCATATTCTCCTCTCTTTTAGCCCATTTGTACTGATTTCTAATCACTGTATTATTTCAGGCTCTTTCTGTGATGAAAATTCGTTCGTATCTTCATAGTTTAGCTTCAGGGTTTTTTTTTTTATTATTTTGTTTTTTCATATTCTTACCTCTTTGAACTCTCTCACCAGTAAATTAGTCTTCTTTTGAAACACTGCTAAACAAATATGCCGGTTGAAAAAATATTTTTTTATTTACTACTTCTGCTGTTTACGAGTGGCCCTGGTATTAAACAGTGCATTTTCAAAGAGTGGATATTTGATTTGTCTAAACAGAAGAAACTACCCTGTATACATAAAAATAAATACACGGTCCTTTTGACACTTCAAGAATACCTCTGCATTTTCCAAAACATGCTAAAGACACACACACACACACAAAAAAAGATCAATGAAGACAAAACTAATGATTTTGTCCAACAAAATACTGAAGGCAGTTTTTGAATGGGAAGAACACTTTGACTACACCCTAGTTATAGTTTAGAAATTCCACCTGGGGAAACTCTACCCACAGCCTTCCTTTAATGACATTACTGAAATAGACAAACCTTCAGAGTGAAAGCACTGGGAAATGTGATGTTTGCATGGGTTTGTTGCTTTATAGGAATATTTCCCTGAAAAATAGCTCACAAAACAATGCTCTGTATAGAAATGGTCAGTGTTAGCTTCATAACAGCTCATACTCTCTTGTAAAGCCCTACCTATTATTATCTATATTAAGACGGTGGATTCGTATTTGTAGAGATTTGCATTCCAACTCTCTGGTGCTTCAAAAAATTAATTAAGAAAAAGAGAGAAAGGGAGAGAAAGAAAAAGAATGAAAGAAAGAGAAAGAATAAAAGAAAGAAATGTGGGTTTTTTTTAAATCACATTTTGAATTGTATTGTTGGGGCTTCTATGTTTTTTAAAAAAATGACACAGGATGTAAAGCAATAAGATGATGTACAAACCTAGGATGCAGTTGGGGAACAGGAAAAGGGAAAGGAAAAAGAGTTCTATTAGGCTGGGAAAATATCAGTTGAATTATTATTTCTTCTTAGTAGTACGTATGCTGCAAAAGAAACCTAAGAGCTCACAAACATCCAGTTTAGTGCACGTTATAGTGCAGAAAGGAACAGGACATGTATAAAAGAATTGCCTATTCAAAGAGCTGATGTACACAGGTTTCTGAGATATGTCCTTTAATATTCTTAAAGTATTTAACAGTCATTTCATAAAAATCAGTCTTCTCTACACATATGGCTTTAGTGCGTTTTTGATCTGATCAAGGTAGCAGATAACTAGGTGCAAAAGAGGTAAGGATATCATTTGCTTGAATTGTTCCTAGATGTCAAATTTGTTGAATATTTATAGCATTGGTTTACTGACCTTCTGAACAGGTATCTTTTTTTCTACTTGCCATGAATTCTGGGCTCATCTGTATAAGGTTGCGTTGTGCCTTGTTGAGGATTTTAAATGGAAAGCCCTAAATAAATTGAACGCCACTGACTGTTCAGTTTTTTGCTGAGTGTTCTTTTATGAATTTATGACATTTGAATTCTATAACAGAAGCCTGAAAATCAGCCTTCCAATTTTCAGGAATATAGAAGTTGTTACCATTTTGAGTTATCCTGAGGACACAAACAGAAAATTTTAACTTGGAGAAAATTATGATACTTGAACAAGGAAAATTTCCCGGAAGTCTGATTAATGAGAAAATGTCAAAGTCATTGACACGGGTCAAAATAGGATGTATATTTGACATCTTCCACTGAAGTAACTTCACAATATTCATTCTGCTATTTCTTTTGTTTTCGGTCTTACAAGGGAACAACAATAAATGCTCATTCTGCTAAAAAAATCCAGGCAAAAAAGGAGAAGTATGTTTCTCCATTTTTACATAGTACTTTACATATTCAATGTTACTCCACATATGGGCACCTTCACCATTCTCAATTTCCTCTGCTGTTTGTGTACTCCACATTCCAAAAAGCAGGAGAAAAAAAGTCTGGTAAAATTAGGGCATGTGTTTGCAATACCATGAAACTTAGCAAACACCATTATCATCGTGCCTAATATATGAAAATCTCAGGTTTTAGCTTTGACTCTCCTAGATTTGAAATTCAGCAGATCACCATCCATGCAACCTCTCCACAAAACACCCACCCAAAACTAATCCCAGTTTTAAGCTCAGTTCCAGTTTTCCATTCGTGTCTGTGTCTTTGGGAACATTAACTAACAGGGGGGAAGACAGAGAGCTTTCACCAGAGAAAGGGAAGAGGAAAAAAATCTTTTTCCACAATCAGACACTCTTCTTCTCTGTAAGGATGATCAAACTGCTAAGAGAGCACCTGCTGTTCATGGGACGAGGAACATTTGTTCTGCCAAAGAAAGTATTTTGTATAAAACCGTGTGGATCGACAGTGACACCCAGCGGTCAACGCTTTTGCCAAAGCCGTGCGTTTACTGAAGCATAATTTATTTCCCTGCTCTTTTGTCTAATTTGCTTTTAAGGACTAACTCTTAAGCGAGTCTGTTTTAATAGGATTAAGCCAAATATTGTTCGGTGTTTTTTTGTTTTCTTTTTCTTTTAGTAATCTCTATTAATATTATGAACAGTGTGTGGTGCATCATGCTTGCAAATATCTGTTTTATATAAGTTTAAGACAGACTTCTATAAGTTAATGCTATAAGCAATATATGCAGCCAACATCAAAAAAAAATGAAGGCTATTTATACCGACAAAATGGCATCTTGGCATAATACTGTGAAAGCCTTTAAGTTTAAGGAGTGCTTATGTATAACACAGTATTTATACTAAATTTAATTAATATTATATTAGTATTATAATATCAATATTTTAGTAAGATTCCATTATCTAAAAATAAGCACACACACATTACTTCTAATAAGCAATTACCTATATGATTGCACTCACATTTCTTTTCCTTAAGCCCCAATCTTGCTGGTGAATCAACAGAAAAGGACTGCAAATTCCTCCAGGCACAAGCTGCGTCTTAAGGTTTGCAGGCAGGATTAACTGAAATAGAAGGAAAAGAACAAGGGTCTATATTTAAATTTTAGAGTTTTCTTTCAAAGTGCTAGGGTATGGCTAACTAAAGTGTGTTCCCATATGGTATATAAGGGAAGGAATAATATTTAATTACTCTACCTGTAGTTTTCAGGCTAATCATTACTAGGATTTTTTCCTGCCTGATGTTGTAGATAGGGGTTTCCCTTGCTATATGACAACTATTTATTTTATTGAAGATAAAGTTAATCACTTCTTCACCACAGGACCAGACATATATATATAAATCACTATATAAGTATATGTATAAACAAGTCTTACTCTCCTTGGGTCCTTTATTAGCCAAAGAGTGTAAACACTATCCTGCTCAGACTGATGAACAGTATTTGTTGAATCACTGCCCTCGGATGCAATTAGGTAGTGTAGCAGTGATGTGAAAGCATAAAAGTCATAACAGAAAATTCAGAGTCTTGTAAGCCAGGACCCAAACTCTGAACTGAAAGTGAAAAAACACATAAGTCTACTACTGGAAGGCTCAAAACTGCAGAGCAAGTGGCCTAATCCACAGATAAATAAAGTTTTCTAAAAAATACAGATGCATTTGAAAAACTGGAAAAAAAAAATAAAATGTCTTGTTTTCTTCAACTGAAGCTTTGTTAATAAGGTGACACTAAGGAAAGCTTTCCAATAGGTTTTCTAACATTTTCCTACAAATATCCTCTTCCAGTGGGATTTTCATGTTCAGTCATGCAGTCTTTTTTTTTTTTTTTTTTAGAAAACCGTACAGTCTTCTTGAAGTATTAACTACTTAAACAAGACAGTTTTGAAATATGAAAAAAAATAAAATGCTGTCTGCCTTTTCCTCTCTACACCAGTCAGTTTTGGAGGTACCACAGCTTTCTATGAAGCAGATTCTAGTGTTCAGGCCGAGATTCCTAAAAAGTAGGGTTGCCTGCGTATTTTGTACTCCTCGAGTGGGAAAATCAATACAGCAAGGCAGGGTAAGAAAATATCCACATTCTTCCGACCAAAAACTGAAGAGCTCAGAATCTATTACTGCCTGGCAGATGGTAAGAACAGGATTCTATGGCACGGATATAAGATTAAATTCTATATGGTTTCTTAATATAAACACCTAACAGTCTACAAACCTCTATTAATATATATATATTCCAAAGGTTTTCTTACAAAAAAAAAAAAAAAAGCTAGATGCTTTCATACTGAAAACTTTAAAAAAAAAAAAGGGTTTATGGTGTTGCTATTCCAAGGAGACATCCTCCTCCAAGCATTCTCTCCCACTGACCTTCTACCTGCCAAGGAGAGTCTGATTAACACCTCCCTCTGGGGAGCATTTCTGCTGGACCAACACTCTGCTCTGTCAGCTCCTTTGTAGCTTCATGAAACAGCATCCACAACCTTTCGAAACCTCCTTGACCTTATATTATAGTTTTCCATGGCTAAGAAACGGGATGACTTTTTCCAAAAGAATATTCAACAGCTCTAGTTGGTCACACCAGAAACACCATTGTTCCAGTTATGACCGGCAAATAAAAATCCAGCAGCTACTGGTATTTGATAAAAACAAAGCACTTACCCACAGCAAATTTTACTTTGCAGACTGGAAAAGAAAAGTTTACATTTCAGTGCATAACCACTTGCAACTAGAAAAGTTAAACTTTATACAAATGGGAAACAATGAATGGGGCTCATTTTTAGCTCTTAAGAGAAAGAAGGATGTAAAAGTAAGAAAACAACTACAATGGGATAGTTCGGGGTGAGTCGACCTTAAATCTTGCTTGCCATGTTTCAGCAAATGAAGGCCATCAGCAATTGTTTGAGGATCAGTTCAGGATTTTTTGCATAAATTTAGGAAGAAAACACTTATTAATAATACAAAAGCAGAGTCAGATCCTCAAAACAATGAACTGTTCATTACGGTGCAATATTTTAATTACAATAAATATAAATTTAAAATGTAGATTAAGGAAAATGTTAAAAATAAAAACCAGAACAGGAGAAATTCTTCTCTTTTGCAGAGAGATTGCTTTATAACAAGAACATGAGTATTTTCATATACGTTGTTATTTGTGCTATAGCTATTACATATATAAAATTAGAAAAAGTTCATTTGTGCGTGTTACTCCTGTGTTTCAGACAAGTTTTTCATTAACTGACAAACATTGCAATTAATACTTTTCCATAGCAGCTCTATGGGGGGAATATACTGTACGATTTGTTGGACCAAGGAACTGCAGTTCACAATCTCATTTTACAACTAATATAATTTAATGCAATCCTCAGGGGGACATTCTTATACACTCACATGTCTTGGTTTTGTCACTACCCGCTTGACAAGCCTTTTTACCCACAATAGAAGACATTTTACCCCTGATATTTAGCATCATTTAACTATGTCATTTTGATACAACAGAGCAAATTATATAGCAGGAGTTGCCTCAGAGTGACATGCATTAAGTAAAAACATGCAGGTTTTAATTGAAAAACGTATTTTGTTTTCAGCAGCTCAATACAACTTAATTACATGATCTATAGTGAAGTCTTAGTTTCCGGGCATAAACACACAACCAACCAAAATCTGTGTTGTAATATTCCAACAAAATCTACTCTTTAAAGCCATTTACTTACACCAGTGGGAAGAAAATGGAGAGGCTCAGGATAACATTCTTCTTTCTCAGACACTACAGAAGGTGTTTAGTTTGAGGAGGGAGAATCTATGAGTTGGGACCAGGAAGTGGGCCTGCTCTGATTTCAGAGCCCCGCCACGCTATCTCCTCCGTTGTCCTGTGTAGGGAAAATTTTAGAAAATGCTATTGTAGTAATCATGGTCTTCATAATTCTTTCAGAAAGCTTCTAAATTCTGTTCCCAGATGTATTCTCTCATCTTACTCTGTTGCATAGATCTCAACATCAGGTCCTGTCTCAAGTTTTAAAGGGTTCCTTGTCCACCACCTTCACATATGGTAAAATAAGGAATTTATAGTCCTCGCCAAGAAGTGGCGAGGATGCAGCTGATTGTTTGCCAGATGACTGAGTCGTTTATAAAACACTATAGGCTGTTTCTTCCTTTGGGGTGGTATCTCTGGGAGCAGACACATTGGTGTTCTCCAACGGGGCCTACCTTTCACTGTGACTATTTCTTCCTTTGCCCGTGAGGCGTTTAGTGGAACCTGCAGTTCCGGTACCTCCATCGCTATGAAATACAGTGTTGTACACTAAGCCCTCCTTCTGCCAAAAGGGAAGTGAGGGCCATGAAGGTGGCTACAGAGAATACTTCCCAACTTCAGTAATAACTGTGTAGCCATTGGAGCAAGGACTTCCTCTTCTGGCTTCTTGGTGAGCCATTCTCTTTCTGCAGCCCGGTTAATCCATGTCCTGTGGATTACTCTATTTAAGTGGCTCTATGGCTGGAAATAAAGATTTAAATATTGTTATGACACACATGTTTTTAAGGAAGTATTCAGTGCTCTAATCATCACTAAATGATAGGCAAGATAGAAAAGTAAACATCCACAGAATAATGAATTGCTTCTCAAATAAAATAGTCCCCATGCCCCGATCACAAGACACAAACTCAGGAGACTGAGCATCCTCCTGGCAAGTCAATGACAACGCAAAGGAAGAAACCCAGGTGTTCACAATTGCATTCTTTTAGTCTTATCCCAGAAAAACAGCAGGCTCAATATTTTTGACTTTCATTAAATTTCAGAATAAATTGGAAGAGGGAAATACAATATTCTTCATGGAACAATAACTTATTCAAGCACTCCAACATTTTGTTTCTATATAGGGCAAACTTTCCACAATGGCTTCAGCTCTGAATTTTTTATTTATATTTTTAATTTAGTTTTCTGTAGGCTGCTTTGCATTGTCACATTGTGATTCAGCTGAGCTCAAGTTCACAGCGTTGAATAAGCCTCCCAAGCAAGCTAAAGAATTTTTATGTCTTAGATCCAGTTGAAAAGGTTGCTGCATTAAAACCATTGATGTGTGTGAACTAAACCTTCCTTCAGTGATGGTGTTGGAATAAAATATTCAAGACCATAAAAGCTGGCCTCAAAAACTCTGCAACCTACTTTAGCATTAAAAGTAGTACCAATACAATACCATAAGGTCAATGATGCTTTTCTAGTTTTATTATCACTATATATAAGTATATATCTATTTTTTATATAAATTCCTTAAAAAATAATAATAATCTGACCATCATATCAACAACATAAAGGCAAAATCTTCCTGAAGGTTATTGCTACATATCAGATGAAAAAACCCCACGCATTACAGAAGGACAAGAAGTGTAAACATACAAAATGAAGGGTCATCTGGCAGTACAGAAATAAAGAACTAAGATACCTCTTTATTTTAATATCACACTAAATTAATATTTTACCTGGTGTAGTGGTATTTTAAAAAGTGCTTATGAAATAATTAAAATATATATGAAATATCTAGAGCATATCACAGCTGCTACACAGTGTCATACTGCTGTTTACTTACTCTCCAGCAGAAACATGAATAGCATATAGGAATTACCTTGCCTTACTAGTAGCAAAGTATTTGCTGCAATTAAAGGCCAGTATTCAGAAGGAAGACAAAAAATGGAAATATTTGAGCTCTTATAACAACACCTCCAAAAATTCTTTAAAAGTTATGTGCTCTGTATTCTCTAATTACAGATATTCCAGTTTTGTTTATTTTCTGAAAACAATAATCCCATCCAAACCAATGTTAAATTCTAAGCAGAGAAGATTTTTGTACATAACTTTCTTAATTTCTGGAGTCTAGTGAAGTCAAAGAAAGCATCTTCTGTTTTCATTGACAAGGATGAAATCTGAGCTGGACTCCTCTCAGAAGCAGAACAGCTGCTGATTTCAGCGGGGACAGAATTTCATTCATCCCTTAGTATTCCAAGTTGCAAGGAGCTTTTTTTTCTGTGTATTTACAAGAAATATAAATGGGCTTTGTCTTTTAGACTTACAAAGTAAGCCACGACTTAAAGAGAACACCCTTGCAGCCATGGGAAATTTTATAATGTTAAAAAAATCAAAAAGTCTGATCAAGAGGAATATTTTTAGTAACAGCACAGTCCTAGTTGGGCTGCTTTTCCACAAAGGGCTGAGAGCACTGATTTAAGGAAAGTTCAACGTGTTACTGGTAGCACCTGCTCTCGCCACATAAACACTATTTAATCAGCCCAGGTTCATATTTAAATCGTCAGTTACATCATGTTCGTTCAGTCTAGTGGTATAATTTGTAGCAGTTGAAATAACACCACACTTAAAAAAAAAAAAAAAAGAAAAAAAAAAGAATTATTTGCATGATTACTTTGCTTGCTATAAGCATTAGGCTTCTGCCCTCTGGAATCATAAGGGAAGGATTAGATTATTTTTCTTTCAGACGTGATGAATTTAAGATGTAAAACAAATTTTAATCTTGATTATTTTAATCAATATTTTAAACTTGATTCTCAGGTACTCCGAACCCTATTCAGGGCAGATCCCAGAGGGATGGAAAGGCGCATATTTGGAGTGTGTGCTTCCCAAATTCCCATCTGAGCTTCATCAGCTTCATCCCTGTTCTGCTGAATATCAGATATCCACCTGTATCAATGACAATCGAGGTAGTCACCACGTCAAGGATCATTTTGATGACTTCGGATGGCCAGGCTGGGAATGGATGTTCCAGTTTATTCTCTTTCCTTCAGCCAGCCAAGGGGCAAACTTTGGGAGAGAGACAGCTGGCTTTGCTTTTTCCAGTATTTCCTTTAAAAGGTTTTGGATTGCTGGACCTGCTGATGCTGCAGCCTTTCTTACAGCACAACAGTCACTGAAAGAAACAGAAAATTGTCGATATAGTGTTTTTTCCACCAAGGTGTAAACAGCTGAGCCAAACTGAAATTCTATTATTTGCAGATAAAGTGAAATCTGTAACTTGACCAGGCATACGCACCTTTAATATGCCTGTTTTTTCATTTTTCAATATACTTTGAGCTAAAGATTAATTTGGGGGGAAAGGTAACATGCACCATAAAATAGACCTGGAAAAAAAAAAAAAAAGAAGAAAAAAAAAAAGCTATCATCAACTGTGACTGAATAAAAGTAAAGATTGTGCCAGAGAGCTTAATAGCAGTGCAGTGGTCACAGAAGCCGGGTGTTTAAAAATTAATTTCTAGTTTGAGGCTGTTACTGGCAGTGCCAAGAGCATACAAAGTACATTTGTTCATCACCAGAGCTAGTTTCAGAGTAGAAAATTCAAGAGGAAGACAATGAGGTCTGTCCAGTTTCTAAAATAGATCTGGGAAATATTTAAAATCTCCAGGCAGTGAAAAATAGATTTCCATGAAAGAAGAGCTAAAGGGCAAATTAGAGAAATATCTCATTCCCACATTTTACAAGGCTATAAACTTGTCTGTTTCACAAAGGATGGCCTCCTATTAATTTGATAAAAAGCTAATCAGGTGCAATTTAGGGTTCTCTAAAATAGATACTTAGGGAACAACTCCTGCTCTATCAGTTCCCACTTGAAAGGAAAAAGATGTTTATCAGACCATTGACTCCTTAAAACAGAAACAAATATTTCACCACTTTTCATGCTGTAAAGGAAGAGAGAAACAGATTTGCAAATTCAGTCACTGAGCTGTAAATATATTCCTGCAGCACCTCACAAGCCAAGCAGAAAGACTTTATTGTACCCACCAGAGATGTCACCGTGTGCAGCGATACCTCATAGTTTGTACTTTCAACTGTGAACTGAAAATTCCTGAACAAGTCTGAGCACTCCCCACCAGCAGTCCTCGTATTTTAACAGAGGTACTGAGAATGTGTTTTATCTCTCCAAGCACTATTACCCGCTCGACTTTCACACCTCCCTGAATGGAAGCGGCAACTGAAAGAGATAAGATTGCACCCGGCAGGAGCACGGGAAGCAAGCAAGCACCAATATTTGAAAGCCAAGACTGAAGACCAGCTTTCGATGGTTAATAGAAGTGGATAAAAATAATTTGGTCTTTTGGAACAACTGAGGAAATTATTCATAGTAAACAAGTTCTGTACTGAGGTCTGTTCAGCAAAGAAAGATTTATTTCTGCGAAAATGCTTATTTTTCAGACCTACCTGACAGCCAAAAAATCCTGAAATATTTTGTGGATTCAGTTGTTTGCCACCCTCTATTCGGGACACGTCAATGGTCATCTAATAGTTGAGTTGGTTTCTGTTTCCTGATTGGTCGAAGTGGTTTAAAATGGAAAAGTACAAGGACTGAATAATCTTTTTATTGCAGAAATACTTATTTGCATACAAATACATGTCTCTATATGAAGACTAGCTATTCCCCAAAGATCCTTGGGAACAATAATGCATTAACATGAATATTTGCTAATAGCAAGTAAAAGGGGGCAGGAATGTGGTCAAAGACGACAGCTGTTCAGAATTAAATTCACGTTTCCCAGCATCTAGACAAAAAAATGTCAGTGGATGTGATTTTCCCACTGCACGGACTTCACTTAGTCATTTGCACTTGTGTGAAGTATGATGAACAACGTAGGAGTTACTCACTCGCAGACCAGACTCGTCCATTCTCATTTCAGTCACACTTTTTGCACATCCCAGTTTGCCCAGTAAATTTTGGGAGAGAGTCATGTCCCAGCTGAATGGCTGCAGTGAGGAAGGTTTCACACAGTTAGAAACGCCAGTTAAGCGCTTAAGCGTGAAGCAGCAGCAAAAGATCAATTAAATTGATAATGGTATTGATAACGGGCTTCCAGCCTTGTAGTTGGCAGTATGACAAGATCCCAAGGCTGAGAAATGAAGTTAGGCAAACTCGGCCTTTTAATCAGGTACGCATTTCTAACTGCAAGGGGAAGTAATTAGAACAGGTTACATAGGTTTCCCTTGGCAATTTAAAAGCCAAGACTTACTATTTTCTAAAACCTAAGTTTCATTACAGGTGGAAAGTTAAGGATGACCTATGGGCCTGGACTCGGAAAAGGAGAAACTAAATGGTCACCATGTGAATGTATCCGATCACTTATTCAGAAACTCCTTCAAATTAACTGCTATTGGTTTTGCCATCCACTAACTACCATGGCTACTGAGGTTGTAAGGATGCTAGAGTTGTGACAGTCTAAGACCCGAAAGAGAAAGGCTTAAAAGGAGATGAGATTTTTTCTGAGAAGGTTAAGTGGAAAGGGGAAACAGGAATAAGGAGACAACATTAGGGTCACATAAGTGATTCTACAGGTTGAAACAGTAGTCACAGTATGATTTGGGGTTGGAAGGGACCTCTGGAGATACCTCCTCCAACCCCCTGCCACAGCAGGGTCACCCAGAGCAGGTCCCACAGGAACGTGTCCAGGCAGGTTTGGAATATCTCCAGAGACGGAGACTCCACCACCTCTCTGGGCAGCCTCTTCCAGGGCTCTGCCACCCTCACAGCAAAGAAGTTCCTCCTCATGTTGAGATGGAACTTCTTATGTTCAAGTTTGTGCCCATTCCCTCTTGTCCTGTCCCTGGGCACCACTGAAAAAAGACTGGCCCCATCCTCCTGACACCCACCCTTGAAGTATTTATAGGTGTTGATCAGATCCCCCCTCAGCCTTCTCTTCTCCAGACTAAAAAGACCCAAGTCCCTCAGCCTTTCCTCAGCAGAGAGATGCTCCAGTCTCCTCATCATTTTCATAGCCCTAATGTTATAGTTTAATTTTGGCGTTGTTTCTAGTGCTGCATCGTAAAAAAAGCTGATTTTGTTTGAATGTAATACATTTCCCCTACTGTGCCTGGCTATTAGATGAGCACTCTACAAAACCCAAAATCTGTATCTGATGGGTCTTGTGTTAAATATGCAATAATGTCTCAAATAAATAAGTGTCTTTTCTATCCATTAGTTGGAAAATAGCACCTTTATCTCAATTTTAGCTGTACAAGTTTAACAGAAAGGACAAAAGCCGGACAAAGAAGTGCCAATTTTATTCTGCACTGGCTGCATCAGGGTTTAGTACACACGCTGAGCAGAGTGCAGATACTTATTAAAGATGCTGACACTGGCATAAAAAGTAATTACAGTATTGTGCCTCCCTTTATAACAAACAACTCCACTTCCCTATCTTAGAGGTGACTCAAAGCCTTAAATTAGAATTCTCAGGATTTCCTACACAGGCAAACACTGCAGGATTTGAACAAGTGGATATGCTTCCTGCTCATATCGCTTACTGCTAACTATAATTATAGTATTTATGAATTTAAACCTTAATGACAACAAACACAGTAGCTCCACTGCTCTTGTACTAGAGAAGTCATTTTTAGTTTTTCCATAAGCCCTGTATTAAAAATGGGGGAACATTCAAAGGATATTAGAGAAATTCTTATTTTTTCCCCTTTCCCCCTTCTTTTTTTCCCCTTTTCACCTCAGATGTAGGGGTGCTTAGAGGGACTAACGTGCAACACACAGAAACACTGATGCAAACCTTTAAATAGTTGTTAAATCTTTCCTGAAATATAAATAAATAAATGAAAAGGAATGGTTTGCGGCATTTTTTCCTCTGTCAAAGTCTGCGTGGGGTTTCTGGAAACTATCAACTGGTGACTCAGGCGACCATCTCTGGTTAAAAGAAAGAATCTACAATAAAGAAGAGCTCTAGAGTCAGTATGGATTTTGTGAAGGACAATACTGTCCCAGGAACCTCCCAGCATTTTATGAGCACGTAAATACACGTGTGGATAAAGAGGATTTGGTGGACATAAAGCATCTGGATTTTTCAGAAGCGTTTGAGAAGATTTCAGCCTAAAAGCTTCGACAGGAACAAAGCCACCATGCTTGTATTTTTTGAATGTAGGAAAGGTCGTTTGATGAGTTGATAAGTTTGATGAGTATCTGGCTAAAAGATAGGAAATAAAGGGTTAAGACTTAATAGTTTCCATCTGGGATAGAGAAGCGCTAGAAGAGATGTCTTTGCTCTCTAACAACACTTTTTTACCACTGCAAGAGGCAGGTGAGACAGGTCATGGGTCTAACTTAGTAGGCTGGTGTCCTCTACAGCTATCTTCTTATTATCTATTTTTCCAATACTTTGGGGTTTTTTTTTGCATATCTTGAAGAACAGCACAATGTCTGGGGTACAATTTAAAAAAGAAACCATATGAAATGTAACACATTAAGGACAGAGGTGAATCGGCGAACAACCCCTCCTGTCCAAGTGTGGGCATATGCAAGTTACGGGGCCTGACTGAGGGCATCCCATGCTTGGGGTGGCTCAGCCTACCTTACTTAAGATATTTCTGAACAGTTTACAGCACTGTTCAAAACCTTTTCAACTATTTTAAGGTGGTCTGGCTTTTGCTTTACTCCTAACATTGTGTCTGCGGGAGAGGTGTATCCATTTTCTGTTTGCTCTATTTTGTTCTGGTTTTTAAGCATCATCTCTTATCCTCCAGTAGCAGTTTAGTAAGGCCTATTACATTTTGACAGTTTGAAACATGAAGCTGTGAAGATAAGGTGCTACTATAGTGAAAAGGGCCATTTTCTAGCGATGGAACGGAAATATATTCAAATAGTGAAAGGGGAAATACAGTACATTCCATGTTTTTCCCCCCTAGCTTTTGTTTCTGATTGTTATCTCCTTTCTAATGAATTTATTCCTTCTTTCTCTTTTTCTTTGTACACTGTTGTAGGTCCCATTGAGCAAAGTAACTTAATAACACATAATAACCCTGAGAACAGCCCGACACAGCACTTATGTCAATGTGGGGTGATTTGATGTGAGGAGGCACTACCTGAGGTGGTCCTCATGGAGGCAGCCCCAATATTGTGAGCTTTATACAGTATTGAAAGCATCGCTTGACAAGATAAATTTCCAATTTGTCTGAGATTATTACTCCAAGGACAGTACAAGTTCACACACTTAACAGTATTCATAAAATATCTCAAGTCTCTCTATCTCATAAACTTCCCTTATCTCTGATACTGCGCTGTTATTTTTTGGGGGGGAGGGAGAGGTTGTTTTGTTTTTCCAATTTTTTTTTTTATTGCCAAATAAGTCCATAATGGTATTACTATGAAGTAGAATTTTAAGAAGTTCCGCAAACACTTTCATGGCTCCTTCTGGAAAATCTCCCTGCCATTTCTTTTCTCCTTTTCTGGCTCCGTGTTTGCCCAGATATGAAGCACCTCCATACTGTGAAGGTTGTCATAACTCTTATATGAAACACATCCAGGAGCTTGTTAATACTTTCATGGGCTCTGGCAGCAATACCTCATCTGGAATATTTTCCACTTGGAATGAACCTTTTTAGTTAAAAGACAATCCAATTTCCTGGAGATCTGATATTGCCTTTCTATAGCACTAAAAAGGAGCACCTTCTATTCCTAGAAGCTCCCAGAAATAGAAGAGTTATATGCAGCACATAAAAAAATAAATAGAGAACCAGAATACTTTAGAATATTTTAGTTATATCTTTTGTATATATAATAGAGTTCAAAAGCAAAAAATGACGTATGATTTAGATAATTTTCTTGCATTTCCTTCATAGTTTATAATTCCTTGTCTTTATTTTGCACTTCAATGGATTACTTTGCTTTGTCATGACTATCAATGCATCAAAACTTTCTCATCTAACTTTTGCTAAAGTATTTTAATTAAAATGGGAGTATTTACAGTTGTTATATCATATTAATATTCCAGTAGGCATAAAAATTTCACTAAATAATATTGAATAATTAAGAAGGAATACATTATTGATCAGATAGGAACAGTTTCATCCAATATAAAATGCTACTGTGCTTTGTTTGTGTTTTTAATATCTGTTATTGAAACCTCAAGCTGATATTGGTAAATGACTTTCTACCATATAGTCTAAGCAAATTTTAAATGGGTATGACCTAGAATTGTAGAGATAATAAAGGACATTATGTAGTGTTGCAAATGTGAAAATGAGCATCAGAGTATAGTTTGTTTCTCCACCAAAATAGGGTTTTAAAATACCCAAAGATAGTAAAAGTTAACTTTTCTACTCATTGTACATTTTACTGTTTGCTACTTACTGTATCATCACATGATTCCCTTTGGGTCATTACCCCAAAGGAATACCTTATCAGGTAATTTATTATGCATAAATGTGATTCTTGATTACACGCCTTGTGATAGTCTTCAGAAAAAGCCTGAAATAGGTATTATGAGGGAACCTGCTAGTGATTATGAAAAGGAGATCATATTTTTCTTCTTCTGAAAACAGTCTGTTGATGTAGAATTTCACAGTTTGAATTTTCTGTGCAGTCTCTTGATTTCTCTTCATAAATGTTTAAGGGATAGTCTTTGAAAGTGCTCTCGCACAGAAACTTTTCAGCCCTACTTTTCACCAGTTTCTTGAAAAGAAATCTTACGGAACATCAAGTAAATCTATTACAAAGGTGATCCCTGGACTATGTTTTAACCTTGCTTCCTCAGGAAATTGAGTTCTGGTATCACTCTTTCTTATTTCCCTCTCCTCTCCACACATTTTTAGATCTTGTTTTCCAGGTCTGACCTGGAAAACAGAGGAGTCTCAAAGGTTTTATTCAACCTGGAGGACCAACATACCCAGCACAGCCCAGCTCCCCACTTACCAGCCACTTGAGATCCAGCTGCACACCATCCTCTTCCTCGAGGGTGAAGGAACCCTCCTGTCCTCTGTGCTGTAAGGAGCATTATTTGTGCTGTCTGGAGAATCAACAGGTCAGTCAGCACCCGTAGACTCTGCCCCAGCGCTAGAAGGGTCCATCCAGGTGCCTGATGAGAGGAACCAAGCAGGACGTGATGGATGGATATAGCACATGACTGGTGACTCAGGGAGAAGAAAGGAACACGAGGAGGATCCAGAAACATCACAAAGAGGAAGACTAAATATACTGTGGACCTGGAGAGATCATGGATATATCATGATGGGAGCATGGGGAAATGCATAAGACAAATTGCTAAGAAGGTGAGGGCTGCTGGTTTGGAATTGTTGAATTCATGGAAATGCCATTTTTGAGTCAGCTGTTGTAGTTGACATTGGTTATTATTGACTCATGGAATTTTTATTTAATGTCTACTAAGCTATTTGTTCAAGAGTTCCACTTTGAAGCATAGTTCGTATGTTAGCACTCACACCTGATCACTGGAGAAGAGGCTTGGGTAGGAATGACTGTGTAGATGTACATCCAGCACATAAAATATTGCCTCCAAGAAACCGTCACATTTAGACCTAAATAAAAACAGCCATGGTGCTTCTATCCTCCCACAGGACCAGGGGATACTTTAAGGAACCATCTTGCTCACAGTCCCCAGTCAAGCATTATAAAACCTAGAAAAATAATAATGTACATTAAAAAAAAAAGCTTTTTCTGAAGCATATAAGCTGCTCCACTTCCACAGGCTTACTGAAAGACTACAAGAACAGGGAATGCCAATTATATCTGGTGGTATTTATATTCCTACTGACAGACCAATGCTTTATTACCCAATTACCATGTGCCATAGGCCATGCTCTGGAATGTGATCCTCTCCTAAATCACCCTTTCCAAGCACAACTAACACCAAAAAAATCTCCAGTTCCTAATGCAAATCTAATAGGATTGAGTGTGTAGAAAAAAAGAAGGATGATAGTCGGGATGTGCTGAATCAATTCATCAAGCAGAGGCACCCAGAGAACAATTACTCAAGCAATATAAAATATTCTCAAAGGGTAAAAAGAAGTCCTTATCTCGTGCAGCCTGCAGAAATCCTTTATGTTTCTATACTTTCCCTTTACTCTCTGCAGCATTTACCAACCGTGTTGTATTCACAGCTTACTCTACAGCGAACAATTTGCATTTTGTATTTATTCACCTTAGATCTCCCAGTCACTGACATACGCGCGCATCGCTTCTAAAACACAACCACCTCTAGTGTATTTGCAAACTATTCAGATACGTTCTTTGTATTAACCAGAGAAGGAAAGATTGTAGGATTTTTGTTTTTGTCATTCAACAGCGAAACAAGAACAAAAATGGGGCTGTCTCTTCTGTCTCTAAGACCTAACGGCCCACATCACTTTATCCTCCTGCCTCTCATAGACAAAAAAGTGTTTCTACCTTCTCTTCCTCCTGTGCCACTTAAAACCACGTTAGTGCAGTTGGACTTAAGGTCTTGCAGAAAACAAACATGACTGACATATCCTCCTGTAGGAGGTCATCCTCCCCCTCTGCTCTACCCTGGGGAGGCCCCATCTGGAGCACTGGGTCCAGTTCTGGGCTCCCCAGTTCAAGAGGGACAGGGAACTGCTAGACAGGGGACAGCAAAGGGCTACAAAGATGACCAAGGGCCTGGAGCATCTCTCTGCTGAGGAAAGGCTGAGGGACTTGGGTCTTTTTAGTCTGGAGAAGGGAAGGCTGAGGGGGGATCTGATCAATGCCTATAAATACTTCAAGGGTGGGTGTCAGGAGGATGGGGCCAGTCTTTTTTCAGTGGTGCCTAGGGACAGGACAAGAGGGAATGGGCACAAACTTGAACATAAGAAGTTCCATCTCAACATGAGGAGGAACTTCTTTGCTGTGAGGGTGGCAGGGCCCTGGAAGAAGCTGCCCAGAGAGGTGGTGGAGTCTCCTTCTCTGGAGACATTCCAAACCCACCTGGACACGTTCCTGTGGGACCTGCTGTGGGTGACCCTGCTCTGGCAGGGGCTTGGAGGAGATGATCTCCAGAGGTCCCTTCCAACCCCATATCATTCTGTGATTCGGTGATATGCAGTGTCATTATGCAGAAATTAAAGAGCTGACCTGAAAATATTAACGTTCTGTTGTTGTAATTTGCTATCTCTTCCTCTTTCACCCAGTAAAAAAAGAGCAGTTGGGTTTTGAAAGCCTTGTCAGTTGCTGAGCGCTCAGCTACGCTACAGACCAAATCAGTATTTAAATCATCTGACTATACCCAGTAACGATCCTCTCAAAGCTGCAGAAACTCCTATGGCAGGGGCCTCTTTAAAGTGTAAAATGTCTGCAACAGGACGACTAGGCTGTTTTTCCACAGCTTATTACATCATTTCTTATGTCAGTTCAATTAAAATTGATAGGCTTCATCACCTTGGACATCATTTGACTACTTCTATAACTCCCTAACTTTTCTTCAGCACATAAAATTGCCAGTTTTTATAATTTTTATTATTTTCTTCTCTGTACTGGCTATGTATTTTTTCAGTCTGTAAGCCAAAATATCATGTATGAACAGTAACTTGAATTTAGAATTGGCTGGTAATAATTTCCTCAAAATGTCATTATTTTTCCTGCAAAGATTCTCCTCCACCAGTGCTGAGCTTTCCCTCTCTTTGACTAAACAAGCATCTATTAAAAAATGGCTACTTTACTTTTTGCCTGAATAGGGGATAATCTGAATCGCTTTTCGCCCTTGAGGGAGTCACCTTCTACCTAAAAGTAAATGACATCAACGACAATAATAAGCATTCAGAGGTAATTTCAATTCGATACAGAAAATTAATATATTAGAATTAAGCTTTCAAAAGGAAAGTGGATTTCCTGGGTTTTGAATCACACAAGAACTTACATGTTTACTTTCTTTCCATTAAAAAAAAACCCAAACAAATAATTTAAATAATTTTCATGAAGTAAGATGGTAGATATCTTATTTTAGACCTACTAGATTTCTCTAATTTGTTAATGCTAGAATTCCATTTAAAATTCTAATGTTTTCAGTAATTGGTTGATACAGAGAATTCAGTTAAAATTTTTTCTACTACCTAAATTGCACACAACAAACAATTTTTGATCTCTACCTCACACAATATTTTTTTTCCTTTTTTCTGTTAACCAGTCATGAAATTCTGTTTTGAGATGGGTACTTTTTTTACACCGTGAAACTTGTTTTAGCTGGAATTACACACCTACACTGGGATTTATATTACAGAGTTTTAGCACCTAGATCGATGGAGTATGTCTCTAGGGGAAAGGAATGAAATTAATGAATATGGAGGGTTTATTTTTATTTTTTCTATTTCTTTTTGTTGCATTACCTGGTAGAAACCAATAGACTGTGGTTTTCTTGCATTTAATGAAACATAGGAGTCAAATTTCTCAAGACAGCATCAAACATGTATCAAGAATCATGCAAATACTTGGACTGTGATGAAAATAAATCTGATATAAACTATAATAAAAGGTTGAACTTAATCTAAAGTATGAATTAAATCTACAGAAATAAGATTCAGGTCTCTCTTCCTATTCATCCAAGTTCTGAAATTGCTATAGTACCATTAAATAAAATATGCACAAAGTTTCCAAGACTACAAAAATAGGTGCAAAGATAGCACAAATCAAAATAAATATGTTCACTCCTATTGAAAAAAAAATGGTGCCATTTGTTAAATACACTTGGGAATACTATTTGCTACCATAACAAAAATATAATTTCATTTTAATCCCTATATTAAAATTTACAGAAAACATGGGAATATTCTAGATAGCTTGGGTTATGTAGTGTAAAATTGACTGCAGAGAAAATCCTGAAGTTTTTTTGCAGGGAGTCTTGGTGCAAGGGTGCGGGGGAATCATGAAAGTGTTTCTAATACGGCATTTGCAGGTGCGGAAGTGTTATTACTAAGGGAGCAACTGCTTTGAGGAGCTGAAAAATGTGAAAAATTCATTTCTGGTATCAGAGGAGCCACCACAGAAACAAGGTAAGAAAGGATTTGTATTTGAGGGGCTTCAGTTTCTGCAGAAATCTTTTGCAAATCACAAAACCTGAAAGGCTCCTCATTAGGATTCATTTGTAGATAAAAGAACATGTTTTGCATGAAATCCAAACAGAAAGTCAGTGAAAAACCTGCTTTTAAAGAGCCTGAAAGTGATTTCACAGACATTGCTATGTAGCATCTTCCAAATAATGTATTCAAATCTCTTACAGTAGTTCACATTCTCCTCTAATTATGAATTGGAAACACTAGCTTTCAGCATGTCCTGGTAATACTGTGCCGAACCTATAAGCCATTTAGTATAAAATTATAATGAAACAATAGAATACGAAGTATAATCCAAATTCAACAGGAACAGAACAACCTCAGGTGTTGGAAAAGGAGACTGTAACTTCTCGTTTCTCAAGAGGCAGTCTGTGCTCAGCCGGGCTGGTTTTAGCATCTAGCTAAGGATTGATCAGGGAGTGCAAAAGAACCTATGCTGGTGAGGAAGAAGGGCAGCCCCCTCACCTCTCCATGGCATTATATGGCATTGAGCAATGGATGGGAAGATGAAGATCCTGGACTGAAACAATAAACGTATTTTAACATTAAATATTTAAGCAACCCCAACGAAAACAGAGAATTACACAAAGAATAAATTTGATTTAAAATATCTCTCTGATTACCTGCCCCACAAATGGACATTAGAGGCAACTTGGGACTTGTCGTTTCAGAGCTTAAGGTTAGTGGGACGCAGACTTGTTCCTTCCTAGGAAGGATGTTCTTGTAGGTGGTGGCGTTTCAGCCTAGACCACAGACTTGGTGAATTCAGGTGTACTTACCAGGTGGGGGTCCCCAGGGGCTGGCAGCAGGGGGCTGAGGGGCAGCCTCTGTGAGGAGAGGCCAGAGCTGCCCCGTGCTGGTGCCCTGGTTTGAGGTTCCAGCTGGTTCTAACAGACCCACCACAGGCAAGATGGTGGCAAGATGGTGACACACCTGTAAAATTATGTTTAAGAAAGGGCAAAAATTGCTGCATGGCAGCTGTGAGAGAGAGGAGTGAGAAAAATGAGAAACAGCCCTGCAGAAGGCAGGTAGACATAGTGCTCAGAGATATGGTTTAATGATCGTTTTTGTCAGCATTATGTTGATGGCTGGACTAGATGATCCCTTCAAACCTAGGCAGTTCTATGATTCTATGACCCCCAGGTGAAATCCATGAAGGAGGAGGGGGAAGAGGTGCTCTTCCAGGTATCAGAGCAGAGATTCCCCTGAAGTCCATGGAGAAGACCATGGTGAGGCAGGCTGTCCCCCTGCAGTCTGTGGACCACCACGGTGGAGCAGATATTCACCGGTAGCCCATGGAGGACCACAGTGGAGCAGATATTCACCTGCAGCCCACACCGGAGCAGGTGGTCTTTACCCTGTAGAAAAGACCCATGTTAGAGCAGTTCTTGAAGAACTGCAGCCCATGGGCAGGACCCACATTGAAGCAGGTCGTGAACGACCGTGTCCCGTGGGAGGGACTCCACATGGAGCAGTGGAAGAGTGTGAGGAGGAAGGAGAAACAGACACAGTTTATTTTAGTTTAGTTTCTCAGTATAAACCTCTGCTTACCTTGCCACTTTTTCTTGTGTTTTGCCATTTTACAGGAAAACACAACACATGAAAACAAACCTGTCCTTGCAGGCAAAAATAAAAATTCTAAAAGCAGGTTAGCCCGTTCTGAAATGCTGAATTAATTTTGTTTCATCATGTTTTCTAGCAATTTTGAAGTAACACATGAGAAAATCATGACCAGAAATTAGTATTTGTTCAAGACTATCTTCTGCGTAAATGGGTTAATAGTTTTACACCTCTAATGGGAGAAACAAATTATTTATAGTCCATCCATTCCTCTGGTTGTTACATGACCCTTACTGCTGCTCTGCCTTGTGGGCTTGGGTGTTTTGGTTTTTTTAATTTAATCAGTAGCATCACTGAACTCACGTCTCTTGGTTAGATCTTAAAAGATATCTCATCTATCATTTCTGATGTTTGGTGCTTGGCAGATCTATTTGCAAGCACTCAGTGAACAAGATGATAAATGTGGTATAAATATTTAGAAAAGCAGCTGTAAATATAGCTCTGTTTAAATTCATTACTTTCAACAGAGTACTAATCCTTACAAAATCATGTGGATGGTGTTTTATGAATACTATTAACACAATTCTTATTGTACAAGTCAAAACCTCAAATTAAAATGAGAACTCTCTCAAGGGAATAAAGTTATTTTCTTCTAACTGAAGCCAAGTTCAATTTCTTCTAGCGCAGCAAGCTTTGGCAAAAAAAGATATAATACTACACATGTGGTCTTTTTTAAGCACCTAGAGACATATGAAAACGTTTTCCTAAGAATTTTTCCTGAAAGAAATATAAAATTTCCTTTATCAGTATCCTTGGCCCATACTCTCAAGTTCACAGCAGCAGTAGTTAATTTTACACGTAAATAAAAGGGGAGACCCTCCCATTGAGTCATGAGGTTCAGAAAGGACCCCTTTTGCTTTCTGAACTTCTTCTCAGAGAGGAGTCTGGGTGCGGCTGGATCCAATCCTACTCCCAGACTTGGTCAACAATGTCTAAACAATTATGTATGCACAATCAATCCTTTATACCACTCAGCTAAGGTTTCACAGTTTAGCATCCCATTAGTCACTTACCGAGGATCTGTTGTGGCAAGGAATCTCTAAATCTCGAGAAGTAGATGTAACCTTGAGCGGCGTCCCTGCTCAAGGGGAGATCCTGGCATGCAGGTGCTGCCATGCAGGAGAGCTCACAGGGTTCTGGGGCTGTTCAGGGGTAAGATGAAAAACTTATAGGCATACTTGCATATCGACCACAGGACCAGCATTGCTCAAGCCAGCCCTTGGCTATTGTGCTGTTATCTGTCTCTCTAAAACCATGTTGATCCAGATGGAGCCATCACGACTAGATTATGACCACCCATTATGGCCACCACAAGTGGTTATCGCTTGGGCAGGGTTACAGCAGATGAAGGTCTTATACACAAGGCCAGCTCCTTATCTTGGAATGCTGGGCTCCTGGGCTCCGAGCTCTGTTCTTTGCCAAGCTGTACTAAATCTACACTAACGACCTTTAACCATTCATTCTCTGAATCAAGTTGGTGGTGGAGCACAGCCTCACAGCCTGTAGAAGGGGAAAACACCATATGAAATGTACAGTCTCTGTATTATTCACAACACTCACTTGAAAGAATAATAGTACATTTCTTTCCCCCTGGAAAGTCAACCTTCTTGGTTGACTCAATCAGCATTTTCACCTCTTAAATCAAGTATGTATGCATGAAACAATTATCTTGCTTTCAAAAAGCTGAAGACAAAAAAAAAAAATCATATTTCCTTCAGATTAAGGCCATTCTACTTAAACAAATGTGAGGTTAAGAATAACCAAATAAGCTATTTAACTTTCACAGTTCTTTCATGAGGGGTTTTACCACACCATCACTTAACCACGTGCTTTGCTGTGCAGAGATGGCTTTGGCACTATAAGGGTTTTGTTTTGGGTGGGGTTTTTTTGAGAGGTGTGTGTATGCATATAGAATCATAGAATCATCTAGGTTGGAAGAGACCCTTGGGATCATCGAGTCCAACCATCTACCCTACACTACAAAGTTCTCCCCTACACCATATCCCCCAACACCACATCTAAACGGCTCTTAAACACATCCAGGGATGGTGACTCAACCCCCTCCCTGGGCAGCCTATTCCAATGCCCGACCACTCGTTCTGTGAAAAATTCTTTCCTAATGTTCAGTCTAAACCTACCCTGCTGGAGCTTGAAGCCATTCCCTCTCGTTCTGTCATTAATTACCCGTGAGAAGAGACCAGCACCAACCTCTCTACAGTGTCCTTTCAAGTAGTTGTAGAGAGTGATGAGGTCTCCCCTCAGCCTCCTCTTCCTCAAACTAAACAGTCCCAGCTCCTTCAACCGCTCTTCATAGGATTTGTTTTCCAGGCCCTTCACCAGCTTCGTTGCCCTCCTCTGCACCCGCTCCAGCACCTCGATATCTCTCTTGGATTGAGGTGCCCAAAACTGGACACAATACTCCAGGTGTGGCCTCACCAGTGCTGAGTACAGGGGCACAATCACCTCCCTACTTCTGCTGGTCATGTTATTTCTAATACAAGCCAGGATGCCGTTGGCTTTCTTGGCCACCTGGGCACACTGCCGGCTCATATTCAGCCGCTTGTCAATTAGAACCCCCAGGTCTCTTTCTTCCAGGCAGCTTTCCAGCCACATTTCCCCAAGCCTGTACCGATGTGTGAGATTGTTGTGGCCCAAGTGCAGAACCTGGCACTTGCCGTTGTTGAAACTCATGCCATTGATTTTGGCCCAATGATCCAATCTATCTAAGTCTCTCTATAGAGCTTCCCTATCCTCCTGGGAACCAACACTCCTGCTTAACTTGGTGTCACATATGTGACACGTATATGTCACATATGTCATACGTGTGTGTATGTATAGATGTGTGTATCTATAAATGTACAATTGTCTTCAGTGAACTTTAAGTTTGATTCAATTTTCTCATTATCAACACTCAATATCTCTGGCCAACGAGTTTGCCACGCGCTTAATGTGGGTACTGGAGAGGTTTCATTAAAGCCCTACCAAGACATTTCCTTTGCTGTTAGGTATTTCCCCCATGGAATTGCTGAAGGAGCAATAGAAAAAGGGCCCTCTGTGGCCTTTGTTCATATTAATGTAAATTATGTCATCATATTGTGCCTCTATGACTCATGCTGCATTGATTAATTTATCCTACTGATTAGTCCTTTCACACTTTCTTTCTATTTGTGGTTTATTCCAGCTGCACAAAGTACAGTACACTTCCTGATGGCACGGATTAGACTGAAACTACTTTTTTTACTCTTCACCTTACTCTTCCTGAAGAGACATAAAGTAGAAGTCAAAATCAGGTCCCTGGTTAGGTCAACGCATAAACTTCCACCAGCTGCAGTGGAACCAGGGTTTCATCCCAAAGGACCACACTCAGGCTTCAGTTGCCTTTCATCGCTGAAAACTGGCAGGTGCAAGCACAGCAAACTAGACTTTTCATTTAACTGTTTCTTGAGAGGAACACAGACAACACTTGTATTTTCTCAGTATGGTGTTCTGCCTACGTGATTGACACAACATTGGTTACCATAGTGTTACACCTCACAGGAAAACAAAAAATTATTCCTACTTTGCATCAAATCACCAATACTTAACCTTTCTTCCCTCCCACAAACACAAATGCACCTTCATGGCAGAAGAGACATCAATCCATTACAGTTTAAGCTTGAAGTACCGATTCCCACCGCACACTGGGAACAGAGAGATGGGAAAGAGCAAGGCAGGGCTCAAAAGCTACGATTTTGGAAACCTAAGGAAATACAGCCTTATACAATAAAGCTTATAATTTAACTCACTGAACAGTGTAAAGTAACTAAACAAAGAACAAGACGTACAGAGGATGGGGCTATACGTGAAATACCACCTTTCTAGATGCTGATGATTTAAGGCTCAAGGGAGACCTTGAATTCACAGCTTAAAAGTCTGTCCTGGAGCAGGTCAGCACCACTGTTACTATTCACACAAAGAGGAGCAAACAGATCTTAGGTTTTGCTTCTAAGACAACGACAGCAGAGACTGAAATTTATGTGTATATTCAAAAGAAGCGAGAAAGGAAGTAAAAAAACAGAGGAGGAAATGTTAATGCAAAGTGCATAAATAGGCGTGGAAATATTTAATAAAAGAGAGAAAAATGGTGGCATTCAATAATAAAAAAAAAAAATGAAGGAAGGGAAATAAGAAACTCGGAAGGAAAACACTGTAAGAGGAAAAAAACCTTTGAAGGAAAAGTAATGGGGTCATAACTCTTGAAATACCTCGGGAGCCCTCTAGAGGTTCTTACTGCAATGCTGTGATTTTTGAGGCTGTCAGTCAGCACTGCAACAGGAACACAACCGAGGCTGGGATGCATATTTTTTACCAAGCAGGATAATTTGGGGAGCCAGCTGTGCAATTATTGCATATTGTTGCCAGACCAACTGCATCGCAAGGAGAGATAAAAATGCTGCTATTTAATAGAAAAATACTATAGATAAAAGCGCAAATAAGTCAGAGAACTGGGAACAGGAGTCAGTTATATTTATATTGCTGAAGCTCATTGACCTTTGTGGGAGTTTGGTTTGGGTGTAGTTTTTTTGCCTTTTTTTTTTTTTTTTTTTTAAACAACGATGAAAAGTATAATTTCTTGAATCTCTGAACTTTTTTAACCATTTGCCATTTTTACCATTTTTAGACCGGCCTGCTGTCTTAACGTCTGAGAAGTGTGCGGGTATCTGCAGGTAGAATTTGACTCAGAGTAAAGCCAGCAGGTGAAAAATTTCTGATTCTCATTTAATTGCTCTGTCACACCTGGCCATCTTTGGACAGCACAAGGAGATATTTCACAGTTATCAGGACATTTGAAAACCGTCAGTTTTATTTCCACAAGCCTTTGCTGTGATTTTTGTTTCAGTGATGACTTTATGCTTCTGAAATATTTTTCCTCCTTCTTTCCCTTCAGATGCTGCACTCTATAATTCACTGTTTGGCTGCTACGTTGATCTTTTAGTGTTATTGGAGCGCTTGAGAAACGATCCATCAGATATTCAGGTTACCACTAGGCTTGTGTACCAGTTAATTTTGTGTAAGTATGATACTGCATAAAACCTAGACTATAAACTAGTCAATGCATATTGCGTGAAAAGCAACGGTTAAGAAAGTGAATCACTTCGCCACTGTTTAGTGTACTTCGTAACAGCTCAAATTATATCCCTCTATGTCATTTTAAAAACATGAAAACTTGAGGAATCTTACACTGATTGCGGCATCAACCCTTCCACCACTAAATGTGCCAAAGCATATCAGAGAAATAAAATACTGAAGGCATTGTACTCAACAGCAGTGTGGAGTTCCAGCAACATAATAAGGCCATACATCTTTCAAACCCTGTTCTCTCCTGTGAGCTCAGTTAATAACAGAAGGAACTTTCTTTGGGTTTACCTGCCAGATCTATGATACATATTTCAGCGAGTGGAATTTTTCTACCTCATTCTACAACGGTGGCTTCAGAAGGAATTATTATTTCTAATTCATCGGTCTTGTGGAGACGAGTCAGATTCAGCAAAATGTAAATCTCTTTATAACTAAATTAATCCAATCCTTTTTCATTTGTCATCCCAGTGACAAAGCCCTATTGTCAGCTGAACAGATGTACTAAATGCTTGTCACTTGTGTCTGTTAGAAGAGCAAAAACTAAAGAGAGATAATTTCACCTGACTAATACATGTCAAAGCAGAAGAATTCTTTTTCTTTGTCTAGTAATTTGCTTGGGTGTTTTGTTTGCTTTGCCCCAGGTATGAACTTCTAGTACCTTTGGTACATGGAGGAGGAATCATGAATGTATTACACCTTCTCACATTCCAGGAACCCGTAGCTCCTTTTATGCCGTCATTCTGTCTTTACATCAAAACTCGGAGAGTTTATGATCTCATAATGAAAGAATACTTGCTAAAATACTCCTATTAAAATGCAAATGTTGACCTTCCACCAAGCCTTAAGTTAGAACTTCTTTCCCCTTTAATTTTTTTCCAGAATAGACATACTTTTTGCAACAGGAGAACAATTTTCTTGGCAGATCATGCTTCTTTTATTTTTCTAATGATTTAACATTATTTAGAGGTTTTGTTGTCGTTGCTACTTTTTTAAGAAAATTGGAATATAAAACTTTCTTTTCCATTTCAAAGAAAGCATTACATTTTATTATTAGAAAATCAAAGATGAATAGATTAAGTCACTGTTATCATTAGAAAATCAAATATACTTTTCTCCTGTGCAAAAATAACATAAATGACAAAAATAATGTGACAATATAAAAGCAATAAAGATATTCAAGGATCATCCTTGAATTCCTAGCTATAAATTACAGGGGTTTTTATTCTATTCTTCTACCTTAAATCATTTGCAGGCCATTCTAATACTGGGAGATGCACCATAAAGTACCAATTGCTGACTTAGCTTTGTTCCCATCAAAACACAGTGAGAATGAAAATTACATCACCCCAACTTAGATGCCTAAAATATGTGAAGATATTTTATTCTTGGAAATAATAACAATACTTGTACTTGAGCAAAGGCACAATACTGTACGTTTTGCAAAACACTTTGCAGAGTCCTGGTAGAAAGAAAAGGAGTTTATCTGCCCAGAGCTCTTATACCCATACTGCAGCTTAGGTTAAGAGGTCCTTCAAGAAGAGTTCCTAAGAAGGTATTTCCTTGTGAAGCACTCACTAAGTCAAGAAGGAATGGGCACGAGGTCTAAATGACTGATATTTTCAAACATCTTCTCTGAGGGTCTAAAGACAATCTTGTAGCCCGTTACCTTCCAGAAAAAATTGAGCACTAATAACACATTTCCAGAATCTTACACTTAAGGCTGCCTTCCTTACCTGGTGCTTGTTGGTTATCCCTGCTCTCTTCTGGAAATACCAAGGTACTTGTGTATTCATCAATATCTGTCACAAAGAACAAAGGAAACACTGATAATGTTGACAAATAATTAGCATTTGGGGCTCCAAATGGAACTGTAGTTTCTTCATTCCCAGCCTGGGCAACCAGGCCTTCTGTCTGCTTACAGCCAGAAAAAAAAAAAAAGAAAAAAAAAGAGAAAAAGATGGCAATCCCAGCTGCCACCTACAAAAAAAAAAAAAGATGAAAAAGACATTGAAAATGAAATGAAGGCAAGTCTGTGGACAAGTATTGTTCTGTATTTTTTTTTTCTATTCCTCAAATGAAATACAGTTCCCATAATTTATATAATGATTTCTATCAGATCTAGGAAAACAATACCAAAGCTGTGCACAATCTGTACTTGCAGTTTGAGACAAACCTCTGTTTTCACCCTAATCTGTGCACAATCTGTACTTGCAGTTTGACACAAACCTCTGTTTTCACCCTAATCTGTGCACAGACAGAAATCCCTGCACGTGCATATTTGAAAGAGCAGGGGGGCAGAGAGTGACTGAAATCAGCCAAGGAAAGTTGCACTATCTCATCTGTTTTTTGCAGCATGAGGATGAACTTTTCTGTGTAACGCCAGAATATGACTACTGTCATTACAGGAAGGATTCTCCTCCTTTTCTTGCCCTACTTGAGAGAAAAACCTCTTACGAAGCACCGGAGATTGCCTATAGCTAAAGACAGGTCAAGATGCACGGTGCTATTCATGATTGTCAAGATCTCTAGGACATTACTGAAATTTCTCGGTTATTGAAAAATATTAGTCTGGAAAATTTTTTCCTCTGTCTCAGAAAAAAAAAAAGGAGCTTTAAATCTCTCTTGGCCAGACATGGTACATGACACCTCGCACAGTCAGTTCATCACGTGCTCAACTGGGAACACATTTAATTTCATTTCTCTTCCCTGTTCCCATTAAATTGTTACTTTTGGTTAACTAGCACTAGAATTAGGTTTAACATATAGTGTGGCCAAGTGGGTGACCTCTAGTGTGAGGGCAAGAGGAGAAGAAGGTGTTTTGGTTTGGATTTTGGGGGTTTTTGATGTTTTTGATTTTGTTTTTTTTCAACAGTAATTTTAGGAGGCAGGACACAGTGATGCCTCCTGGAGGCATCTTCCAGTTCTACAGTCCCATGTTAGAGCTATTTAAAAAATCAATAGGAGTTAACTGTTTTAATAGCAGTAAAGTGACTGCATTTGACTTAGGATCACAGACTGGTTTGGGTTGGAAGGGACCTTAAAGCCCATCCAGTGCCACCCCCTGCCCTGGGCAGGGACACCTCCCACCACACCAGGTTGCTCCAAGCCCCCTCCAACCTGGCCTTGAACCCCTCCAGGGATGGGGCAGCCACAGCTTCTCTGGGCAACCTGGGCCAGGCTCTCACCACCCTCACAGCAAAGAAGTTCTTCCCCACATCTCATCTCCATCTCCCCTCTGTCAGTGTCAAACCCTTCCCCCTCCTCCTATGGCTCCCCTCCCTCATCAAGAGTCCCTCCCCAGCTTTCCTGGAGCCCCTGGGACTGGAAGGGGCTCTAAGGAGGTCTCCCCGGAGCCTTCTCTTCTCCAGGCTGAACCCCCCCAACTCTCTCAGCCTGTCCTCACAGCAGAGGGGCTCCAGCCCTCCCAGCATCTCCATGGCCTCCTCTGGCCCCGCTCCAACAGGTCCATGTCCTTCCTGTGCTGAGGACTCCAGAGCTGGATGCAGTGCTCCAGATGGGATCTCACCAGAGCAGAGCAGAGGGGCAGAATCACCTCCCTGACTAGTTTTCCCTCTATTTGAGAGCAACTTTAGCATTCCTGTAATGCCAAATTCACCTTTCGATATACATTATTGCAGATTTTTCCACCACCATCATCACCCCCCACCACACCACCACGTATTTGCACATATTCTAGAACACTAAGACTGACATTTCTGGGTAAAGCCACAATGTAACTAATAATAAAAATAAATTCTACTCTTAAGTACAAAGACTACCCATAGATAAAATAACAAAATTAAACACTGGCTGTCAGAAGCAAACAAATGCCCACTTTCAATCTTATATGGCTACTTCAGATAGACAAGAAAAAGAAAAGATAAATCAAATTTTTTTGTAATCACAGAAGTCAAAAATACATTGAAATATCTAATGCTTATTTTGGTTTTTTACCACCTATTCAAAGTGAAAGCATAAAACTTGGATAGTTTTAAACTTATTTTCACTGGGCTTAAGGGAAGGAAAAGTAAAGGAACAAAATTAAATGTTACTGGCAGACGATCCATAAAGCACACTAAGCTCATCAATTCTTCGAAAAAAAGTATTGGGAAATGGCCAAGTTATTTAACTTTGCAAAACAGCTGCTTAGCATTCACAATACTCGGTCCCACTAACGCTATGAAGTCTCACAAAAGCTCAGAGTACTTTTATTCGGGTTAAAAGGATGCCGTCTGCAAAAGCAGTTCAGAAAAACATGCCTTTGAGGAGCTTCAAACCCAGTTCTGACAAATATACCTTGATTTCAGTTTTAATCTAATCCTAACTCTGAGAAATAGAGCTTCCAACCAGCGGTTCATTTGCAGTGCAACTTGATGAAGTGAGTATGATGCTGGGGATATGTTCCATCATTAATATCACCACCTCTGCTACCCCAGATTCATGGAAACAAAGCACAAAGGGAAAACTATACTCCCAATATCGGTTTTCTATCACAGGGTTTGTTTCTTTTTTTTTTTTTTTCTTTTTTTCCTTTTTCTTCTTTTCTTTTTCTTTCCCCTTTTTCCTCTTTTTTCTTTTTTCATTTTTGCCCTCTTTTTTCTTTTTTCTTCTTTTTCTTTTTTCTTTTCCCCATCTTTTCCTTTTCTTCTTTTCTTTTTCTTCTTTTCTTTTTCCTGTTTTAAGTTTTTCCTTTTTATTTTTTATTTTTTCCTTTTTTCTTTTTCTTCTTTTTCTTTTTTCCTCTTTCTTCTGTTTTTTCTTTTTCTTCCTTTTTCTTTTTTCCTCTTTTTCTTCTTTTCCTTTTTTTTTTTCCCCCTTAATTCTGTTTCTTTTGAACAAGATTCCTAGAAAACTCAGCAACATAATAAAATCTTGGGCTTTCAGCAGAGGCATAGACTAATACACACACTGGCTTAGTCTGTGTATCGGAATCGGGAACTGGTTGTTGCAGGGAGCTGATAACCTAGTTCTCCTACAGAGCCAGATGGTTTCTGAGAAGCGCAAATGGAGTTATTCTGCGTGTAATTCTGTCACTTTGATCAAGACCTGCAGAAGAGGTGGGGAGTAAAGTGCAAAATTAACCATTCACACGTGGCAGGAGCAGGGAGGAAATATTCCAGCAGTTGATTTTTTATCTTCTTGAGCAAACTTGGAGGAAGAAATGGGTATAGACTGTGGTGTAAGCGGATGGTAATTGGTGGGAAGAAGGGCATTTTGCTGAAAACCTGAGCCTGGGAAACTTCCCTCATCTCACACTCATGGCTGTGGTTTTCATCACTGACCCTGTAACTTTGTGACATTTCTTAATCCTGTCACTAAAATCTATGATTTCCAGTAAAATCACAAAAGAGTATTTATATAGTTCTCCAAAGTAACTCAGTTCTCTCTCTTTTGACAGCAAGTGTATGTTTCCATAGTTCATAAAAGCATCTATTCCTCCTAAAAGCTTCATCTGAGGCATTCCTTTTGGCAGAGTTCTCATGTTGTTAAGAATTAGATACAACTTTTTTGGTTTTTTCTTGGTTCGTAATAATTTAAAAACTTATTGTGTTGTATTTTTATTGAAAGATCTAGTTGTCATTCCATGGGAACGAAGCTTACCTTTCTTCTCCTGTGCCGCCAGACCTGCAAAGCCAGAGAAAGGCAAAAATAAAAGCGGGTGTTACCCCAGGAACTGGCTATCATTTGTACAGGAAACTTTCTCTAAGACCCAGAACTGTCAGTCTCCTGGGAAAACATGACTAATTTCTCATCACTAAAACTATGAAATATATCAAAACTATTCTTATAACAAGTCTACAGAAATTCTCTTATTATTCCTTTACAAACACTTTCCTTCACTTCCGTTTTTAACCTTTTTTAAGACTTCTCAACATCTGTTTCATGCTTGTAAAATGTCCGTACTCTTCCCTTAGCTCTGTTAATGATGGGTTTTTCTCAGTAGTAGTTAAACAAGCACTAGATCTATGGAAAAGCTGTTAACTTCATTTTGTAGCTACTTCTTTTTTCAATTTAATTTGATACACACTAATAGTTTTGTCTTTTGAGCAATATATTAAATAGAAGTTTGTTATTCTTATTACAACACCAAATCTATTTCCCGAGTGGCCTAGAAGGTGGCATGCTGCAATATTCAAACTCTCCTTTTCAGTATGAATCACCTTAAATTTATCCAAAACTGTGCACCTGAACTTAGACTCAGCTTTTTCTAGCTTTGGTTACCCTAAGTTACTCTGTCATCTGCAGATTTTCTTTCCTTTTCCCATTGTCTCTGCCAATAAGTTCATAACTAAACTTATTTCAGAGTGACTAGCAAAAAAAAAAACCAGTCAAGAGAAGTTTCACAGATTTCTTTTTCATGGCTGCTGGTCCTAAAGAGTTCTGCAGTGATTAAATAAAGTCAAAACAATACATATATGGATTATTTATTTACTCTACAACACTTGGCAGAATAAACATGGGCCACATTCATAGGGACTGTACACTGCATGGAAAAACTAGACTTCAGCTGAAATAACAACATAATTTCTCCAAGTACCATTAAGTAGCAGGAAGTTGCTGTAGTCAAACTACTTTCTGCATCCAGCAAATATATCTGGTTTTCTGCTCAGTAAACCTTTTCCTAAAAAAAAAGTCTTTTAATAGCTAGTAAACTTTTTAAAAAATAAAATAAAATGTAGAAAACCACAAGATATTGCAGGCTGCCCTGAAAAAAAAAAAAAGTGAACATGATGTTGGCTTCTCGTGCTGGTCTCAAGGAAGAGCGTTCAGCAGAGCCAGTCAATATGCCTAAAATGTGCATTTATAAAACAACAGCTACAAAAAGACTTCCCTGCCAGTGACAGGAGGTGATTCAACTGGCTGGCTGGCAGTGAAGGTTGTTTACCAGGTTCTGGATTCCTAATTGGGTGCCTAGCTTGCTAAGTAGCAGCTGGTCTTTAATTAGTTGAAAAATTATTATCACTAAAAGTTGCCATAAAAAGAAAGGGAACAATATAATTAAAGCGTTAGAATCCATATGGTGGGATACGTATCTTCACTTATCAATAGCTGTTTTTCCTCTTTTTTTTCCACTCAGCATTAATAAGGCAAAACTGTTCGTTTGCCAAAAAAAGTCTCCTTTTTTAATTTGTATGGAAAGTAATATTAAAATGGAAGCGTGCTGAAAGACTGTACATAGCGTAATGTTTCTCTTTGGGTGTGAAATTATCCAAGATGCTACTTTCTATAGGGGTGAGATAGGATTGATGAGTTACCTCTGCCAGTACCTAATGACGTTAGGACATCATTATCTCACCTCCGTTCATTACTTATAAAGGAAAACTAGATGAAAACCCCCTTGTATATAAGACTTAGCAAAATACAAATTTTATGCCTGTGATGTACTAAATATGACCGTAGCCTGACTGTACATCGCAATCTGTAACGAGAAATCTGCAAGCAGTTGCTCTATAACTATCTGAAATTATTTTATGCCCCGCTGTTTCTAGAGGTTTCCGGACCTTCCCTGCACTTCAGGACTATTTGCCAGTGCATGTGGAATTATGACATTACACATGAAGCAGCGCAGTGTTAATATAAAAGAAAAAAAGAATTTTAATGTGAGAGTATTGTGCTATTTTTATACTTACTGTACTTACCCATTTAGTCAAAGGAGAAGGATAATATTACTTGGTTTTCTAACAGCTGAATCGCCTCCAGTTCAAAACCTGACAGAATCATCTCATCCATTAACCCTTCTTGTGACAGAGAAATTCAGTCGCTGGGAAAGGTATTTACTTGTAAGAATGGTGCAGCATCAAAGAAAATCAGAGAAAGAAAATATTAACTCTGCTTAGTGCCCGGATTAGCCGTGGAAAACGGACTGCTCACATTAGCAGCAGGCAACCTCCACTTATTTGCATTTGTTATTGTTTATGTTACAGCAGAGAAATCTAGGAAATAAAATTATCTTCTGCTCCACAGGAGTAGCTTGCCCTTGTTCCAAGTCTAGAAGATCTTGGTTAGCTGGAGTTAAAACCAGGACACATTCAGGATAAAATAAGGGAACTGTTTGAAAGCCTAAATTTCCAAGTGTCTCAATTAACCTGAACTCTACCTCTGCAGCACAAAGTTGAGAAAATTAATTTTAAACTAACTGTTCAGCAGAAAATCAATTGATTCTTGCCAGTAACTATATGCAGTGGAAACAGCCTTTCATAATTTTTACATAAGCCTTCCTTTAAGGTTAGGAAGTTGCAGATAAAGAAGAAAATATGAATCAGATAAGCAACATATAGCAACATGCATCACTTCAGTCCATCACCATAATGCCTTCCAAAGGTTAAGTCATTATTTTTTTCCCCGCTGAAGTGCCCTTTCCTATCTAGATTCTTCTACATTCAGACCTCACTCATATTAGGCCACAGTAAGGCACCAGAGGAGATGAATGTTCCCCAGGGCAACTATAATGCAGTTAAAAAAAGTATTAACTTTCCAGCTTAAAATACGTTATCACCAGGTCTTCAAATTACATTGCTGAGATGAAGTAAAAAATGTTTATCTAGGAATTCTGTTGCATTTTTCTCTTGAACTGATTTTAACAGGATGCTAGAGTAAATTTCTGCAATTTAAGGTACAAAGTTTTTTTGGTGAACGTGAAATTATTTATCACTTGTATGTCTATAACAAAGACATGATTTCATTTCGGTAAATGAGAATAATACTGGTCTTTCATTTAGATTTAAATTCTGATCTGTGCTGATTTACCTGTTTGAAGAAAACACCTTGAAAACACATTTTTAGCAGATGTAAATATTTGTTTTGTTAAACTTTAAATATTAAATTATAATTTAGAAAATATAGAAATAATTCTGTGTTCAACTACTAACTGATTAATGATCCTTCTATAACACTTTAAGATGGGACTTAACACTCATGGAGAATTGAGACCAAATTGCTGTAGAACAAAGTTTCTTTTAAATTGTTTCCCAAACAGACACGGCTTCTTGTAGGCTGGGGGATCTGAGGAAAGAGGGGAGAGAGATTTGATCAAATATATTTGGTTCTTCTCCTGTCCTTAATAACAAAATAATCCATTAATGATGGTTAACACTTTTTCTATCTCAGTGTCACCCACAGGTCAACAAAAATCTCTATGGGACTGAAAACATGAGTTATATCTTTGACCCGCTGTACGTTGAAGAAATTCAACATCCTATGAGAAGACAGTGAAGGTGACCATTTTAAAAATATCCCTGTTAATGTTTATCCCCCATAATGTTCCCACCAATGTTTTGGTAACTCAGCTGAGTGACCACTTCCCAATCTGAGTAGAACAAGGAGGTCCTAATTTATTCTGAGAGTAGAAATGGGTCAGTGGGACTGGAAGGATCTCGACCCCTGTAGTCATATGAAGTGTAGGAAGGTGGAACCTGGAGAAAGAGGGAAATGGAGGCAGTAATGAAGATCAGGTTGGCATTCCACAGGAATCAGCTCCAGGGAGACCTTATAGCAGCCTTTCAGTACCTAAAGGGGCTCCAGGAGAGATGGGGAGGGACTCTGGATGAGGGAGGGGAGCCATAGGAGGAGGGGGAAGGGTTTGACACTGACAGAGGGGAGATGGAGCTGAGATGTGGGGAAGAACTTCTTTGCTGTGCGTGTGGTGAGAGCCTGGCCCAGGTTGCCCAGAGAAGCTGTGGCTGCCCCATCCCTGGAGGGGTTCAAGGCCAGGTTGGAGGGGGCTTGGAGCAACCTGGTGTGGTGGGAGGTGTCCCTGCCCAGGGCAGGGGGTGGCACTGGATGGGCTTTAAGGTCCCTTCCAACCCCAAACATCCTATGATTCTATGAATGCAATCCACTTGCTTGGACAGCAAACCTACCATCAGGTTAACCACAAGGTCCCAACAGCAGCTTTGAAATACATTTAAGGCACACATAAATACCAACCCAACAGTGGCGTTAGAGAGATACTTGACGAACTGCAAAAGGAAGTGCAATAACTAAATATTTTCACTCAAATGCGGATGTAACAAACACAAAAGTGGGTCTCCCCAGTCTGGCAGACAAACATTTTCTTCAATTTTATAATATACATATAACAGCAGACTGCCATTTATTTACACTTATGCACAGCTTTGTTGTAGTCAGGACTCCATAAGTTTTCTTTCAGTTAAGTTGAATCTGTATTTACTTTTTTGAGATTTCTCCTATTTTAAAAATCATTTTTTATTTGAATCAGTGTGGAAAAATGTATCAAAATAAGGCATCCTAGCTGCCAGATTGTTGCATGGACCTAGACTCAACCTTCATGTAAATTCCAGTGGCAGGTGATAAATGAAGAGATGGAAAAAGAGAGCTGCTACAGAATTCTGATGAGCAAGCCCTTTCTAACTTCAATGAGAAAAAATGAAGACTCTCTCTAATTTCCATGAAACAGACTGTATATTACAGAGGCAGCTGGAAAAGAGCTTATTAAAAATGTAACTGTTAAAAAGATGACAGTCTTATGGTATCTATTTTCTGAGAGGGCTGAGCCATCCTGACCTGTCTCATTGAAAGTTCTTCAAACTCATTAAAGCTTACAAGGAGAGCAGGATTAAATACAACATAATAACAGCAAAATAAAAAAGTGAGAAAATCTTTATTTCTTTAATCACAGTTATTAAATAGAACAGTTTTAAGCCACCATTCTGCACTGCAGTGAAAAGACTGGTAGAAAAGATCAAAAAAGATATTTTTGCTTCACTAATGTACAACAATTTTCTGGTCAGTGACCTGATATTTCATTTTCTGGAAACTCAGCCCATACTTAAAAGTGAAAATAGTGTTACTTCTTGGTAGAATCACTCAATATAATTTCCACAAGCTAGAAAAATTTTCATTATTTTTAATCTTATACCCTGTACTTCATAATTTCATGAGATATTACTTACAAGTGTGGATAATTTTTGCCTCGATAAGTAGCCATGAAGGTGATCTGCAAGACATTTAGATGTTAGAAACACAATCAGTTCAGAGATGTACAATTGTAAAACAGTCTAAAAAAAGTCTAATAAACATCAGCTGAAAATTCTGCAATCTATTATTTACTGGGAAAAAGCTAACAAAAAGAACTTAGTTGATCTTTTTGTTTTCTTAGAGTATTTTCACTGTTTCTGGGTTTTATGCTTCACCAAGGTGAGCTGCCTGGGACATTTCTCCCTCGCAGCTCCATGTTAATGCAAAGTTCGGAGATCCAGAAACATAAGCAACTTATAATAGCTTGCTTACATTATTCAGCATGTGGTATATAAGCACAAAATATTTACAAGGTTCATTTTGCATGCACATTAATTATGTAAAATTAGAGACACTGAGAGAGCCATTAAGTGTCGATTAGACAATAAGATCAAGAATGCTGGCAGTGCTGGTAATAAGAAACCTAGAGTTTACTTCCAAAGGGAAGAGAGTTCATTAACATTTTAATTTGTTTCTCAACAGTTCAATTATAACATGCCTAATGTACTGGACATTAACCTTTGGGGGCCTGAACCGAATTATAGATCAGAGTAAAATGACCTTACTCATTTCATGAAGATGCAGATGTGACTTTTTTGGGGAACTCTCGCTGCTGTCAAACCAGCTGATCACCTTCTTCTGAAATCTCTTTTAAGAGGCACACACCTCCTTCACCTGTAAATGCTTAGGGTAACACCCAATAAATTGATGAGAAATTTTTCTTCTCCACTGGAATCTGGAGTTCTGCAACTGCAAATAAAGTGCACACAAGTCAGGGAACACGGAGCAAACATCTGGTCTTAAAAAGGAACATAAAAAGTGGCAACACGACACTTTCTTCAATAGCATCAGAAGTCCGGCGCACAAAGCATTAGGTATCTTAGACTGCAAGATAAAGCTTTCTCATGGTTCAGTCAATTGTCAATTAACTTGAGTTAATCGACTGCAAAAGAATTTAAGTTAACAATTAATTTTAAAATATCTATTTAGATACCTAAGTTTGTTCCAAGAAATCTGAGTTCTGATTCTGGGAAAGAAAACAGTTTCTGGTGTGTATAGTAGTTCAGAAGTTTTTATGAAAAGAAAATTGTGATGTGGACTCTTGACTCTTAATAAAACTAAAGTTATTGTCTGAAAATTGAGCATATAAATAGGAATGTTAACAAGATTTTTTTTCTCAGAGTAATACCTATATAATTTTGCTTGCATTCATTCAGAATTTTTCCTCCTGTTGGCTTAGTAGACATTGTATCTTGAAAATAATAATAATAATAAAAAAGTGATAGGAAAATGTGATTTTTGCAATCCAAGTAGTATATAAACTGCCCTTCTGTTTAAGATCTAATCATAAATAGTATCCTTTTACCGTGCAATTTCTTGTGACAGTTCATTAATTGTGAAGAGAAAGTCCTTGAAAGAAAAAGAATTTTGTCATTTTATGGTAGTGCCATGTCTGGCCATGAGGATGGGACACACTTTTGTGTGTTCTCACTAAAGTTACACCAGGGAATAGAAAGGTGGACATCAACAGCTAAGAAGCTGTTAACATTTGTAGGAATGGGCAGCATACTCCACTTTTGGAGGCAATGAAGTGTCTTGCCTGCCTTTAACTTTTACTAATTTTTTGGCTCTGACCAGGTGACAATGGACAAAGCTAAAGAATCATAGAATCATAGAATTGTCTAGGTTGGAAGGGACCTTTAAGATCTAGTCCAACCATCAACCTAACTCTGATAAAAAACCATCACTAACCCATGTCCCCCAGCACTATGTCAACTCATCTTTTAAATACCTCCAGGGCTGTTGCCTCAACCCCTTCCCTGGGCAGCCCATTCCAAGGCTTAATCACCCTTTCAGTGTAAAAATGTTTCCTAATATCCAATCTGAACCTCCCCTGGTGCAACTTGAGGCTGTTTCCTCTTGTCCCATCACCTGTTCCTTGGGAGAAGAGACCGACACCCCCTGGCTACACCCGCCTTTCAGGGAGTTGGAGAGAGCGAGGTCTCCCCTCAGCCTCCTTTTCTCCAGGCTGAACACCCCCAGCTCCCTCAGCCGCTCCTCACAAGACTTGTGCTCCAGACCCCTCACCAGGTCCGTTGCCCTTCTCTGGACCTGCTCCAGCCCCCCAAAAAATGTCTTTTTTGTAGTGAGGGGCCCAAAACTGGACACAGCACTCGAGGTGGGACCTCACCAGTGCCCAATACAGAGGGACCATCACCTCCCGAGTCCTAGTCACCACGCTGTTCATGAGCAGCGATGAAGAAGATTCTCATCGTAGGTGTTAAGTAAAAACAAGGGTGCGTGAGTGTAACGGAACACGAATTGTCCACTCTTTATTTCATGAATAAGACAAAAATACCTTTCAAAGGTAGTGAGGAAGCAGGTGCTGGAAAGGGTAAAATAAGGTATATACAACGATAGTTCATGTCTACCCATTGCTTCTTCTAAGGGCAATCAGGAAAAAAAAAAATGAGTATACTAAAAAATGTCTGCTTAAAAAGCCAAAACAAAAGCTTGAAAGGAAAAGTTGAATGAACAAAAAGTTGAATGAGATAATGTTAGTTTATTTGAAAAACCTCTGTAAATTACTTTCTTATTTGTAATGAAAGATTTACTATGAAAAACCGAAGTGATGTAAGGGCATTATCAAAAAAGGTTGCTGATCAGGGGCACATGTGTGATACTGCTGACCACACGATTTAACAACTTTTTTCATTTTGTTACATACCTTCAAAGGCAGTAGATCATGTTCTACCACAAATCCAAGACTTGGCTGCATGACTTGATTAGCCAAAAAACCCCACAAAACACATGAAAACTCCAGTACCCGTGAAGAGGAAGATTCTATTTAACATAAACATCCCAAAAGATTATTCGCCCTAATATTCTGGCACAGTTAACTAAAATCTGACTATAAACTTTGATCATTTAGACTCATTTCAGAATGTATCTAGGAAAGAAATTATAGTTTAGTTAACACAAAAACGTTATTTGGCTATAGATTTTGTTCGTCTTCGCTAAAAAGTCCAGCGTGCCAATAAACTCTGATTTACAAATAAGATACGCTTTTTGATGCCTCTCAGGAGCACAAATCTCAGGTACAGGCATATGGTCAATGGTGGGAAAATGCATTGCTGTTTATAGAGCAGAGGTTTTATCTTTCTCACCCTAGTTGTGTATTCCAGGCATGCCAGACAAATTGTAGGACTCTGCCCATCAGTTTAGTCCTAAAAATGAAATTTCCAAAAGCTACATCAGAGAAGAAATTAGCAACAATCAGTTTAATAAGGGATGACCAGACGCATACCGACAAGACCTAAGTCTGGACCCTGGTGTCCACAAGCTGGAAGGGAATCGGAGAAACTCCTAAATTCCACTTCCTTGAGCTACATTTGAAACCTTCCTATAACAACTGAAATAATAATAATAAGAGCATTTAATATAGGAAGCTAATGCAAGGAGGAGGGTTATTTTTCGTGGGTTTTTTTAAATAGAATTTTCAAGATGAATCTCTGACTGCACATTTGGAATTCTAAACTAATGACTTTTCTTTTTTTTTGAAACCCAAGGAGCTTGGAGAAAGAGGAGATGGCCACAGGAGACTCAACTGGAGATAAATTAACTGCTAAATGCAGAAACGTCAGATTCCCTGTAACTACTTTTTCATCGTTGGCCATAACAAATCAAGGTTGTATTATTCGAGTAAGCAACATTTTCATGATTGTTGAATTTCAATAGCAATATTTTGCCTAATGCTGTCAGGTTGTTTTGAAAAATTCCAATAGTAAACTGTAAATATCCTAAATTTGCATTTTTTATTAATTCAGTCATATATGGGAAACTTTGAATTCTTTTCATGACTGACATTTAAAAAGATGAATACTCATCACAGGATATATATTTATCCCAGAACTGCTATTCAGAGAGAACTAAGCAAATTAATGCTGCTATGACATAGCTAGTTTGTAGGAAACAAAACCTTTATAAAAGGTCTTTAAAAAATATTTCACATTTAGTAACTTACCTCTAACGAGATTTAAGTCTTCAAAGATAAGCTTTCTAAATGAAAGTTATTAATATTGAAAATTCATAGAAAGTTCAAGGTAGTGAGAACTTTTCTTTAAAAGCTGGGAGGAAAAAAACAATTAATCTGAATTTACGTCTATGTTGCTATTTAGTGACTAAGAAAAGAAACTTTATTAAGCTAATGGTGGGATTTCTTGCCTTTTTACAGATATTTCGTATTTTTTTTTCTGTACACTTATTCTGAGAACAGATCCTACGCCAACATTTTCAAAACTCATTTACCAAAGCTGTGCTATACAAGATGAAAAAGTGACAGAAAGGGAACTAAACCAACAATCTCCAGGATACTGGAAAAAAATGTACTGTTGTTTCACTCAGTGATTTAACCAGGACTCCAAGAGATACTCTCCTACATGAAAGTTGTGTAATCATCCATGAAACCTGGCTTCCCCGGGAAGGAGCCTCATGTGAAACGTGTTCTGTTTATAACATCCCGGGAAGACCTTAGGATTGTTATATGCAGTTTAAGATATTTATCGTCCAATGAGCTTGAGCAGCTCCGACATATAAGATGAATTGAGTAAACAGCAGAAGAAAACAACAACCCTGAAAACAAGCTTAAGTGCTGGGCACCAATCACAAGTGTAAACTACCAATACGCAATAAACTAAAGGCTAATGGCTAAATTGAATAGCTAAAGGCTAATTGAAGAAATTATATTTCAATCGTGCTGTAATTTAAATAGACATATAAAGCAGAACTAGTCACATCCAAACACATTATTAGCTTTTAAGGGGAACATATTGGAAACGTAGATAGGGGAGAAAATGACAAGTTATAAGACTCATACATACAGCAAACCTCAATTCATTCAGACCTATTAGTTCTTAAGCAGTCTGCAGTACTGGACAAACCAGTGCTAATTAAATTTTGAAAGAAAATGCTTTACTGTTTATGTAACCAAAGGTATAATTTGCAAGAAATTGCATTCTTTATTACCAGGCACAACACATATTACAGGATCATTAAGGCACTGAACTAAAATAATTTCGAAAGGCAAACAAAGTGCGTTTGCTTTAGTTTGCCTTCTCGTTTGCTGAGGACTACAAATGTAAATATGCAGAAGACCCTTCGGGGGCATTTACAGAAATGGGTTACAGAACTTTGTAACACCTGGGCGTCAACATCTAAACAGTTCTGTGTTCTGTGAAATCCCTTTCTCTACAGGGAAACACTGAGATGGATCTCTACCGGGATTTAAGCTAAAGGTTAAGGCAAGATAGAACGATATTCTTGATAGAATGGGCTTGACCATAGTGCACCTCCCATCAGCAAACCAAGCCCAGGTCAACAGTCAGAGCAAAACCACATCAAGCCAATGAGCAGAATGGGAGCGCGCATGGAAGACAACCTCAAGCTTAAGATGTTCCAGAGTCTTCAACACAGAATAGGGTCTAGAACAAAAAGTGGGAAGGGCTCAAGTAAGGTCACGTTGGCTATGCAAGTACTAAAGCACTCCAAAAACCTGAGCTGCAGTCCAAGAGTGTAGGTATGTGGGAAGAAGCAATTGCCTACCACAACTGTAGCATCACCAGCCACATCCTTCTTCCTCTTCAATACCACAGATTGCCAGGATTTTCTAGTAAAACACAAGCAGCAAAGCACAACAGGAATATTCTCAAAGAAATTTCAACAAAGACAATAACTAGACAGTGGTTAAGTTGTAAGAACTAAAATAGCAGGACTGTTTTTCCCCTTAACCGAGCTGCAGGTGGATCCCATTCCCAGTGGAGTTGCAAGTAAAGCAATAGAACATCCAAACCTAGCGTGAACCACAGAGAAAACTTTGCAAGTCTTCCTCTCCCTTTTTTACAGAGAACAGTCTAGCCTCAAAACCGACCAAATTTGACAAATCCTCCTTTTTTTTTTTTGGCCGCCCAGAGCATAATTTGGGTGGGTCAGAAGCAAGATACTGTATAGCCCATAGCCAAGCATTCTGAGTCTTCCCAGTCTTACCTTGCTGCAATAGGCTCACGTTTGAGAGTTAGTACATATTTTTTTCCAAACAATTAATCTTGGAATACGTTACATCCACCCACCAAAGTAATCTGTTTCCGCCCCACATATACAGTTCAGGTTTCACAATGGAACTTATTGAAAATGCAGATTTGCCTGAAGTAGCCCAAATTGAATGTATTTTTTAGCGCATGCTAAAACAAGGACTTGAGTCAGTACTTTTTTTTATTATTACTATATTTTTAAAAAAATCAGCTTCCATTTGGACTCAGGCACAATTGAAGTTGTTCTAATTCGGATGCCAGCAACAGTCCGATAACTGATTCTCTCCCACTGAAACACTGGAATAGAGTGATTTAAAGATCAGAAAGGTGATAAGGACAGGGCAGGCTCACAACAAAGCATCTCAACCAGTGAGACCTTACCTCCTGACTCCTGCAGGCACCACCACGATCCCCAGCAGAACGTGGAAGCTTTTTTTTCCCCCCAGGCTCCTTAATCTGGAACTTGAGACGTGGAGCTGGTTGTAACCTGGCAGCACTGGTAGAAACACAAACTGTGCCAGCGCTGCAACAGGGGAGAGAAGAACCGTAGGAGTGAGATAAAATTCCCAGAACTTTTACCCTCTGATAAAGCTGTACCCGCAGAGCATCCAAAACTGCCCCCGTATGTGAGAGTGGAAGGACCCCAGGGGTCCTAACAACTTGCTTCAGGCACAACGGCCCTGAGTCTTCACAACAAAGAAACAAAAATCAAGGATGTGGATGGCCAAGCCCTCCCTGTTAACTGGAGACATCTTTGGAGGTATCCTTCACCCACTGGACAGATTCTTGGATAACGTTTGCAAACCCCTTATAAAGCAGAAATTGTGTCTCAGCCCGAGTCACACAGCAAAGGTAGGCTCTGTGGGAACTCGCTCTGTAGAGCTCAGCTGGTCAAATCGACCCCGCGCTAAAGCAGCCTCCGCTGAGGCACAAAACCTATTAGTCGAATTGCTCTTTTGAACCAGTGGCCCAAAAATAGCATCTCAGAAAAAGATCTGTTTCAAAGAAAAAAATCCATAATAGTAGTCAATATTCATCTCAGTAAAAGGAAAAATAAAACAAACCCAAAGAGATCCCACCTTGCATTTTTCTTCAGCTTTTGGGTTGTTTCCCTCCCCCATCCTAAAAAACGTGAAAAAACTACACAAGCAGGACACAGGGATTATGTCAAAACAATTAGTATGAACAACACTTACACGTCAGCTTTACACCCGTGATGGCTGCAGAAGTCTAACAGGGTAATGATGAACCTGAGATTTACCGAGACTTTAAGCCTGGTCTTCCCACTGTTCCCCCTGGTGTTCCCCCACATCAAATACTCTTTTCTCATTTAACTTCATTTTGCAGATCAGAAAGTAAACACTTACCAGGTTATTCAACAGCTTTCATATGGAAAGACATACAGAATTTTTTTTTTTTTTTTTTTGGTAAAAAACCCCACATTTTTACTGATTTAATTTTTTTCTGAAAAAAAAAAAAATAATCCATCGCTTATTTTAGAGAAATAGCATTTATTCAAATAATTAGCACTTATTCTCTGAAAATTACACTTCCTTTAACATTCCACAACGTGGCACAGGTACAATAAAACATCAGCAGCCATTAAGGTATTGCAACAAAACACATTTATTCTGCAGGTCTTAAATCAGTCCGAAATGCGTAGTGCAATGATGATATGTCCGATGATTGGTCCAAAGCTTTGACACCTATTTAGAATAATTCATTGCAAATTTAATTTCTACTTTCCCAACTAAATTTTCCTTGGTTTAACACTGTCACCATTCAGTGGATCTCTGTGGATATCTACATAACTGTATACACATATATAGCCTGAGTATTTCTGTATATACACATACAAAACCAAATTTAAATATAATTTAGTAAACATCTTTGTTTCTTTATTTTTAGGGCCTTTTAACAGCAGCCCTACAGATACTTTGTCTGTGATATGCTTCTGAACTAGAACAAATGTTTCTGTAGTCCTTAGACCCAATAAAAATACACAAAACATTTTCTTCACGGACATATTCACTTCAATGCACAAAATCCTTCCATTGCTCCATTTATTCCATTAGTGTAGGGGCTTAAATGATGCATGAGGCTTTTCAGCAGTGAGGTGAATGTCACTTTTAAGATCCCAATAAAAAAGATAAACAACGCAGCAACCGTAACTCAATACTGAAAAATATTTGCAAATAAAAGTACAACTGTAAACAGTACATTCAGGTCCAGCCTCAGACAGAAAGTAAAGGAATTTCTCCTGATGGCATTAGGCCCCGATTCAAAACAGCATTTAATAATGTGCTTATTAACATTAAGCACTAGCTTTAGTCAATACAATTTAAGTTCAGGCTTATATGCTTTCTTGAGCCAGGGCCTCAATGACGAGAAGAGGCTCAATTACAAATTAAAAGTAGCAAAACAGTCAATAGTGCACTGGGAAAATTAAAATCTACAAGCTCGTTTCAGATTTAACGACTGGTCAAATATGGCAAGTGCAAAGTCTGAAAGACGAAACCTGCTTTGTCCGTGCTACATTCCAGAAGAATAAATACAAACCACTATAAAATATCTGAGTTTGATCTCATTTTCCCTGTGCTTCCCTAGTAGAGTTGCCAGATATATTATTTGAGTCATTTGTCTAATTTCTTCAATCAAACAAATTATTTTTCCAGTTAAGCTGCTCAATGCAATCAAGAATAGGAGTAAATGATGTGAGAAATGTTACAGCACCTGTGACTACCAAAAATAGAAGATGGGATAAGTGAGCTTACTGCTCCTCTGTGGGAAGAAATTCAGGAGCAACAGAAAGCATCCCCAGAACTATCCGTTAATAAAAATCAAATGTCATTGATACCGATTCAACTGAATGTTTCCTCTGAAATTTTAAGGAATTGGGAGATTATTTAAAACAATTTCCAATAAACAAGAAATAGTTTAAAATTCTCTCTTCCACCCTGAGAGGCCTGGCCAATTCCAATCAAACCTGAGGAACAGTGAAGGCATCAGTAAGTTCTTAAAACACTGTAGAAAATTAGTGGCAGAGAGGCCAACCAGGCCACAAAAGCAGCAAACCCAAGCAGATGCCCTTATTAATGCCTCCCCAAAAGTGCAGTGTGAGCTCGTTAGCTCTTTGTTCCCTCGGTCCTGTTGCTTCACCAGACAACATCTGCAACACCTGGACACAGCGGTGCCTTTTGCCCATCCAGCTGTTACAGGATAGGGTGAAAACTGCGAGATGCCACGAGAGAGGAAGGAGGCAACCCCGGGGGTAAGTGAAGGTGAGATCCACAAAACAAATGAAGAGAGCCCAATGGTTTCATTGCTCACGTAGGTTTTGGTTTGAAGCCAGATTCTGATTTTTAAATTTGAGGAACTTGGAGCTTAAAAAAAACAAAGTAGCATCATGCGTCTTCAGAAACTGCTGAAGAAATCGTAGAACAAGCATTTCCTAGTCCCTGCAAACGGATACTGTTCACGTCATGGTAGAGGGAGGGGCTAATCTCACTTCTTAATTGAGTTTGTACCCTTCTGGTAGATAAATCTTTGTGGGGACCGTTTTTTTTCTTAAGGAAATTCATTTCTCACGTGAATATTAAATATTCCATCGGATAGCTAGCAACTTTGTCGGGACCAAGCAAGCTCTACCCAAACAGGGATAGCAAAAGTCTGCCTTTGTCACCCTGAGCTAACCAAGAGCTGTTCATAAAATTACTTCAAATTTTTTTAATTCAAAAAGTTGATGACGATAAAAAAAAAAAAGAAAAAAATATAACGATTTTAAGAAAGAGAGATGATACTACTCTTCCAATTCATACACCCTTTTAAATTAGATGTTGCTTTGAAGACTTCTTTTTGCCAACCGCAGTATTCTCTCTCATTGCTCAGGTGTCATGATCAGATATACATCATACAGACACCGTTCTGAGATATGAGAACTGATACGTTGTCTTATCTACTCCAGTCCTCTCCCTTTTGAACCTTTCACATATCGCTCTGTCAGAGGACAAATCTATTTTACTCTTAAATAGAAAAAAAAAAAAAAACAACCAAAACAACCACCATGCAAAAAGCAGAAGTAACTAATTTTTATAGTGTTAGATAATTAAAAATATTGCAGGCCAACGGTATGAATTTCAGTGTAAATCTTCTCTTCCTTCGAAAAATATCTCTCCAGTACTTAACAAGATGGTACAGAATATAAACAGAGCAAAAGCTTTTGATAGTGCTTAGAATTATTATATCAAATAAAATCTCCAACAAAAAAAATAACAGACAAAACCCTGGTGTCATTGCACGGCACGGGAAAACTCCCGAATTTCGGGATTTTTACATAATTGGTTCTCTCAGTTCAATCTTAAATTATAACAATTGGCACAGGCATATACAAAAGCAACAGCTGCATATAAACAAATCATATTTCCTCTGCACTGTACAAACCACTCACATCAAAAAACGACTACTTTTGCCCAGAAAATACACACACACACATATATATACATCTGTAAGACTTTGGACTCAGGAAATCAGCTGGAGGTTTCATCATGAAGCGCCCTGTTCTTCTGCAGCACTGTGTTTAGTTCCTGAATCACATTTGATGGCAATTTGTTGTCCAATTCCAAAGTAGTTTTGTTTGTTTTGTTCTTACTTTTCTTCAGTGCTTTATGTGGTTTCTGGTGGAGGTCGCTCAGCCCCGCACCCGCATCCCCAACCGAGATCAAGCTCCGATGTGTTTTCGCATGATTTCGCGCTTTCTCCTCCTTCCGTTCCAAACATTGTGCCACGATAGATGCTTTTTCTTTCAAGTTTTTCCTTTCTTCCAGAAAGTTGTTTTCCTGATGCTCACCGAACTTGGGGTTCCCAGATTGCAGCTCTATATTCTGAGCAAACAAGCAAAAGGAAATAAGAACACTCACATTAACACAACGTTCAATAATATTTAGGTGGCAATTTTTGCTCATTAGTTTCGTGTAACAGTTTAAAAGAAAAATCAATTTTACTCAAGAGCTGAGACAGCACAGTTAATAGTTTTAAATTCCCACAATTTGTGCTATTATCATTTAGTAAGTATTTTTATTAAGTATATTTTCTCAATTAGTGATACTTCTGAGAATTACATAAATCTTTCAATTAAACGCACCATGACAATGAAGACATTCATTTTCATATATTCACAATTTGATTTTTCCTTCTACAACAGCAGACTAAATTTTACTGTTTTACAGCACATCCATGTACTCTCAAAAAACTCAGAATCCTTAAATTGAATGAATATAACTGAGAATGTAGCGATTTTGATAACGACTGAGCTACAGGAATGTACACAAGATAATTTTACATGATGACTTAGAAATTTTGAGCAGCTGTTCAGTGCTACCTGATAAATTATAAAGACCGTCTGCCTTTTCAAATTTTGGGTAGCAATTTGAAGTAACAAACTGGAAACTCGGATAAAACAACAAACCAATGGCAATGCAACATTTAAATTTGCAGATGGTGTGGCCCATGAGGAGCACATGTGTATGGTGAAAGTGCTGAGAACCTGACATCCATAATAGTACTATTTCAGGGCTGTTGCCTATTTTTTGTTGTTGGTTTTTTTTTTTTTTTTTTTTTTTAAATACACTTCATGTTAGCTTTAGCTTTCTTCTACTGGCAGGAGGCCTATTTTTGGCTGCAGAGCATTAGACATGCTCCTGAAGAACATCTTCAACTTTGGTTTCACCTGAAAGGAATCCAATTTCACATGCTCCAGAACCATTCCACAACACGCTCCTAAGTAGAATACTCATGTAGAAGTATCTAAACTAGATCCTCTCTAGCGTTTGAATATTTTTTCATGTTTGCTTTAACATATATGAGGTATCAAGATTCCCCAGAGACATCCTTGCTCTTACGCTATGGAACAATAACTCCATCAAAATCCAGCCAAACTAAAAAAGTGCCCAACAGGAAAGACAAAAAGAACCAAAGCCTCCCTCAGCTTTAAGTATCTCCTAGAAGTCAACAAAGATGTCATACATGAAAGAAGAATTCCAAGACCTCATTTTTTTTTTCCAAGTACTACGTGGTTCTTCCACAAAAGGCATGATCTGCCTATTGCCACACCAGCTGAGCAGAGAGACTACAATAAATACCTCTGCCATTCTTATGTGCCTTGTAAGTTGTAAAGTGACATTTCTTTCCCCATGAGGACAGCAAAGATAAGCTTGCTACAAAAAAAATGAGTGTTGATGCAGCAAATTAGTTGCTTTGTGTAGGAAGAAAAATGGTAAATATTAAATGAGCTTACACTGAAGAGATCTAAGCTATAAAACAAAGTCTAAATTTGTGCAGTCTCTTGAAATTTCACCTGAGCCAGCATCTGTTCAATAATAAAAGAAACAAACACTTGGATGGTATAAATCACACTTTTTAAAAGAGCAGATAAAGGGGTTATTTTATTGGTATCACTTTTAGCATTAAGGAGGGCTGGAATTTCTATTTGCCTTCACCAAAAATGAAAACTACTCAGTAATAATGAAGGACCAGCAGCCATGATACACACAAAAAAAATAAATATCAGTGCTATGGAGCAGATTTTTGCTCGCCTGAAGACTCTAAATTCTACTGCCATCCCTGGAGGGGTTCAAGGCCAGGTTTGATGGGGCTTTGAGCAACCTGGTCTGGTGGCAGGTGTCCCTGCCCAGGGCAGGGGCTGGCACTGGGTGGTCTTTAAGGTCCCTTCCAATCCAAACCATTCTATGATTCTAAAACAAGCAAGAAATAATATTGCATAGAGCCAAAGGAACAAGCTGTTTTGTTCCAACACTTCTCCTCTGCTGCATTTACATTAGTTACCACTATTTTTCCTAAGCAGGACAGTGCCTCCACCACCACTGCTTCTTCCCAGCTGGAAGTAGGGCAAAAAAAAAAGCCCTCCCCACAGGCACCAGTATCTCTATGTGGACACCAGAAACTCATCTCAAGCCGTTAAGATAAGGTTGAGACCCATCATTACTGCCACGTAACGTAGCGACACAGCTCAGTCTCTGCAAAGACCTGTCACTAAATCCTCGTGTTCTTCATTGAGACAAATAACCTTACAACTTGAATGCATCACAGTTAGTTCCATCTGAGCTTCCTGCATGACATTCACGGACCTAACTAAAACAGCACAGTTATTTTAGACAGAAGAAAAGATATGACAGAACACGCATGCAGGACACTTTTCAAGGACCTTATTAAAATAAAACTGTAATAACGTGCGTTATATTTCCAGGTAAAAGTCCTATTTACTTCTCATGAACAGTCATTGCTCAAAAAAACCCCAAACAAATAAAAATCCACTCCTGATTTAATGAACAGCCAAGAGGTGATACAAGTTCAGGTCACAATGTTCTTTTACATTAAATTATCCTAACTGCTCCTTTAATGACAAAACAACAAAAAGGACATTGGTAATTGGAGCATATACATTTTATATTTATCCGGTTCTGGAGAGTTCATTATTATTGGACTACTTAAAAGTACAGCATCATGGTTAGAAGTTCTACACCAAGTTTAAACCCCACATACCTCTGTGCTCCCTCTGATTTTACAAGTGTTCTTCTCCTGTTGAATGGGAATTAGTGGTAAACCTCCGACCTTTGGACTTTTAGTTATGGACTGTTTTCTCGCCTTTCCAGCAGGTGGCCATACATCTGCATGCTGAAGAGCAAAATTATTCCTTATTTTTTGGTGCAGAATTTCATAAAAACACAATATTCTTTGGTATGTAAAACTCTCTTGGGGAAAAAAAAAAAAAAAGAAAAAGCTATCTACTGTGCAACACCATGCCCTCCTCTCATGGGGTAAGGGGGAAAACACTATGGTGCTTAAAATTATCTTAATATTTTGTAAGTGCTTCGCAATATTGACCAAACAGAACCAAAATGTCGCTATACAATTTTCCTGTATAAAACATCTTCCCTCCCTATTATTATTCCAATTATCTTCTAAGAAGTGAAAAGACCATCAAACAAGACACACACATTTACTCGATTCGCAGTTTCAAAATTCCACAGGCTTTCAGGAGTCCCAACAAATTTTACTGAAATAAAATTACCCCAATTTGGAAACAAGCGTTTCAAAATTTGTATTAATAATTTAGGAGAAAATCATTGCTTAACCTACAATAACAACATGTGTTATCCAAAAGGAAATGCCTTGTGAATGTTCCAAACAAAAACACAGTCTACAAAAATAAACAGATCTGGCTTCAATAGTAGTCTTTGCTTTAGCTCTGCTGAAACAGGTCAGTTTTGGGGAGGAGGGATGGGAAGGGAAGAGAAGAAAAAAAACCAAACCCTGAGTATTTAAAATAAAATCTTAAAACCTCTTTCTGTAAGAGGTCTATAATGAACTTTCCCAAACAGATCACATAGAATTTCACTTGTAGAAATTCCAGGACTCATGCTCAAAGCTCACAGAGTTTTCTGGCGATATTAATCATAATAATATTAACCAGAAAGATAGCTCTGAGGACAAGGTAGCGTAAGAGTGCTTTCCTGGAAAAACTTCGACATGAGATTCTGTGAATCAAAGAGGATGTACAAGGCCTGCAGAAGAAGAGTTTCTAGAGCTTGGAGAGGGGCGCACGAAGCTAAATCAGCACAGCTCCATGGGAAACTGCCAAGTCAGAAGTGCAAAGAGACCCTAATGAGAGCTGAGCTCCATGTAAATATTTAGCAAAATACCAATCCAAAGCATCAGTTAAAATAAACAGGAAACAAGAAATTCTGTCTCAACTTTAGAAGAAAAAATATCCTTTTTTACTGTGGAAGTGGTTAAACACTGGAACAACTGGAGGTTGTGGAGGCTAGATGATCCCTAGAGATCCCTTCCAACCTAAACAATTTGGTGACACTGTCCAAATCTGTAATATATTTCTTTTCACAGGTGTCAGGATCTTCAGCATCCTTTATGTTTTGTTATAATGGTATTCAAGCTCCCAAATCCTTGAAGTAAGAACTCTCTTCAGGACTGTATCTGAAAATCCAGTTGTGGAGCTGTGATCATACTTGCAGATGTAAAAACAGTGTTACTATTAAAAAGTCATCAGAATCGGTGATTATTGAGTTGGAATAGCAGTAGAGAAATCAGAAACCCCAATTCCAAATTTAGAAAAAGTATTTGATAGATTTGCATCTTTATGGAGTAAAAAATTCTCACAGGTGCCGATCAGGGTGATGTAAAAGTCCACTGGAAGAGTTCTCCCCAGCGAGCACGAAGAACATTTTCCTTCAGTGAAACCATGAGAAGGTATTATGTGAAAGAGCAGGTCTTCCCAACCAAAAATCAGTTTTTTGTGGACCAAGATACGAGAAATAGGTGCAATTCAGAAAGTGACTGAGAACCTTTAAGTCAACTTCTGGAGGAAACTGCCTCCTTTAATTCTCATCAAGCTTAAGGAAACCATCCCTGCCAGGGCAGCAGCCTGGTTTCCCTTCCGTGTCTCTAACATTTCTTAAAATAGAACTCTGGGAAAGTAGATCAGAAATACTAGCAACATATTAGGCCACATAATAAATGTATTTATTCATAGTTTTGACCTATCTGCTCAACTGCACCTCATGGTAATATAACGTGCCCCTCTCTGGTTATCAAAGGCAATGGAACTGCAAGAATATCATTGTCTCCATCTTCATAACAATTAATTACTTCCAACTGTATGCTACTAAGTGGTTTTCTATAAAACTATTACAGACTTCAACAACCATGTTTCAGCCATACTTTTCAGGAGGATTTTACATAGAACTGGAAGAAACAATGGTCCTTCAGAGTCTCTTAGTATTTATCAGCTTGAAGCAGGAGATTAATAACCTCGGGGATAACCTGACTTTCTGCACCAAAAGTGCTCTTGTTACTAATATGACAGTGGTACCTACACTTTGCTATTTATATTCTCTGCACTATTAACAAAAAACGGGAGAAAAAAAAAAAAGGATATCAATAGCACAACTATCTTACTGATATTAATTACCAATAAAGTCTTATTCTGCTCAAGCACTGAAGAGCACAGTAATGTAGATTTATCTCCCTCCTAATCACACTGGATCATTAGATGTCATCATCTTAACACTTCAAAACCTGTTTTACAATATTTTTCAATTTGTAATCTATGCTATTCCACTGACAAATAATATGTGCTGCCTGCAGGCTCTCTAACACAAAGGTGTTCAAATACCGTGATAGCAGATAAGGTAAAAGACAAGCCATCTTCTCTAAAAATTCTAACTAGAAATAACCCCAGTTAACATTTACAGTTTCCTGGTTTAGAAATGGAATAATGTGATAATAATTGTCTGTTGCTACATGATACAAAACATTTGGAGATCTTATAATAAGCTTTAGCAACGCAAGCCGTTGCATTCTCAAGATTTCCACTGTAAATTGTATTTAAAGAAGTAGATTGCAATAAGAATAATACAGCAAATCTGCATCGTGAACACTTAATTTCTGATGCAATTCGAAGACTGACAAATTTACTGATGTCCAGAATGGTGATTAAAAAAACCACACCAAAAAACTCCACAAAAAAACGCCAACAAACCAACACCAAAAACCAAACCAAAAAACCCTCCCAATGCAGCTCATTACCACTGCTAATTTATTGTACTGTTCATTCACTGGAATGAAGTTTTTAAAAAATAATAGTATTATTTCATAGTAATTATTTTTAAAAAAATGTACATGAAATTATTTACTTTTTTTGTTAGAAAAAATATCCTGAACATTGAGCAGTCTCACTTTTTTATCCATATTGTCAGGGGAACGTTCTCCACACCGCCCTACCTGATCAGAATCCTAATAGACTGCCCTTCTTTTGATTTTACGTCAAAAGGACTTCAGCAGTTACCAAGCTCCTATGAGTTATTTCTAAGTAGCCTGTATCAATAAGCTCTGAGCCTATTTGTTGTGACACCACTTAGGTTATGCCCATGAGATGTATGCCAGGACCAGCGGCTGTTTCCATAGAAACTACAATCGTTACTTCAGTTAAGGGAGCTGAAAAAAAGACAAAAATTTGGAAGTCTTACTTACAAGGCATGCGTTATACTTCTAGCGCTACCATCTATGAAGGTCAGATTCTGTTTTAGAAAGCCACCAGGAAGTATATATTGCATGAAGAATATATCTTGTGCCTGGTCTGCTTTATGTAATATGTAAAGTTCCCAGGTAATCATAAATCTAGTGATGTTTATTCACTGTGATAATCCCCAAAAGTTCCTTTAACATCAAAGGAAAGACAAGAAAAATCTGACACAAATACAAAAAACCTTTTAAAGCCTTAAACTGTGTTCCAGTCTCCTGTCAGGTTGAATTCTTCCCATCTCTCTTATTCCCACCTCCTCCTATGTACATAATTTCATTTGCAAGGATGTGTTATGTGGCACTCAAACGTACAAACTCCTTTCAATCTTCTGCTTGCTACTAGATTACTTAATTTAGGATAACGCCTACCCAACACAATGAATTGACAGTGATAATTAAGTTAACCTGGATACCAGAGAAATACAGCTGTATTAAATCATAGAATACTAGGTTGGAAGGGACCTCGACAACCAGCTCGTCCAACCTTCCTTGGCAAAAGCACGGCCCAGCACCCTGTCCCGATGAATCTTAAAAGTGTCCAATATTGGGAATCCACCACTTCCCTGAGCAGAGTATTCCAATAGCTGATTGTTCTCATTGGGAAAAAAATGTCCCTCTTGTGTCCAATCGGAATCTCCCCAGGAGCAACTTGTACTCGTTACCCCTCACCTTTTCCATGTGACTCCTTGTAAAAAGGGAGTCTCCATCTTCTTTGTAGCCAGCTGAAATACTGGAACATGGTGATAAGGTCTCCCCTGAGCCTTCTTTTCTCAAGGCTGAACAAACCCAATTTTCTCAGCCTTTTGTCATGGCAGCTTCCCCATCCTTTGATCATTTTGGTGGCCCTTCTCTGGACTCTCTCCAGCCTGTCCACATCTTTTTCATATAACTGGGACCAAAACTGAGCACAGTGTTCCAGGCGTGCCCTGACAAGTGCTGAGTAGAGTGGGATAATGACTTCTTTATCTCTGCTGGTGATGCTCCTTTTGAGGCAACTCAGCATCCCGTGGGCTTTCTTTGCCACAGCAGCTCACTTTTCACTCATATTGAGCTTGCTGTCCACCAGAAACCCCAGGTCCCTTTCCACAGCTGCTCCCCAATAGGGTAGATCCCAGCCTGTGCTGCACCCTTGGGTTATGTTTTCCCAGGTGCAAGACCTTACACTTGTCCTTGTTGAAGTTCATAAAGTTCTTGTTATCCTACTCTTCCAGCCCATCCAGGTCTTCCTGCAGGGTGGCTCTCCCTGCCCAAGTGTCCACTTCGCCACTCCGTTTGGTGTCATCACCAAATTTCATCAGGGTACCATTGGACCCCATCATCCAGATCGTTTATGAAGATATTGAACAGCGTGGGGCCCAATATTGACCTGGGGGACCCCACTTGTGACAGGCCAACAGTTTGAAAAGGAGCTACTTGCCACCACCCACCGCACAGACAACTTGTCCAGACCATAACACACCAGTTTCTCTAGGATGAACCAAATTGAAAGCCTTGGAGCTGTATTGGCACAGCTCTTCAACAGGGCTAGGTCACACCACTATGGTTTTAAAGATAACACTCTTCGTTCGTGACTACTTTGTGTGCAGCGTCCAAACTAGTGGGCAGAGAAACAGCACTCGGGCATTGTGGAGCGCACACACACCTTTTGGCCAGAATTTCACCCCAAAGAGGTTTATTACCGCAAAGGAAATGAGTTGTCTTTCTTTAACCAGCTTCTCTACAACACAGCAAGAAAAGAAAATGTTGCCAGAATGTAACGTTCTTTTCCATTACTCTCAAAGCACTCGGCTTTCATAAGAAAATGACATTATGAATAATAGTCTTCATAGAGTAAGATGCCTCTTTTTGCAGTTTTACTACATTGAGCATTCCAGGAACTTTAACGGCATCACAACTTTATCTGTAACACACACACATCATTGTCTAATGGGATTTTCGTAGCAGCAGTAAAAGTCACATTTCTTTGATCAGCTTAGTACCTGTGCAGTAAAAATGCTGATCATCCACTCCATCTGCGCATCTTGTCCATCGCAACATATATACCTAGAACACAGTATATAATTAACAAGAAAAACTCCTGTTGCAGTTAAACATATTAAAGAATAGGCTTCTAAACAACTTCAAGCCGTGCTTACGTTCATTTATGAATGCTGTCTATATTTGTTATTAACACTCCCATAAAAAGATAGGGATATATAAATACTTCACATTCTCGCTGTGCCCTACTTTGAAGACAATGCATGTGCTTCATTTAAAGCATCTGCATAGGTTTAATTCATCCTAAATTTATGAAAATCATTTGCTTTATGGCCACAGAAGGGAGACAAACACCTAACCACAAAAAATTACCAAAACATATGAATTATGACTGTTTAGTTATTTAAGAAAAACACAGCAAAAAGTCAACGTTCAAGCAAAATAATGCCCATTAGTTTTCAAACATTCTTCTTTTGAGAATGAACATTTCAACAAATTTTAAACACAGAAGTTAAACTAATCATGTGTTTCACGTTTACCTACCACTGGTGCTTTTCAGAAAATACTGCAAGTCCCCAGCTGAAACAAACAAAATTTTCAAAAATTAGTTCTGGAAGCTCAAGACAGGGACATATTCCTCAAAGTGCAGAGATCCATTATCTTTATATAGTGTTTTTAAGTGAGGAAAAAAAAATATTACAAAGTGTAATTGTGTACTGCCAATCTAGAATGAAATTGTGGGTTTGATGATGGATTTTGCTCATTTTCTCACAGTTGATTCACAGGTAACGAATATTCTGTTCTGGACAAAGGGTTATGGCCAAGCCCTGCAGATGATGTCTACTTCCTTCTCTCATTTTCGCTATACTTTATAAAAGCTGCTGGAAGTCAAACTGGTGCCCAGCAAAGAGTCCACTACTTTGTGGAAATCGCAGAGAGAAGAGAGGTAACACTCACACTATAAACAGAAGGAATCACACAAGTCTACAGAGATTTAAAAATTGCTGAAAAAGAAAAAAAAAAAAAAAAGGGAGTAGGTGCACAATGAAACTTCTGAGGTGAAATACAGACACTCTTGGAGATCCAGAAGAGACTTTGCAAAGTCTGCTTTTGAAAGCAGACTGAAAATAAACCTCTAGGAAAGAGCCTCCCTGCAAAGACTCATTTAGATAATCTTTTTATTCCTATTTTGGACTAATCTCCTACTCATTCTGCACTTAACTCAAAAAACCCCCAAATAACCCAAACCACCAACTTTTTCTCTAACAGAACTAAGCTTTGAAATCTACAGATCTTTTGGGGGTGTTTTGATGTGAGAACTGAAAAGGAAAAGTTCAAGCAGATCTGTTTAAAGGCTACAGCCAACTTAGAAGAGTCTTGGGATAGGATCCTACATACATTATCCCAGTGTTTCAAAACTTTGACCCAACAACTACTGGAAACATCTGAGGAAAAAAAAAGACGTGTCACTTTTTTGCTGCTCTTTTCCAGAGACATAGTCACTGATGTCTGTAAACGGCACTTTAGTCTCTGGCTAGAAGAAGGAACATCAAAACAACAAGGATCCTGATAAAGGGAAAATCCTCCACTGAACTACAGGACTGTCACTGAAGGCCACGACCAGTTGGTTTTCTCTTTCCTATTTTTTTTCTGGGTGCGTAGGTGGTGTACCCAATAATGACATGCAGGACAGACACTACAAAACGAAGTGAGGTAGGAGCTAACATATCCACAAGAGATAATACACTTCAGATTAAGAAAAGCCAATCAATAAAGTAATTTCCCAGCACAGAAGAGTTAATACGGAACACAAAACCAGAGACAGAAACAGAACAAATAATATTATAGAGGGTAATTTAATTCAGCATACTTCAATTGGCTTCTTGACTTCCCCTTGTTCCACAATGTTTTATGTTCCCCTTTCTTGCTGATACTACAAGTACCTCGCTACACAGTGTTTAACTTATTTTCTTTTCTGCTCTTACTTTGTTGGCGGCTTCATTTTCTTTTTCACTCCAAGATAAAGCTTCAGGGAATTGACAGGCAACACTTTTTCAGGTTTGCTAGCCTGCAAATAAAGTAAGATTTTAATTAGTGTAACGGGAATGTGCAAAATAGAAAATGTCACCTGTCCTCACAGTTAGGCTTCTTTCATGGGCTGCACCCCTCTTTTTTAACAGATCTTTAGGCTTTTTCTCTTCTTTCCTATTAACATAGTGTGCCAATCACTATTCCTGGAAGCAGACTAATTAAGAACTTGAGGTCCACGTGAAGTCACAAAACTGGAACATGGGAAATTCCATCTCAACATGAGGAGGAACTTCTTTGCTGTGAGGGTGGCAGAGCCCTGGAACAGGCTGCCCAGAGAGGTGGTGGAGTCTCCGTCTCTGGAGACATTCAAAACCCGCCTGGACACGTTCCTGTGGGACCTGCTCTGGGTGACCCTGCTCTGGCAGGGGGTTGGAGGAGATGATCTCCAGAGGTCCCTTCCAACCCCATATCGTTCTGGGATTCTGGGATCTGAGATTACTTCCTTCCTTGTTCCTTCTTGAACAAACTTCAGCCAATCTACAACAGACATATACCCACACCAGTTGTGAGAACTTAACGTGCCTGAAGGATGAAGTGATGAAAGGAAATAATAAAATTCTCCTCTTTGGTATTATACCACACAACACAATAACACCTCTTCAATAGGTCAAGTGTTTTAGTTTTCTATTTAGAAAAAAACCCACAACCCAAACACTTAACAAATCTTATAATCCCAGTACATAAAGCTACTCCATAGTGTTTACTGTCCTGGATTCTCAATTTCTCCCTCTACAGTTTTGAATCTCTATCACTTGAATGTGGGGGAAAGAAAGACAGAATCCAAGGTGGCAGAAACATTTAAGAAAACAAAAACCGACACAACAGTTTTATAGTTGGTCTCCTCGTGTAACTTCCCGCTCAAAGCAACAGCACTGTCAGGATGGAAAAAAAACCCCTACAAAACACACAATTTAGTTAAACAAGAGTTTACTTCTCACAAAAACGTACCTTAAGGAAGCCATTTGTCTGTGTGTGAGCTTATCTCTGAACGACAGTACATGAAAGTGGAGCTATTTCAGTCAATTAGCACAATATTGTAATTTAACATACAGGATCATGGAAACTTTTCACTTTTTTTTGGTAATTGCTCCTGAACATTAGAAACACTTAACAGAATGTATCTCCACCTGCATATACAAACTTAATTTGCTGCTAATGAGAATTTATAAATTAATTACTACATCCAGTCTTATTAAACACAATTTTCCATCTGCAATGTCAAGGTTTCCTACTAAAAATGACTAAAATTAAACCAAGATTATTTGTGGCAGATGAACATCTCAAAAAAAACCCCAATATACACCATTTTGTCAGAATGGTATTTCCATTTGCTTTTTCAAAAAACAAATGTAAGGCCATTTAAAAGTAACACTGTTCAAAACTCCACCTGAGTTGGGAATTTAATGTTTTATAAATCAGAATGGCTTAAAAAAGCAGGTTGCAAAGTAGTACAACAACCCTATCATAAACTCTTTCTGAGATACTAATTAAGGTTTTATGGGCATATTAATTTATGCTCACATATGTGCCAATTTGAGTTTTAGCACTAAATTATGAGACACTATTTTTGACATTCTGGGGTCAGTCTAATTAAGATTATATCCACAGTATCACAAGAACACACAATATTTCTTTTGCATTAGCTTACTTGAGCAATGGATCTGTCTTTAAAAAAAAAGTAGTACTTTATGAAGGTCAGCAAGTGTAATGCCATACTTGCTGGATGGGCAAAACCAGCAGTTAGCAAAAATAAAAGCACTTGAAACTTTGAGATAGATTTTTTTTTTTTCCTAAACCACAAATGATCAAAACTAAAATAAAACCATAGTTCACAATGTGTAATAGTTATATACTTTAATACAAGCTGCATACGCCCAAAAACACTCTTTAAAGAAAACACCTATGAAATATTTAAGAGTGAACCCACCATGCTATTAAGTATGCCTTTCAAAACACAGTACAAGCTGCAGGCATTCCTAAACATTGGTTTATTTTTATAAACGTATAAAATTATAGTAATGCAATAGTAATGCAAAATTTCAACTGAGACAAACTCCTTCACTAAAGCATCTGTGAAATAGCAAGATAAAAATCTTATACTTCAACCCCAGACTCCAGAAGTTACCATTTAATATCAAAAATGTTGATCTATTTGCAATTCTTCTCTTTTTCATACAAAAAAGAAAGCTTGAGGGAGCGTTTAAGAATTTGGTGAAGAATTTGTCTGCCGTACCTTCATATCCTTATAAAGAAGCAAGTTTCCTTCTCGTAACACAAAATAACGCTCTTGAAATTTGTTTCCAGACAGTAGTTTTGATGGTTCCTCTTTGTACTTCAGATTGCCTGCTTTCACGCTGCCTTTCTCATTTTTCTCTATTAAGAAAAGAAAAGAAAAAAAAAAAGAAAATAAAAGAAAAAAAAGCATATTGTTAGAAGGTTTTACAACACTGGAAGTGCCCCTGGTATTAGTGTTTATCCAAAGACTAAAATTACAGTTCCACTGATTTGTTATTAGTTCATTATATAAAAATAATAAAATTAATTATATATGTAATTATATATCACATTTAATTACTTATTATATACTAAAATATAAGAAAGGTATTCTTAAATATTAACACCACTATGATTTTAATTACTAGGGGAAAAACATCTTCTCTATTTCACTTCTAAGATAACATGGAAAGAATCCAACACACTTTTAATTAAAAGAATTGTTTCAGAATAGCATGTGCAGCTAAATCCAAAAATATGACATGGATACTTTTAACCTTTGTGCTTCAGAGAGGCAAACATTTTCCATAAAGATCTGATTTTGTCATAAGTCTGTCTACATTTTTCTGTTTGAGTCAAAATACACACAGAAACACACATATATTTGTTAAAATTAATAAAAAACCCAAAACAATCTCCGCACAAAAAAACCCCCAAACCACAACTTTGCCATCAGCTTCATAAAGCATTTAAACTTTGTATTGAAAAAGCTTTTATTTAAAAAAAATAAATACCAGAACCATTGAAGGTTTTCAGTGTTAGAGAATAGATTTTTCAGTATGTTCCAGCAATTTAAAATTCTAAATAAAAGTAATACAGAAAAGTATTACTAGTAGATATAAACTACTGCACCACCACTTCTAGATCTTTTTGGTTTCCTACTCTGCCTGATATATATATATATATATTTTTTTTTTTCAAACTAATTCATTAGCTTTTCCCAGCATGTCCACTTTGAAATAGCAGAAACTTCTGACCACTAATTACAGTAATTACCACGGTGATATGACTCACGCATATAAACTCAAACCAAAACACTTTAACAAAGGGACAACAAAAGAAAAGAAGTAATTCCTACTTGCACCTTACAAAGTCTTTATGAAAGAGCACAGAATTCAGCAGAATTCTGAAATATGCTTTTCTCCTGGAGGTAACTAGTGCTGGAAACACAACCTATTTACTTTTGCTAAATGTAAACGTTTCTTGTCAGTCATTCACTTATTTTGGAAATACTGAATAAACTTGCTTAGGAGCCCCAGAATGATACCACTAGTTTTTATAATATATAAATTTGAAGATATAAATAAGATAAATTTCAATGAAACTGTGGTTTTGGAAAATAGCATCCTCACCCAACTACTTCTAGTGGCTTTTTTCATTATAATTCCACTTAGGATTTGAGTATCTGATATCAAAACTCTATTATTAAGCAGCAGCACTCAATATAATCTCAAAAAATAAGAATTTTTTTTTTTAAATAAATCAAGAATAAAAAGTAACACAAAATACATTTTCATTTGGTCAGGAACGACAAGGATATAGAAAAGACCAAGTTTCATTGTTTGCATATTTTTTTTTTATTTGTGAAGAACAGCATTGCAGAGCCACAGCTGACTACACAAATATCCATGGTTCGGAAGTGACGTTTGCTGTAACACGTACTCATCAAAATTATGTATTTGTTCTTTTAAAGACCCTGTAGACAGTTATTCTACAAATGACTATTTAGGAAGACCCACAGGCTTTTAGTAGAGGAAAACATTAGTGGATCAGATGCATGGTTTTGCATGCACAAAAAAAGTATGAGTGAAATCCAGCCTCCAATGTTATTTATTTCATCAAATAAAACCAACTACATTGTAATCAGCATGCTTGCCATGAAAGGAAAATCTCAAAAGAATTTTTCCCAGTATTTTCATTAGAGTTTAAGATAGAGTCTAAAGCCAGAATCAATACATTTCAACAATTAAAATCAGAAGTTAGTTGGATTGCCTCAGTTATAAGTGCAAATATATACACAGAGTTAAAAAAAAGGGCTAATATATTCCCTCTGTGCCAATATTTATTTCATGTTCAGAATAGAATATGATTCCTTATCCAGACAATCACAAGACTTATTTTTTTTTAACCATACCAAATGAGAGTAGCAGGACACTTCCACGTCTGTACCAAATTGGAAGAGTTTAGATTTCTGCACATAGCTCTCGACATGACAAAAAAAAAAAATCATACTAAACTTCACAGCAGTCCCACCATAGCAAATCTATGAAACTCTTGAGACTTACAAAGATCTTAGAAAAAGCCTGAAGGAGGAAAAATAATAATCCTCTAAATTGATGATACTCTCCATTCATTAGAAGCCAATATTTCAAAAAGTAAATCTAAAATAATTGGGATGTGTCCTAATCGGAATGATTTTTCAAATACAATCTTTACAAAATGTGCAAAACTTTCTAGAACTTTGCAACTCCATCCATTCAGGTTTGAGTCACCTATGGTTTCGAAGTTTGCGTTTCAAAGAATATCTCTGAATAATAGCCCCTGTTCTCAGAAATCAATACTTCCCACTCAAAATTACACAAGTCTTTACTGGTAAAATTTCAAGGACCTACACACACACACTTTACAGTGAAGCTATTCTCTCCTATTTTTCTAACAAATAAAACTTTAATGTGTGAAATTTTCAGGTAAGGAGAAGAAAAAGGGTCTTGAAATAGAACTAAGCTGCACTGAGTATCTCTTATACCAAAATGTAATGCACACCTTGCCCTTCTGAACAGCACTTGAAAGAACGCTCCTGCAAGAAGCATGAAATATCTTCTCAAGAGAGAATAAGTAAAAATCTGGAGAAAAGTGGAAAAACTCACCACGTATTTACTGAAACGTATCAACACAAAAAAAAAAACCAATGCTTTTTTTCCTTGGAAAGGAAAGTTGATTTCTAGACAAGAGAAAATACACATCTAGACCTCAATGCAACGTTTGATATTGCACAACATGAGAAATTAGTTTAAAATAGATGAAGTGAGAACGAGTGTAATAATTATCAAAAAGGAGAATGTACTATGTATAAAGAACATGGGAAAAGTTGCACTGACAGGGAAGACAATGATAAGTTGCCAAGATGAAATGAGGCTAAGAGAGCCGTTCCTTTAGGCTCACCATGGAACCAAATTATTTCAAATATCATTAAAGTATCTGGAAGAAAAAGGAGCAAAGTGCTGACGACACAAAGCTCTGAGGTAACATTAGCAGAAAACAAGGTCAGGAATATCGTAATTTAGTCTGTAAGATTTTAACATCAATCAGAGAACCAAGGGAAATCCATGGAATTTAGTTATAAACATAGTATGCATAACATGACCACAGTCCTATTGATTTTACTGCAGAGGAGGAGGACATCCGTCCAGCCAGTTGTCCATTTGTAGGGGCTGAATCCACTATTCCAAAAAAATACTTCTAATAGCAGTGGTTGCACATCTGGCCTCAGCACTACTGCTCAGCAAGGAGGAATTATCCACAGAAAGAGCGTAAAAGACTGAAAAGCTGAAGGTCTTCCCGTCTTCCTTCAAGCCAGTGGTTATTTCTTGTGCCCTTTGAGATGGAAAGCCCCAGTGCAAACCACAGCTGCTCCTCCTCTAGGCACTGGGAGCATCCTTTCCCCAATGACCTCATCCTCTGTCTTTTCTCGCTCTGACTCTACCTAATGATGAAAGCACAATATTTATCTAAAAAACCCCATATATTTTTGTCCTGAAATAGCTGCTTGCTTGTTTTAACAGAGTGCAGAGATCCAAGATTAGAAATAGAAACAATAAACCTGTAGATTCCTGCAAGTGCAAGATGTGGGTGAATGGTGCAGATTTTCTGTGCATCTTCACCTACGTTTAATATATATAGTATTTTATTGAAGCTACTGAACTTGCTCCTCAGTATTGCCAATGTTTCAGAGTACATTTACAAGCTAAAAGTGGACTCAAAAACTCTAACAAGATGAAATTACTGCAGAAATGTGTTTATTTTAAACATTATTTTCTTATAACAAGATCCAGTTAGAAAAGGTAACGTTTTAGAAATTAAACTATGTATGCCATATGAAAGTTCCTTAAAATGACAATTCCACTTTCAAGAAAAGATTACTGTCATGTAGTTTGCAGAGATCAATACCGTAAGTCTGCAATACGACAGAGATTTTTTTCCCTTCAAGCCACTAAGAAAACCAATATAACTTAATAAATAGGGTTTTAATTATTTTCACACACTCACACCAAGAAAGGGCCAGTAAATGTAAACGTTCAGTCAAAAGTCAGTGTGTTTAGACTAAGGTCAAACTGAATAGAATTGACACAAACAATTACTGTGATGGGTTAGGACAACAAATGGATGTAGAAATTAGAAGAGAAGGAGGAGAGTAAATGGCAGATCCGCCCTTTAAACAGTGCTATATAAATTTTAAATTGACATTAGTTTAATCCTGATGTGTTTCTCAGAGCAGTGGTTCACACAGTCCTTGTGACCCATTTCCTTCTCTTATTATACCTCAACACACACCGAGGGAGGTGATGGGATTTCTTATATCAAGCTTTTAATGAAGTAGGGCATTTCTCTCTATTCACTCTCTGCTACGACACGTTTAGAGAAACCTAAAAGCCACGAATAGCACATTTGTTAAGGCTGGTTCATATTTGTGGAATATGCTTTTACAGGAATAAAGGATGAGGAGACAAGGTTATTACTTTCAGAAGAATAAGCATAATAGTCTAACTTTTACTTCTTGAAATCAAGACAGAAAAGATACGTAGATGGAGAGATTAATACCTCTGTATATGGGGAAGAGAGGAAAAGAAAAGATGACATAATTGAATAAGTCGCTACTTAAAATCAGATGGGTGTTAAACCAAGCATCCAGTGTCACCGTTGCATGTTGGACGGTCACAGACACAGGGTTCCAACTGCTTGAAAATGGGACACTAATTTTGGGGCATGTTTACCTTCTAAACTCCTGCTTCCCTCAAAGCAAATACTACATATTATTACATGGGAGACTTAAATCCAGGTATTATGTAAAAAAAACCCAACAAAATAGGACTGGGCAGCACATAAATCAGATTTTTCCACTATATATTTGACCTATGTTTCCTCTCAAGTGTCAGATCTAAATTCCTCGTCCTTTTTAAAGGCCCAATCTTTCCAAGTCATTCAGTTGCTCAAGTATTTCATTCTAATTAGCTTTGTAGTTTGGAGGCATCGGGTTATAAAATAGAAATTATTATTATCATCAACATATAAAATAATTACATAATTATGTAGAAAATATATGCTTTATAGATAATGTAATCATTATATGATTATTGTAAAAACATGAATACCCATAATGTCTATGTCTTAAAAAGAAGTCAGCCCAACCCTCAGTAAATCAGTAACTTTTATAAAGCAGCAGTAATCCAGACGCTCTGGGACATTTTGCCCCAATGAAACAGCTATAAAATAATTGCCATCCTCATGTCCCCACATGAAATCTCTAAGTTTTAAAAATATACGTACCGCTGTAGAGTTTTATCATGTCTGCTGTTAGAAATCTCTTTATTATCAGATATGCAGTGCCAGGCTCGGGTAGTGAACTCCAGTGAAGAACTCGTTCTAGTACATTCTCTGTATAATGCAGAGGACGTTCTGAAAAACACCAGAGGAAAACAAATAAATATGTTGAACTTTAAAAAAAAAAAAAAAAAAAGCACACCAACGTTGGAAGCCCTTAGAAGACACCCATGCCTATACACAACACTGTCTCATTCATTTTGAGCTGTAGAAGAAGAACACTGCTTTCAAAATAAGACAATTAGGTACTTCATTGACTTTCTGCAGCAACAATTCTGCTGGCAGGGTCTGCACAGGTAATGAATATCAAATTAAACAAGCAGCAGTCAAACGTTCAATGACTCTTCCGTATTGAGTTATGAATATTTTCTCCCATAAAGACACTAAATACAAAAGTTTGGCACACACAGGGCACACCTAAATATGATGAAACTGAGCGGAGACCTGCAGCTACACTGGGCCTCGCTGGCCTAGGCCCAAAGATGGGTCATCAGCACTACCAACACTCTGCAATCAAAACCCAAAGAATGTGGAGCAGTTGCAGTGAAAAAAAACCCCAATTGATATAGATTATACTGTCTGTTAATGATCAAAGCAGACAGAGACAGACTCTTAGTTTTATTAAATTCCTTTTACTAGGAGGGGAAAAGTATATTGTCTTAACTAGGTCTTCTCCCTCTTGCTGTGGTTGGGGAATTTCCAGACTTGCTCTTTTACATTCCAACCTCACAAAAAGAGTACAGCAAGATTAAAATACCAGTAGACAAAGGTATAGAATAGATTGTTTGGGTGCACTTCAACACTTCTGTTGCTCAAACACGCATTTGTTGATAGGTATCATCCATCCTCAAAGAGAAACTCAGAGACCCTTTTGCAGGATGGAAAACCGGCAGTGATAAGAATGTCCAGCCAGTATTCCACACAACCCCCAGTTCATACACCAAATGAAAGTAGGAAAGATCTTGCAAATACTCCCTAACTCTGCATTCCCAGATCCAGCAGAAATCCAAGTGCGACACGTACTGCAACACAGCCTGAGGTATCACAGAAAGCAACACCGATGTGGATGGAGACCATACAGTTCCTCTCTAAATTAATCCTTACTCCGCACACACACCCCTGAAAGCTTTCAGGTGCTCAGCAGGGAGCACGTACTATAATTCATGAAAGCACAAAAACCTTATTGATGGCTTTGTTCAGGACAAGAGGTAACGGGCACAAAGTTGAACATAGGAAGTTCCATCTCACCATGAGGAGGAACTTCTTTGCTGTGAGGGTGGCAGAGCCCTGGAACAGGCTGCCCAAAGAGGTGGTGGAGTCTCCTTCTCTGGAGACATTCCAAACCCACCTGGACATGTTCCTGTGGGACCTGCTCTGGGTGATCCTGCTGTGGCAGGGGGTTGGACGAGATGATCTCCAGACACCCCTTCTAACCCCTACAACTCTGTGATTCTGTGGGCTACAACTTTGAGCAATGGATACAATTATCATTTCATCTCCAAAGAGAGATTTTTTTTCCAAAAGTTCTGAGCTCCCATTTGGATACCAATTTATGTGGGTCAGGCCTTGAGAAGAGCTGGATACAGCACCTGGAAAGTCACACCCGTGTCATGTTGGGTCAGGCAGTCTAGCCCCGTGTCTCTTGAGTACTGACGGGAAAAGTATGTCACCATAACCTCATTTTTCATTTCTGCTGGAGCAGACAAATATGAAATGTCAACAGCTGCTTTGGGACTGTCCGGCACCACACTCCAGCAGAACATATTTTCCTGAACACCTGAACACCAGAGCTTCAGGAAGCGGCAGCCACAAATAGCACACTCAAGTGACAAAAAAACCCTACCGCTGTTTTGGGATGCAAAAAACCTACCTTACCTGTAGAGTTGCTATACCACTTATATAAATATTTTTTTTTATTCAGACATGACAATAAAGCAGCCTTGCAAAAAAATATCATTCTGCAGACAGCAACTCAATCCCTACTTTATAACTCCATTTTTTTTTATTTCAATGGTCAAGCTTCTAAAATGTCTTAACTTTTGGGAAACTGTGGACTCTGATGTGATAAAGTTAAAACGACTTGTTGCCTTTGTACAAGAGAGAAAAATCCATTTTAAGGAGAAGAACTTTACAACTCAAAGGCAGGAAACACTGGCAAATCACCACATCTTCCTGGAACGCCAGCACTCCCGGAGTAAACACCTACTGTTTTATTTATAGTTACATTTAAGACCATCTGTCATCATGGATTACGCGGTACATAAATCATCGTGCTGAAATGCATTAGCTATTTTACTGGCAACACACCTCATTTACAAACTATCCATCAAGCACAAATTACTAAAAAAAAACCATATACACCCTATTCTGTAAAAGCATATGGTATTGAATGTTCAGCATTAGGTTAGATAAAATTATCAATTATTTAAACTTTTCTATATGCAAATAATTTAGTTGACTTTCAATATTGCAATTTTAGTATTTTGAAGAGCAAGCAGTCAATTGCACAGACGTGCAATTACCCTTTTACTTAGGTCATCATATGCCGGTAAATATCCAAAACCAGTCATTTTCACCTTAAACAACATTAGCCATCAGGAGAAAATTACTTTTTAAAAAATGTAAGTTTCTAATTTTCTTGCCTTCTCAGGGTTCGTTTTCAGGGCAGTATTCTCTTAAAAAGTAAAATAACTCTCATAAAACTCCAGGATTGAGTGTCCGAACTCCACAAACCGAACACCACCAGGCACTGGGCAGGTACCACACCATGGAGGGAAGACAAGTAGAAAATTCTTTTATATTAGAAAGACACCGTGATCATTAATGTATGTTTGAAGCAAATAAGTGAATTTTGTTTCTATCGTGACGTGTCAGAATCTCTACTTATTTACAAATGCCTTAGATTAGGTAATGTTCAATGATGTTCATTAAATGATGCCAGTAAAATCTATTTACAGCAGCAAAGACTCAAGGAATTTTTTAGTTCTTTAGTGTCACAGATTATTTTTCTCTTTCATTTTCTCTGTGTTCCAGACTTTTTGAAAATCTGCTACATTCAGCTATAGCACCACAGGAGTCTGAGTAAGTGCCCCTTACTAGATGCATTAATTCTATTTTTCATCATCATTAATTCAGTTCACCTGCTCTGATGCACAGATTCTTCCAGAAAGGGCTCCATAAAGCAAACATTTCACCAACGCAGCCTCTACTGATTTGAGCTGGGCACTGAATTGGGACCTTATTTAGTTTGCTTTTTGCTTGTTTCTTTTGGTTTTGAAACACTGGTGTGTCATTTCTGCTTTGCGTTGTCAACTCTTGTTTCAATGGGTTATGCTATAAACCCCTGCCAGTATTTACTGTCCTATACTGGGCTCGTAGCATCTCACTTTAAAGTTAATTTGGCCAATATGCCACAGCCATTAGCTCAGGCAACACTAAAAATACTAGTTGTTGCACCCAAATACCTCAAGAAGCTGCTGTGGGGTCCATCTTTTGTATTTACTTTTACGTTCTCCTGGCCATATCTTGTTTAGTTTTCATTTGCCAGCAAGTGTTATATATTAAGAAAATAAAAATCCCTCTTCAAATTTTTCCATTACTCAGTCAACGGAAATAGGATTTCTAGAGTACTTGTAGGAGTTATCAGGACTCCTCTAAAGTTAATAGATGCCAGCTTTCTTTGTCAGGCGACACTCGCATCTATGGATCTAGAAATGAATTCTGTACGTCACAGCTCTACCCAGCAACCCCAGGAGGCCGCAAGATGCAAAGAGGGATCAGGATCATTTATTTTAGTCAAAAAGGAGAATGCACTTCCATGTCGCTATTGCTCCTGCCAAGGTCAAGCCCGGATATATCAGGAATATTAGTAAATCTGAAGAGATGATTGAAAGCACATCTGAAAATCGAGTACAAAAAAACCTATTCAAACAATCCTGAAACATTTAGTAATCTTTGTTTTCTCCATTTTCTTTGGTTTTTTTTTTCTTTAACTTGAAAATACATATCTTCACTACAGAAACGAACTAGTCCGCAGTCCACTTCTGTAACATGAAATAGTAAGAGCAGCAACTTATGAAGTGCAAAAAGGCATTGCTTTTTCCTAAACGTATATTTCTGTCCCCCATTTATTCTTCAAAAATCAGATGATGAATACTCACCAAAATACTATGTTTGGATTAAAAAAAAAAAAAAAAACTCTATTACTTTATGTCAAGTATCTCTAGCAATAAAGTACGAGCTCCAGCACACATTAAGTGCTCCCAATGTTAAAACCTCGTTATGATTCATGAATACTGTGACCGTGTGACATTCGCTCCTGTCGGTAGCAGAACCATATTTAAAACAGATGTTTCAACATTCTGATAAATATACCATAATGCCACTTGCCATAACGCAGGATTACACACTTTAGGCCTCCTTTTTCATCTAGACAGATAAAATAATTGACTAAATAATAAAAAAGATCTTTTCCCCTAAGTATTACACGTATTTTCTGAAAAACGTTATTCCTTGTAAAATGAACTGCTGACATTCTAATGAAAATAAGTTTCTTCTTTGAAGACCTACTTTACTATAGCTGATGAGTAATGAACTGCGAAGCAGAGTAATATAAAGAACATTTTTTCCGCCCCCAATTTATAAGCATTTTAAAACAATTCATCACATTACTTCTGGCAAAGTGTAAAAAGAAATCATGTAGATACCCCAGTAATCACATGTAGAACAGTGGCACAAAGGGTCATTTTTGTTTTGTTTCTGTGAGCTTTTTAGTAACTCTTTAACTAAGCTTTTGATTATGTTCAGTATTGAAAAATAAAAATAATAACATTTGATGAACATGCACAAATCTAAGCGTCACTAACCTAGTTCTCCATTTTCAAGGACTTCAAAAGCAGCCCAAATATCATCTTTGTTGGGAATAATGTTTTTGATTCCTAAAACATCATTAGTTAATTCTTCTGCTTCCATCAAAGGTGATACCTGTAATACAATTTGAGTACAGTTTATAATATATTACAACTACTGATTTATGAATTATTTTTTTCAAAATTTTCCTCCCTGCAATTCACTTAAAAAAAAACCAAACAAACCAGCAACAGATTTACTGAGTTGGAAACCCATAAATTATTTGTCAGACCCCAGCACGCTTTGATTTCATGGAACAAAATAAGGAAAGTTATAATTTTTAGCTGACTGATAACTCAGGAACTTGAAACCCCTTTTCTCTAACCTTGAAAAATTAGGGAAAAAAAAGAAAAAAAAAAAAAAAAAAGCCTTGATATGTTTTCTTGGGTATGGGAAGGTAGATATTATAAAAGTACCATTTTTTTCTACTTCCTTCTTAACAATATCTGTCTTTTGTCATTACAGAAATGAAATATTTTTTCTTCATCATCCAAACAATAGAGGATGACTACATGGAGAGGAGTGTGTTTAAAATACACTACCAGTTACAAGGCTGAAAAATCTCAATTATACAGTAACAATCTTTGGTTTGCTAGCACTCGAGGAAAGCAGACAGCCACTGGCAGAAAGAAGAATCAGGAGGAAGGTCACTTAAATGGCCTTGTACGATTGAACAAAACCAGCGTTAACTGTGTATTTGTTACTATTCTTGTGTGTTGCACCCATACAGCTGCGAGAATTTATACCATTGTTTATTGCAGTAAAACTAAACTAACAACATAGAATCATAGAATTGTCTAGGTTGGAAGGGACCTTTAAGATCATCTAGTTCAAGCACCTCCCCTTTAAAATTTTATCATAAAATTCTCCTTAAAAAAAGGTAATAATCAGTCTTTATAAAATTTAGGCAACAGAGAAAATTTAAAAAAATATTTAAAAGAATAGTGATAGATATAAATTCATACTTGCGTTATGCAATTATATAAAAACACGTATGAAAATAAATTTGGCGTGCTTCATGAGAAAGTGCATAGTGAAAACACTGTACCACTTTTGTACACTAACCCTGATGATAATACTACAGTCTGGCTCCTTTCTTTCCACATAAACTTCGATAAGCAGATCTCCAGCTTGAGAAACCTAAAACAAAACAAAACAAAAAAATTAGGCTGTCTTAAAAATATTTAAAATATCCTTTTAAATAGGAAAAGTACAATTACTATCTAGTCTACTAAACTCAAACTTCTTTTTCCACCCACTTACCTACAAAGATAGTCCAAATGTTGACTCGAATGGGAAAACCTGCACTATATTCACTTTAGTTTGACAAGTGTAAGGAAAAAACCAACTCTATTCACAGATTCAGGAGGAAAATTCAAAACCTGCCTAAATCCAACAGAATAATATCAAACAAAAGGAACACACTGTACAACCATACATTCAAGAGCAGGAAAACCAGGGAGAAATTAATTAAATGGGAATTTTAAATTGATATTTAAGATTACAAAGTCTAAGACTGCATGTACCTTAGTATCTTAAACTGCCAGAACCATAACTGTGATTTAGAGCTTAGCCAGGATCACTTCAGAGCCAAACCAGATCAATAGAATTTAAAACCATGAAAAAGGACAGGACAGGAATTCCAAACTAAAATGAGTTTGTTAAAAATCAGAGGAAAATTTACAAATAACCGAATAAATGGTCATATATCCATATGTACCTATCCAGATAATCACAATTTGTTACTACAAAGACTGACAATGAAAATTTGTCATTGCATAGTTAAAAAAGGAATCAAAAAAAATGCTCTTGTTATCAACCTCTTAAATACAGCTCTGCAAATTTGTTGGAGAGATATCTGCATTCCATGTCTAACTAGATAAAGAAAATGTACTACATAATATATAATAGCTTAATATACTCAATACCAACAAACATAATTTAAGAATGTCTAACAATATTAAACTTACAAAGAAACTGGAAAGTCAGTAAATCCATCATTTTATGATGAAGGAGGAAAATCTCATTCATGAAAAGGAATTTAGTATTTTCCATCATTAGTGTATTTGCTAATCTATGACAAGAAATTTATCTTCATGGATGAAAAATTACTTTTCTACAGTTAAAAATGCTTTCAGGTTTTGCCTGTTTTACTTCCCTTGCAGCATAGTGATAAGCATCTTCAGAAGATTGTAATTCATCCCAGTAAAAAAATACTTTCTAACACTAAATACATGGTGATGATAGCATAGGAAGAAAAACTAAGCCAGAAAAATGGGCCTTTCAGCAGGTGTACCCTTTTATTAATAAGCCAATATGAAGAATTAATAATCAAATTAAAGAACAACAATTTGTGTCTTAATTTTGAGAACAGTATTCAGTGATGCTACTTATATATTACAACAAACAGGACGAGGTTAAGAAAAGTAAAATAACTTCATATACAGAATAAGATACAGAGAAAATGATAGGAACAGGTGAGCGTGGGGATACATTTTGACTAATTTACAGAAGCTCAAACTATATTTCTATAGAAAAATAAATGGCAGCACTCAATTTTAAAGAACATTAACATTCTGAAAAACGGTGACTTTAAAGTTAGTTTAGCCTCTGAGAATAGAAAACTAATGGAAACATTTGTGAGGAAAAACATTACAAAGGTACTTTGAAGAAAGCTGCTTAATTATAGTGGCACAGACTCAAAAAAGCTCATTTAGTTGTAAAATTTGCTTTTCAGATGATATTACAGAAAAAGGTTGGAAATAAGAATGAAGCTGACATTTGATTTCCACTGGGCTCATGTAAACAACTGTATGGAGAGAAAATGTGATATAAATTACAGCAGCAAAGAGAAACAGCTGGGGTAAGTATATGGTGGACAGAAAATGAAGAGCGGCTAATGAAGTGCCACCTGGAATGGAACTTCAGCCATATTTCAGACATGAGAACATCCAGGCCTTCAGCAGAAATTTGGTTGGGTTATTCCCTGAACACTCTGCATCACTGGCCTGGAGATAATACTACTATAGCAACCCCTATACTGAAATGTATTTAGTACCTGCATCCCTGATTTTCATAGAATCACAGAATGGTTGTGGTTGGAAGGAACATCTGGAGATCATCTAGTCCAACCCCCTGCCAGAGCAGGGTCACCCAAAGCAGGTTGCACAGGAACGTGTCCAGGTGGGTTTGGAATGTCTCCAGAGATCACAGAATCACAGAATATTTTTGGTTGGATGGGACCTTTGAGATCATCGATTCCAACCAACAAAAAAAAAAAAACAAAAAAAACCCACACCACCAAAACCAAAAAAACCCCCAAAAAAATCCCAGAACACCAAACACCAAAACCAAACCAAAACAAATACCCACAACCACACACAAACCAACAAGCTCGGGCACTAGAGCATGCCCTGAAGTGCCATGTCTACACATTTCTTAAATACCTCCAGGATGGAGAGTCCACCACCTCTCTGGGCAGCCTGTTCCAGGGCTCTGCCACCCTCACAGGAAAGAAGTTCCTCCTCATGTTTAGATGGAACTTCCTATGTTCAACTTTGTGCCGTTCCCTTTTGTCCTGTCACTGGGCACCACTGGAAGAATTTTCCACAAATATGCACACATTCTGATGCAATAATGTCAGACTGTCAGATGTTAAATGGATTCTTACACACAATTCTTAATTGTGGCTGCTTGAGGCCTAATTTGGCAACCACCCACACTGTGGGCTGCACCATGCCAACAGTTTTAACAGTAACCAGAAGCCTACCCAAAGAAGATCCCAAAGAGCTACCTCTTCTGCATAAACCTGAAGTCCAGCCTCCACACTACATGGTCTGCGTGTGCAAGTCTTCCATATGGATGGTCTTGCACACTCCTTACAGGCTGCTTCTATTCTGAAAATGTTTATTGCTCTCTACAACTCCCTGAAAGGAGGATGTAGCAAAATGAGGGTTGGTCTCTTCTCCCAAGGAACAGGCGATGGGACAGGAGGAAACAGCCTCAAGTTGAACCAGGGGAGGGTTAGATTGGATATTAGGAAAAATTTTTACACTCAAAGGGTTGTCAAGCCTTGGACCAGGCTGCCCAGGGCAGTGGTGGAGTCCCCATCCCTGGAGGGGGCCCTAAAAGCCGGGCAGACGTGATGCTGAGGGACATGGGTTAGTGATGGGTTTTGTCAGTGTTGGGTTGATGGTTGGACTCAATGATCTGAAAGGTCCCTTCCAACCTGGTATTAATGAAAGCACCAAATGCTAAGTTGGACTTAACAACAGCAGTTTAGAAGAAGTTTATACGGCCAAGCCTGGTAAAATATAAAGTGTAGGCATCCATATAATCTAGTCTTTGAAATTGAGTAATATGCACTTTATATTCATGACAGAAGTCATAAATGTAAAATATAACAAAGAGGAAGGTCAATCTTTTTCAAAAGCACTTAGTGTTAGTCCAGCTCTGGCTCTAATGTATTTCCCCAGCAAAAACTACTAACACTATGCATAGTTAGGGAAATCTTGAATTCTTCTAGGGCAAAAGCTGTATAGAAAATCTCAAAACAGCCTTGTAACCTAAAAGAAGCTTCTTTAATCAGTGGGCAGGAAATACTTTGAAATAACAGTGAGTGTACCGTCTTCGATCAGAATTACCCCCTTCTGCATTCAAGTGGGCCCAGGCATTACACGTCCATCCATTTCACATGGTACGTACACACGGAGTTTCAGAGAAATGTATTTTTAAATTGAAACACTAGTTACATTAATCATGTCCACCGCTGAAAAATTGGCAACTGGCAAAAAAATGTTCCAGAGCTTAATTCAGATGGGAAAAATGTTCATAGGCACAATCAAGTTGCCCCAAATGACAGTCAGGCTCCTGAGGACTCCCTTCTTCAGTTGTTATATTCAAGGGGTAACAGGCTGAGATAACAGAGAGAATGCAGTCCCTGTCCTTAAAAGCAGTTCAACCTTCAATTTATCAACCATTAAAGCCAGAGGTTTTGTTCCGATGTCCATTGCTCGTTTAGAAAACTTAAAGAGAAAAAAGGCCATTCTCTCCAGGGCAAGTGGACAGGCTGAGAGAGTTGGGGGGGTTCAGCCTGGAGAAGAGAAGGCTCCAAGGAGACCTTAGAGCCCCTTCCAGTCCCTAAAGGGCTCCAGGAAAGCTGGGGAGGGACTCTTGATGAGGGAGGGGAGCCATAGGAGGAGGGGGAAGGGTTTGACACTGACAGAGGGGAGATGGAGATGAGATGTGGGGAAGAACTTCTTTGCTGTGAGGGTGGTGAGAGCCTGGCCCAGGTTGCCCAGAGAAGCTGTGGCTGCCCCATCCCTGGAGGGGTTGAAGGCCAGGTTGGAGGGGGCTTGGAGCAACCTGGTCTGGTGGGAGGTGTCCCTGCCCAGGGCAGGGCGTTGGAACTGGATGATCTTTAAGATCATCCTGCCCAAACCATTTCCTGCCCAAACCATTCTTTGATTCTATGATTTTTCTGTGTTTAATTTCACAGTAGCAATCCTCATCTGGGTTCCCAAGGTCACAGAGCGAGCCAGGGAGAGCTTCTGCACCTCAGGTAAAGTCACCCCTTCTGCACCTAAGACCTTTGGACATTCACAACTCTGTGGTAGGCAAGCACAATAACTCTTGCCTGAAAAAAATATAAAAAAATAGAAATTCTGAGGTGGAAATCATAGCTGTGGTGTAATAACTTACTCTAGAAATTATCTGAGGAAGCACCTAATGAATACAGCAAAAATTTACAGATAAACCCAGGCGATAACATGATTCAGTCAAATTTAATATCAGTGACATGTCACATTAGGAGGCTCAGCAGGGAGACTCCATATCCAGCTGAGACTCTCTTATACACCATATCTCAGTATTTAGCACTTATTTTCTACATTCTTTGGGGTCCTTTTTTCCCATGGGATGAAAAAAAATAGATTTTCAAATATATGCATTTAAACACAAATTCCTAATGCATTTCGTTTTAGTCCTTTCTCTCCCTTTAAACTGAAGTAGGAAGTGCCATTTTCTTCAATTTTCTGTTCTACTCATACAAGCATCTTCTCTGAAACTAAAAGTAGTCATTTCTAGCAATGTGTTAAGAATGAAAGAGAACAAATGTGACAGTTGCACACCACCTGAAAATAAGAAGCCTTTTCACTGCTACCATCGAAATTTTAAGCACTATAAAGCACTGCAAATAATCCTTTTCTATTTATGAGGCCTCAGTGGATAAGCAAAGAGCTCCTGACTGAACTCAGAGGTACAAATGAAGTGTAGAAGAGAGTGAAGCAGGGACAGGTGACCCAAGAAAAGTGCAGAGCTTCTGTCCCATTGGGCAGCAATCAGGTGAGGAAAAACCAAGGCCAACCTCAAGTTGAAGCTTGCAAGGGATGCAAAGGGCAAGAGGAAAGGACTCTACCAGTACAGAAAAAGGGAGACAAAGGAAAACAGGCCTGTTGCTGAACAGGGCAGGGGACCAGGTGACAATTCACACAGAAGCAGTCAAGCTACTCGGTGCCTTCCTTGCCCCAGTTTTTACTGATAAGACTGACCTTCAGGAATTCCAGGCCCCTGGAACTGGAAGGAAGATCTGGAGCAAGGAAGATTACCCTCAGTGGAGGAAGACCAGGTTAAGGAGCACTTAAAGAAACTAGATGTACCTAAGTCTGTGAGGCCTGACAAGTAGGATCCACAAGTGCCAAGGAATCACTGATATCACTGTAAAGTCACTCTCACAGGAAGGGTTCAAGTATCCATCCCATCTTCAAGAAAGAAGTTGTGGGGAGCTACAGGCCAGTCAATCTCACCTCAGGTATTCCCTGGGAAAGTGATTGAGAAAATCCTCCTGGAAAGCGTGTCCAAGCGCACGAATGAGAACAAGGTGGTTGGAATTAGTCAGCATGGATTTATGAAGGGGAAATCCTGCTCCACCAAACCCGTGATCCTCTACAGTGAAGATACTAGTGGGTGAAAAGATAGCAGCAGTTGTCATTTACCTCAGTTTTAGTGAAGTCTTTGACAGCGTCTCTTATATTATCATTGACAAAGCACAGGTTAGGTAAGTAGACAGTAATATGGAATGAAAACTGGCTGAACAGCCAGGAGACCATTAACCTTCATCAGTGACCTGGGTAATGGGACAGGGCATATCCTCAAGAAGTTTGCAGATGGTACTAAACTGGGAGAGGTGACTGACACATTCAGAAGGACCTCAACAGACTGGGCAGAGAGGAAACTCATAAAGTTCCGCAAGGGGAAATCCAAGTCTTGCACCTTGGAAGGAATAATCCCAGGTATCAGTACACACTGGGGGATAACCAGCTGGAAAGCAGCTTTGCTGAGAAGGACTGTGATGTCTCAGTACACAAGCTGACCATGAGACAAAAACGTGCCCTTAGAGAAAAGAATGCCAATGGCCTCCTGGGCTACATGAGGCAAAGCACCGTCAGCAAGTCCAGAGAGGTAGTTCTTCCCTTCTACTCAGCACTAGTGAGGCCACACCTGGACTACTGTGTCCAGTGTTGGGCTCCTCACTACAAGTGTCCTGGAGCTACTGGAGAGGGTCCAGTAAAGAACCACCAAGATGATGAAAGGACTGTAGCATCTTTCACATAGGAAGAGACTGAAAGAGTTGAGACTGTTCAGCCTGGAGATGAGAAGGCTAGGGAGGAATCTCACCAATGTGTACAAATATCTGATGGGAGAGAATGAATGAAACTGAGATAGTCTTCTCAGTGACAGCCAGTGAGAGGACACAAATTAAAAACATACAATATTCAATCTAACACAAGAAAACAATTACACTGTGAGGATGGGCAAACACTGGAAGGAGTTGCCCAGAGAGGCTCCATCGTTGGAGATACTCAAAATCTGACAGGACACAGTCCTAGGCAACCTGCTTTAAGAGGCGATACTTGAGCAGCAGTGTAATTAAGATTAGATGACCTCAACAGGTTCCTTCCAGCCTAGACAAGTGGAATAAATCTGTCAGGGGAAATTCAGACTGGACATTAGGAAAAGATTCTTCACTTAGAAGGTGGTTGGTCGGTCACTGGAACAGGCTCCCCAAGTCGTGGCACCTGGAACCTTCAAGAAGGATCTGGATGATGCTCTTAAGTCATATGGTTAAGTTCTACATAGTCCTGTGAGGAGCAGGGAGTTGGGTCTGGATGACCATTATGGGTCCCTTCCACCTTCAGATATTCTACGATTCTCTGATAATTCTGTGATGAGGTAGCAGATTTTGTTTTTAAGGTTAAAGTGATATTATTGGGTTTTGTAAAGAATTTAAAGCTTAGTCATCCGTATTATGAAAATCAAGCCAGAGTCTATTAACACAGTAGGTGTAATCATCAATTTAGAAAGTTGATTATTAATGCTAGAGATCTTGCTGAGAGTAAAATAAGAACAATTAAAATCCTTGGTTCAATCTTTCTATAACTCTGCCTCCCAACAGCCTGGAGAGTCAGGGAAACCAGTGCAAACAGGCCCAATTATTCACGAAGGTTCCAATTTGATTATCAAGTTTAAAATTTGGAGGACTAGCCTTTCAGGTGCTGGAAGCTTTTTAGAAAAAAAAAAAAAAAAAAAAAAAAGGTAGCAATTTTAGAAAGCCTTAACTTTTAATTTAAAACAAAACCCTAACACAAAAGCAAGTCTCTCTTTCTTCAATAGGGATCCTTCTAAATACAATACACCTCATAAAGGTGATTTCGCAGTGGTATCTGGGGTGGAAAAAATAGAGAACAAAATCACTTTATTTGAGTCTTCCTTATATTCCTCACAGCTTCAGTTTTAGACAAACCCACCTAAGCCAGCAGTTGCTAATGTATTATTCAATCCATCAACAGCCTTCAAATTTCCTTTCTACTTTTTTCTCCCTGCCTAATCAAAATGTCTCCACTATCTCTGTCTCTGCTCATGAAACTCCTCTCATATCTCCCTAATTTTTCCAGAAGGTATTACAAATATTTAACCATTACAGCTTCCCAGAGTTGCTTGGAAAAACATTAATAGTGTAACAAGCATTTTTTTCGTTGTAAAACCACAGAAAATAATGTATTTAAAAGTCTATGCATTTTCATTATCTTAGGCTTCTAAATTCTATTCCCTAATCTCAGTAAGGTCCTTCTCATGGACCTCAAAAACAATAAGTTCCATTAAAGATACTTCAACCCCTGCCTGGCAGAATGCTTTTAGGGATATCAAATTTGGGGTAGTTTTTTTTGCCATTACCAAGGCAGATGTTTCCACTCTGCAAGACAGGCGCTAGAAATAAACTTTAAATTGTTTCCCAGTGACTTGGTCACTCCCCCAGAGGCAGCAAAAGGAGGGAAATAAGCATTCTGCCTTGGATATGCACATTGACAGCGGGTCATGATGGTCAGAAATCTTCATGCCACTCTGACCCAGACAATAAGGGAATATGAGATAAAAATAAGGCTCCAGATAGCAAATTCACAGAACGTGCAATTTCAATGTGTGTCTGCAAGACCCTTTTTTTCTTAATGATGGCTTACAACGTGCCACAAAAGTGTTGCTGGAAGGGGGAAGGCAGCCAACAGACAAAGCATTATAGATTTTTTTTCTGCTAGCTTTCTATTAGTTTCTAAAACCCTATAAGCTCCAAAATCACTGAAAGCTTCTCCTCCAGTACTTCAGATTTCTGAAAAAGTTTTTAAGCTTCCTACATTTTCTTTTACCGCTCTTAATCCAACCACCTTGGTAGCGTTATGAAATCTACCCATTTTTGCTTTAATTAGGACTGTACACAAATACCATTCAGACAGTGAAACATGCTGTCACTTGGCTATTTCTTACCACTCTGAAGTTATTCAAAAGTTGTTACCTTTACAGGTAAGACTGGAACTCAAGATGATAATGAGTGGCATAAGATCTCTCATTTTCTTATGTTGTATCCTAAAGTTCAGTTTGACTACGACTGTGTCTGAAGCTTCCCCAAATTATATTTGTACTTTAGGGTTCTAGAAACAGTCACAAAATAGGATGCGGCTAAAGATTCAGATGCTTTAAACTCAAAAGGATGGGGAAACTCTAATGAAGAGAGATCAGGTATACCCAAAGCTCATGAAATAAAAGTATTAATATACACTTGAAGGTATTTAAAATGCATGTTTAAAATTAAAAAAAGACAGGTCATCACTTTCACACTTGCAAACGTTGACCATTTTCTTCTAGTAAAATTTATGAAGCTCAATAAAAGCACTTAGCAACCGGTAAAGTATATGCCTCCTCTTTTATTTCATTTTATTTCCCTCAGCTCTGTAATTAACAACGCTGGTCACTAGGCAAACTCAGAAATTTATGTTTAGAAATTTAGGTAAAAAAAACTGTAAACAACAAATTAGTCTTTGTTAAAATCATTTTCGTACCAGTCGACATTTGTCACTTACCTGAGTGTCTTTCCACCTGGTAATAAAGCTGTTCTCTATATCCATTTGTCTGACTTGATCATCATTTATCTGTTTAAAAATGGATAAATTTTGATCAATTAATAAGTATAAGGGAGCTAGTGTAAAAATTACAACATAAACTAGCAAAGGCTTATTTAATATAATAAGCTACAATAAATACAAATATCAATCTAAAGGAATTCTTACATCTAACAATAGTAAATAACTAATAGTAATGTAACAATAATAAATATTGTTACAATTAGCAATAGTGTTAATCATGTTCTGTCAGTCAGAAACAGTGCTTCATTGATGGGACTCATTAGTATCATCTCTACCAAATACGTAATAGAAGAGAGAGGACACCATGAAAAACTGCCAGACAATGTTATAGTGGCAAAGGAAACCTTAAACCAAAATGGCTAATTCAAATGGCTGCTAATAGTATCTTTTCTGTCACATTGGATTTAATGTTCTTTCCAGGCCTAAGGAATCAAACACTTTCTCTACTCTTTATTGTAATCACAGCTCAGAGACTAAGAACGCAGAATTCTTCCATGCTTCAGTTCTGATCAGGCCCATAAAATTTGAATAGAAGAATTATTTTTAATAGTCATACCCTTAAAATTTTCTTACGATTGGTACGCTGGTGTCAGCAAGAAGAATGTGCACCACTTCCGAAAACAGTAGCTCACAGTAATCCTACAAATATAGTCTTTCCAACCCAGGCTAAGCCAGCTGGTTAATAAAATTTAAAGCGGACAAAGAACATCATCCACTGAATTGGAGTTCAAAAGCCCTGCGAATTCTCAGTGTAACTAAGAGCAAGATCATCTTTAAGAAGATTTCTATATTTTAGCGTGGCTAACAGCTGAGCAATTAGGACACTTTGACATAAAGATACCTACGTCAAAAAGTTGCACATAATTTTTAATTAGATCTTCAATGACATTGACTTCTTCACTAGTTTGGCCTTTAGTTTGAAATAAGCATGAGGAAAACACCATGGCTAGGTTGTGAGGGTTCATGTGATTGATTTCAGAACACTTCTGCACCCTGTTGAAGGAAAAATAAACATATTTAGAAGGTTTTGATTGGTCCCTTAATTGTCTAAGAATATGTCTACAGAACATGGAGTGCATTTCAAAAAGAATAGTTTAAAAATAGAAAAGAATAGTTCAGTTGGAAGGGACCTACAATAATCATTTAGTCTGACTGCCTGATCGCTTCAGGCAGTCCAAACCAAAAGTTAACTGACCAAAAGTTAAAGCATGTTATTAAGGACACTGTCCAAACATCTCTTAAAGACCTCTAGAAAGCCTCTTCCAGTGTTTGGCCACCCTCTCACTAAAGAAATGGCTCCTAATATCAAGTCTGCACCTCCCCAGATGCAGCTTGGAACCATTCCCACGTGTCCTGTCCCTGGATCCCAGGGAGAAAAGCTCAGCACCTCCCTCTCCACGTCCCTTCCTCAAGAAGCTGGTGAGAGCCATGAGGTCGCCACCCCTCAGCCTTCTTTTCTCCAAACTAGACAAGCCCAAAGTCCTTGGCTGCTCCTCACAGGACATTCCTTCCAGACCTGTCACCAGCTTTGTCACCCTCCTCTGGATGAATTCAAGAACGTTCATACCCTTCTCAAATTGTGGGGCCCAGAACCGCAAGCTGTGCTCAAGGCGAGGCCACACCAACGCTACGTACAGCTTTGCTATATGATATATGCAAATATATCCTACAAACTTACGATCTACAATCAAACAAAACGTGGAAAGAAATGAGATCCTTCTTATTTTTATACTTCTGGTAAAGTTTTCATCTCAGTTCTGTTTTTATATAACGAGTCCTCTTTTAGAAGTAAACACTTCAAAGTATCGCAGAATTTTGGCTGTTACACACACGAAGTCAAACGACTTTCAGACCAGATAAAAAGGCATATTAATAAATCTGAACTGGATATGCTGAAAAACATCATTAAATGCAATACTTACTATAATCTTTATGCCAATAATGGTACCAACCAATTTAATAATCTTATAAATAGTTTTTAAAGGACATCTGCTATGCTCCTGGTTATGTAATGTAATTTCTCAGCACAAAATCCTGTAAAGAGAAGATTCTACACATTCTCCACCCACTACAATTTGCCAGGAATATAATTTGACTTGTTAAATAGATAATACAATAGATAATATAATATAAACCATTACTATTTAACGATGACACTGCAGAATCATCCAAGTCATGCTTTTTTTATACATTTGCTGCTGCTTATTTGATCTAGGAATAAGACATGACCTTTGTTGCTAACAAGGTTTATATTTTGGATATCTTCTACTGCTATCTCAGTTGCAAAAGGAAGCAATGATGAAAAACAGAAAGGGTAGTTAATTCTCAAAGTTATTATGTGCAATACAAATTGAGGAGAAGGGCTTTTTCCCTGAGAAAATATTTTAATTTCAAGAATGATTTGCAACAATCCTCTGGAAGAATAACAGACTGAGGTCAAACGAGTTCGTTTAAAGAAGCTACACCAAAAATGACCCTCCTTGGACACACAGGCTGGCAGCCCCCTCTCACTGTAAGGTTCTTTCATACCTTATAGATACTTACTGCTAAAATACAACCAAAGAAAAAAACACATTATAAATTAAAGGGAGTCAAATATAACTAATCATCACAACTAAGTAAGCTTTTGATGCTTACAGTTAATGAAACAAATCACATTTCTTTTATGGTAGAGTTATACTGAACACATTACAAGAATTTCCCTGCTACAGAGCATCAATTGCACTGACCTGTAAAGATGTTCAATTAAAGCAGCCAAAGTTGCCCTATTGACTGGTGGAAGTGTCCGAATAAAAGCTCCGTACTTCCTCACGCGTTCCTTTTCATTCTGTGTATCTGCCAGAAAATAATCACCATTGAGCATTAATAACCAACACACACTAAAAAGCAACAGCAGTTCTCATTAGCTCTATTGTCATCATCTAGTCATTTAAAATTACAGTTTAAAGATCAGGTTTAAAATCAATGTCTTCTTCATAAAGGCAATACTGGCAATCTACTATTTACAAGGTCTATTAGTGTAGACCAGTTGAGGGAAACAATAAAGACGGACAGTTCTACATTCAAGCACCGTTTGCAACAGTTTAAGACTAAATCCCCGGGACAGTTTTTCCTCTCAAATGATATTTAATCTGGAGTTTGTGCATGTACATGTGTGAGTGCATCTGTGTATGCACAAGTGCAAATGTATTTCTAAGAGTTCCCAGAGATCAGAAAGGAAAAGACCTTTTCATCTTCTTTATTTTTGTTGGAAAAACACCCCCAGGATCAAAGTAGTTTAAAGATTCAAATATATAAGACTGATAAGAGAAGAGGAAAGGGGAAGGGGTGGTAAATAATCATAGAACGGTTTGGGTTGGAAGGGACCTTAAAGCCCACCCAGTGCCACCCCCTGCCCTGGGCAGGGACACCTCCCACCACACCAGGTTGCTCCAAGCCCCCTCCAACCTGGCCTTCAACCCCTCCAGGGATGGGGCAGCCACAGCTTCTCTGGGCAACCTGGGCCAGGCTCTCACCACCCTCACACCAAAAAAGTTCTTCCCCACATCTCAGCTCAATCTCCCCTCTGTCAGTTTAAAACCATTCCCCCTCGTCCTATGGCTCCCCTCCCTGATGAAGGGTCCCTCCCGAATAATACTGGGGATATATTGGGAATAAGTTGTACAAAGTTACACAGCTCAACAGCGGCAGAGCCAAGGACAAGAATTCCAGTCTTGGGAATTCCAGTATCCGAGATGCAGCCACAGCTCTCTGCCTTCAAGGGAAGACTGCCTCCCTGTGCTGTGCAGATACTACAGAGCATAATGCTGCTCAGGGCATGAGCAAAGGTAACGTAAATTGAATTAATTAATTTATTTATCTTTTTCTTCTCATTCCCTTGCTTGTCTCAAGGTTCTGGAAAGGAAAAGCACAGAAGAACTCTCATTTCTTCCAGCTGATGGCTAGCACTCTCCACTAACTGCACTAGGCTTTGATTTCTTCAGTAATTGGAAGAAAAATAAACAATCAACAAAAAAACCAGTTTAAAGGTTGTCTACTCTATCTTCATCTTCTAGTCTTCCCACAAGTACTTTCGTGTCCCTTACCTATAACAGGACAGGATTCTCTTCTGTAAAGCTGAAGCAGAATTTTAGCCCCATGTACAAATGAGGAAGGTAAATCACTGTAACATCGTTAGGCACTTTCACAAAACTGCTAATTTAAATCTAAACTGCTACAGAGACAACTTTTTCTGATTTCTGATGATAGCAATTTTGTGGTAAGTGAATAAATCCTTAATATTGCTTCCTCCAGTTTGTTCAAATCGAGGTTAAAGGTCAAAAACGTGTAATATTCATACTTGAATTTCCCAAAATTCTAGTGGTTAATATTGAAGTAACCTCCATATGTTTGAACTTAAGTAAAATCAGAGAGGAATATGCTTTTAATATCTTTTTTAAAGACAAAACTCGCCGCACAGTAAATAGGTCTACATGGTTTCAATGCACTAAGGAAGAAATTAATGTTCTATCTTAGCTTTTCTTCTGCATCTCTTATGGCTATGCATCATCTGCAATTTTATAGCACAGTTTGGAAGGGAAAGAGTTTATTTCTTACAGTCTGTAAATATCGCCATATGGAAACAAAAATAAAAATATAGCTGTTTTGTAAGAACTCTAAAAAAATCATCACAATTTATGTAATGGCTAACTAATTAACGTATTAGTAATCTCATGGTTCTGTTTTCAACTATACAGAGACACACACCCTCATGTTTTAAATCCATTACTAGTTACTTAAATTTTGAAGTTACTTAAATTTTCTTTCAAATTAAATTAATATTTCTAAGGAAACAAAAACCAAGTAACAGCTGTTGACACATTTACACTGTTAAAATACACAACTTTTCGTGAGTGTTCATAAAAGATATTTGAACAATTTAAGCAGCAAGACTGTCATTTAACTTTCATGCATATGAAAGCACGAACATTTTGCCACTTTTGAACTAAACTTCTACATACAGTAAAAAGACAGAGCACAGGCTTTTGTCCTACGTCAATGTTTGTCTTTTCCTTGAATTCTACCGTCAATGCTTCCATAAAATATTAATCACCACTTCTTACCCTGGCTGATCCAACTATGACACGGCGCAATATTGGTCTGCTGTTTATAGATATATTGCAATGAACTATCATTATTTGTTATTATTATTATGGTTCACTTAAAGGCAATAAAATCTCCGATTAACATGTCTATTGCAGCCAAACTCTAAACGTTTTTTTCCTCGCTACAATTCTTTTGCCAACTGTCAAATAACACGGGTCAACACAGGGAAAGTAATTAAGAACCTCCTCAAATTTGCTACTGAAAATGTAGGCACAACATTTCTTGTATTGAGTGTTATTGAATCCATTACCTAAAGCAGAGATCCAGAAGGGATAAAGCTCCTTAGTGAGAAGTGCATCATCTATTTGAGAGAGAAAGCTTTTCAATACATCAGTCACGTCTTCAAGCTGATGTTTTCCTGCTCTTAGTTTCACACTCCTCGCATCTTTTTTGAAGCTTTCCAGCAGTTCAGCCACGTTGGAAGAATCACCATTCTTAAGGTAAATCTGCTTGCTACCTAAACCTAAGGTGTAGAAATACAGGACAGAAAAATAAATCAATGTAAAAATCAAGTATTCTGTTAAAAATTCCAAACATTATTATATGAAAAGCATATTTGGCTGTCCAACATATCGTATTTCCTACTAAAATCTCTCTGACCTTTTGCACATACTCACTTTATTTTTAAAACCACTGCCAAGTGCTTACACCCAACCAGACCTCGGCAAAAATACACATGGTAATATTAAGCAAGCCTAGGATCACAATTTCTGGAATGCTTTACAGGCACTTCAAATCCCCAAATCTCTTCAGGACTTCCAGAAACAATAGTTTCAAAAGGCACAGGAAAGGAAAGAAGTTTTGATGCCTGTTATCGTATTATACGTAAAACAGGTGCTTTCATGAGCAAAACGCCCCCTATTTTCTTACCCTACTCATCAACTCAACTTAGGACTCAGTAAATATTATTGTATTCATCCAACCTGAAAAATTTCACTCTTAAAAGCCTTAGTAAAAAGTATTCTTTTTTTTTTTTTCTGATTTTTCTCACATTCAGGAAAACACCAAGCAGCCACTGTCCTTGTATTTAACAACTAAAACCAGCAAAGGCCAAAGCCAACAAAAAAGTCATAGTCTCAACCACAGTCAACACTGCCTTCAATTACTGCATATGAGAGTAGTCAAAACACTTATTTTATTTTATTTTTTAACTTCTGGAAGTCTGGTATAGTTGTGCAGTCCCATTGTTTCTCTTTGAAGAGGTGTTTCGTGCATTGCCCACACTTCTTGAAAGAGAATAGTATTTTACACAAAACCCTGCTTTTCTTATGTACGCTGAACGCATGCAAATAATTCCTTCAGCTTTCAAATGAGTATTTTAACACCCAGTAATGCTGATCCTTAAAAAGACATATTTTTCAATAAAGACCTAACTTTTTTAAAAGACATTAGGAAATGAGTTTTAATTTAGAACACACACGAGTGATTGTTCTGAGTGGTGGACATAATGACCCTGCTTTAACAACTTTTTAGCACATGAAACAGCGTAAACTATGCTGAGAATATCGCTAGTGATTAAAAAATAATTTAGCAAAACTGTTTTGTTTTGGTTTTTTTTCCTTGGTTTTAGGCACTAGTTGTAACCCCTACGCAACTTTTTACCATAATGCAGTGTTGGCATATTCAGGTTATTTAGTTAAACTTCAATCACTGAAATATAAATTAGGCTCTCTCATACTGACAGAGGTTACAGACACATTTATCCTGAAGACAGATTGGTACAGAGTTGAGGCGTATTTAGCATTTCACAAGAAAACGGATGAATCTGCAGTAATAAAAAGGACACAGACATCCTCTGCATATGATCTAATGCTATGGAAAAGTTATGCTGCCAAATTTACTTAAACAAAGAGTAACTGACTGTAGGTCCTTAGGCTATTACACTGAAAGAACATCAGCCTTAGGACTGAACTCAGCTCCATAGTTATTTTCCCAGAAGATGCGTTGACCAGTCCAGGCCATGGCCTTTCCTGGTTTCCCATGGTTTATTTTCAGGGCTGGGATGTTCTGCATGGAGGCACTGGATTCCAAGGCTGAGCTACATCAGACAAACAAGAACATCAAAAGTTCCATCTCAACATGAGGAGGAACTTCTTTGCTGTGAGGGTGGCAGAGCCCTGGAACAGGCTGTCCAGAGAGATGGTGGAGTCTCCTTCTCTGGAGACATTCCAAACCCACCTGGACACGCTCCTGTCCAACCCACCACTGCGTGCCCCTGCTCCGTCAGGGGGTTGGAGGAGATGATCTTCAGAGATCCCTTACAACCCCATATCATTCTGTGATTCTGTGATTGTTAAAATAGGACAGTGTCTATAAGGGGCATCTACCAAGTTGTATTTCCCCAACTGCCCATTCTCAGTTGTGTAACGTCATCTTGACATCAAAGAGCAGCGAGGCTAACGAGGGGTGTGGTTTTATTTTAGGTAATATATAAATTCTTTTCAATAAGATCTGATGGCATGTGTGGGAGCTTGGGTATTATACAAATGATCTTAGGTTGAATAAAATCCACTGTACTTACCGTACTGTGTCACAAATGCTATACAGCTGTTCACTATAATGGGAACATCGTTTTTGCTGAGCTGCTGATCTTGTAGAGCGTTACCATCTGTACCCGCTGCTTTTTCAATTGCCGAATACCAGACCATGAAATCCAGCTTTGTGTGGCCATGGATGTAGAGCGTCCTGAAAAAAAGGTATAAAAATATTTGGAATGCGGGAAAGAAAAGGAAAATTGGTGTTATTGTACCGGAGCAACACACCAGATGTTCAGAAAAAATAAGAACTACTTCGAGTAAGACATCAAGGCGCTTTCCACCACATAAAGCTGTGGTGGTGACCTATTGTTACAGCATCTTTTTTTCTTCCCAGCTGCATTTGTACCAGCAGCATCACAATAAATGGAAGAAGATCCACAAACACTGACAGAGGCCTTTGAAAGGACCTGACCAACATTTTAATTACTCTTCTTCAGTCTTGCTCCGACACTGTCCACTCCGAAGTCCAAGTCAGAGCTAAGCAGGAAACAGAGATTTGAGAGACAACTTTCAATACTGAAGAAGGCTTTTCCTTCTTTTCTATCCCCCACTGACTTCTGGAGAGGAGCCGAGACATCAAACTTCCCTCCTTCACACACGTGGATCAAAATTACAGAGCCAAGAAACACATATGAAAAAACATGTTGAGTTGAGGCAGAATAAATTAAACCGGCAATTAAAGTGTTGCATTATCTCAAATCACAGCCCCGTTCTGATTTTATTACTTAAAGCTCACTACAATAATGTCTTATTTTTACCCCTGTTAGAGTAAAACAGTTTGATTTTGTTACCATCTTGTAAAATAAATCGCGTTTTCAGTTTGTTGGTCAGTCTGGCTTGGTTTTGTGAGATTCTGCGGCATATGTCCACCCATATGCATGTACGGTATGCAATAAAAAACTGTTTTAAGTGTTAAAATACCAAGCAAACTCTTCTACATACATGATCTTTGTTCCCCACTAAAGAATGTAAGGGATTCATTTTCTTTAATGAAAATTTATTTGCTAATTAGGAAAAGTTAAACTGTTCTACTAAACTTCAGTGTGAATACTTATCAAAACATAAAGAAATATTCATTTTTATTATTTTATTTAGGAAAAAAACCCAAAGCATTTTATATAATGATGGAATGTTTAATTTCAGGGGTTTTTTATTAGCCTCTTTCAATTTTTATAAATGTTTCCATTGTAGCATTCCTATCTTGAGAGGAAGTGAGGATGCAGTCAATATACATGCACAGACCCAGGATCTGAAGGATTCTCAGAATCCACCAGAGACACTTAGCCATTCAGCAGCAGAGTAGGAGACACAAAAATATTCCATCTGACTGAAGCGCCTTTTTAAAAACTATATTTCATGACTTTGAGTGTCATATTAACCACCAGACATGCCTGGCTAGTAGAAACACTCAGCCTCTCTCTTCCATCAAGGAAAAACAATAATTTGCATAAAGCTCTCAAATTTTTACAGCAAAATTTTCAATAATTCAATACTTTCAAATATTTTCTGAAGACCTTCCAGAATGGATACCCAACATGGGTTGTTCTCAACTGATGGCTTCCAAAGAACACATCACCCTGACACCTTGCTGGTATTGCTGGAGCCATATATGAGAGGAAATGAGTGGAAAAGGGTCTGACAGTGCATATTACACTATTCCTTTAGTACTATTATTCACAGAGCAGCAGAAGTTAGGAATATGATTTATAAAAGATTTATGGTCCTTCCCAATGCAAGAGGTGCATGCACATATATGCATATTACTGTCTTTTTATTTTCCCTGCAGAACAGCAGGATTTGCATTGTGGTATTATTATGCAAAAGGATAAATGGAAGTCTCAACAGATTATTTTTTGTTATCTAAAGAATTATGATATGTACAGGAAGCAGCACACTGTAAAGTGAAAATATTATTGCTTTTAAATAAGAAAAGGGCAACTCTGCTGTATATCAATGCATCGGTACCAGAGGAGGAGAGAGGAAATATAGTAGTGTATGGAACTTCAAAGGTAATTTAAACTTATCTGTATTTTTTCACAGAGATATGAACGTCTAAATCATGTGCCTGTCAATCAACTGTTGTGATATATGAATTGCCTAAACTATGGGAAAGAAGACCATCTTGTATTCTATGAATCTTCCCATCTTCCCCTCAGTGCAGCACGTTAGAAATAAATGTACCAGAAATACCAAGAGATGACGCTCTCATTGCTTTCTAAAATTTGAATTCAACTTACAGAGGAAGAGGTTACTTAATTAACAAAGAAAATGGGGTTTATGTTTATGTAGCAGTCCTATAGCACTGCAGTCATGAAAGAGAAGTTGACGGTACTAAATATAAATGTGAAAAACTCGCTGCTATTGTGGAACTGGGATTGTCCATGGAAGGCAACTAATCGTCTTCCAAAAAACTATTAACATTGCCCAATCAAAAAATCTCACCTAAGAAAGTCAGAGAAACAATTTCAGCCTTTACTAGAACACCAGAAAAGAGAAGAAGGAAGAAAAGGAAACGAAACCAGTACCAGACACACTTCAGAATTCAATTTACTGTGGAAGTGGCTTAGAAAGCTCATCTCAAACCACAGCATTTTTGGCAGAGAGAGAACACGCCTAGGATAGATTTAAATCATAAAAACATACAGCAACGTGCTAATATGAAGTTTAAGAATTCCTTCTGATTTTAACACTTTCAGCCAAACTTCAGAACATTTCTTCTTACTTGGAAACCATATGTTTATCTCCATAAATGTGGAAGGTGGTATGAAAAGGGGAAATGGTTACCAGCAGAAAAGCAGAACTTTGCTCAAAACACGGTAGAAGGTCTTCTACAGAACTTCATGAAGTAATAGAGAGAGCTTTGCAGATGGAGCTTCTGCTATTCACGTCAGTGTCATTGTCTCTTGCACACAGTTTTCAGAGAGTAAAAAATACATGTATTTCTCACTGCACTGATTGCTACCACCAAAATATAAAGTTTTATTAAATGCAAAGCTTAAGACTAAGCAGATAAACACAGGCTGAAGTTTACTAATATTCCATGTACCACAAAACTGTCAAAAATGCTTCTAAGCTTATAGAAGTGATCAGGTTTGAAAGAATTTTTACTGCCATGTTTACAAAGATCTACCTACAGGGCAGAGTAACAACAGAGTAACAACTACCTTGCACAGACTCGGAACCAAAATGCATTCCTACAATATAAACTCAGTGCCTTCTCCAGTATGTTTATGTACCTGCTACTACTTCCAGTTCAAAAAAATTGATAAAAAGTTCACACTTCACAACAAATATAGTCAACAATAGTGACTCCATGGTGAATAATGGCAGGGTTTTTGCTCTGTTAAGTGTGAAGCACATACAGTCCGTACCCAAGAAATTAATAATTTAAGTACTAAAACCAACACTCATCTGAGTCTGATGTTTAGATTATTTATGGATTATAGAATTTTGTCCTCATAACTGTATTTTACAAGAAATCTTATGGCTGTCATCAAAGGGTGAAGAAGAAAGCATTGTAAGAAGAAATTGTGCCAGTATGTGGTGAAGTTATTTGGACTAGATGATCTCTAGAGGTCCCTTCCAACTCTGACAATTCTGTGATTCCGTGATTTATAATAAGAAAGAGGTAAGTATAAGAGAAGTATAACGGGGCAGGGGGGAAAGGCACCATCTGGATTACATTATGGTCTGAAAACATTCACTGACACCTACAAGAGCTTAAATGATTACAGGAAAAAAGAGAAACATTTGACACTGAATTGTCTGCACAATTGTTTTTCCTTGAAGTACACCATTAGAGATTTTGCTTTAAGTTTTATATATAGAAGAGATATTTTAAAACTACTGTATACAATTGTTTTCAGACACCTTTCCTCCCTCTAGTGTGCAGATCCCTCTCGTGACCTCTGTTAAACCACAAAGGAGTAGCTTCTTCACCTCTCTACTATGCAACATCTGTTTGGATGGCAACAAGAGATTGAGTATCACGAATTTTAGCAATAGATAGGAGAGATCAAGGGGAAAAACAACAACCCAAACTGAATATGGAGCAAACCAGAGGACATCTCTCTGTGACAAATGGAAGTGTCATACAAGGAAATCTGGAAAATGGTTTTCCACGTCTAGCAATAAGTCAAGAAGCGTTTTAACTATGAAAGCAGAACATCAGAGGAGGTGAATGACCATCTGGTGATGGCACAGGAAAACAGCATTGTGAGAAGTCTGGATTTCCAGCCAGGCTGGAGACAGTTCTAACAGACTGGACAAGATGTTCCAACAGGGATCAGAGTGCAATAAAATTTCAATAGATGCTACAAAGGGAAATGTGTTCCTTTCTTTAGCAAAGATCGTAGAATCATAGAATAGTTTGGATTGGAAGGGACCTTAAAGATCATCTAGTTCCAAGCCTCAAGATACTCAAAGACAAACATGAAACATTTTTGAGATCTGAAAAAAACTATGTATCTAGAATTATATCTGATATATATTAGTATATATATTAAAAATACATCTACTGGGGGGTTGGACTAGATGATCTCCAGAGGCCTCTTCCAACCCCATATCATTCTGTGATTCTGTGGTTTTGTAATTAGAAGACTAGGCTTATTGTGAAAATTTAGGAAGTACACTGAGCTTTCAAACCCAACAATCTTCAAAAGAGAAGCAGTCTTGTTGCTTTGAAATTATTTTAGCCTGCTCCAGTCTGTCATGATGTACTATTACTTTGCGATGTATAGTACAATTGACACCTCTTATTTCTGAGCTGGTAGTCTTCTGTCAGAGTATAAAACAGGGTAGAGGAAGAGGGGAGGTGGAAAAAAAGGAGGGGGCAGGGGGGAGGCAGGAGTGGATTGTTTTCATACCTAAGACACTTTAGAAAAATCTCATGTTGCTTTTGGTAAAATTCTCTCTGAATTCTTGTATTTTGTACAAGTGCAAAGCATTATGCACCTTCCAGCCCAAAATCAACTGTAAACTCTTCTCTGAGTAGTTATGGATCAGACTAACGTTGAATTTATGTACCCCATGAATTTAACATACACATAAATTTACTAAGTATTTTTTAAACATCCAGAAATCACAGATTTATTACATTATAATTATTTCAGCAGTAAGACTTGAAGTTTTTATAGTTCTGTAACTGTTTACTTGTGTATGAAATCACTCTTGTGAGAAGTCCACTTGCAACAACTTAAGTCATTCTTTTTCCTACAGTAGCCAATGGAAAAAGTCTCAAAGAAAAAGGTATATGATACATGTAAATGTATGATTTTCCTTAATTTATCAACCCAATGACTGAGACTTGAAAAAAAGGCTTAAGTATTTGCAGATAATGGGAAGTTAGTTTGAAGTCAGTAACAAAAACAACAGAACAGTATGAGCTTCAGTAGGAAAATACTCAAGGTATTTTAATCGTTTCTTCTAATAAAATTGAGCAACGTGTTGTAACACAGCGGCCCCTTTTATTTTTTTATGCAAAAAAGGGTAGGGTTACTTTTGTTTAGGTGTGGGTTTTGGTTTTGTTTTTTTCAAGCTTTTTTAAATTCAGGAAAAAAAAATCTTACTTGTTTCATTCTTGCAATACTGTTTTTTGGGGATTTTGTCATTAATCCTATGTTTAAGTTACTAACAAATTAGTGTGAAAGTTATCAATAGATCAGTATTTAGGGTCTCTTTCAAGTGATCAATCGATGCCAAACTTGGCATTAGACAAACACTGTTGTAAAATAACAGACAAAATAGGAAAACCTAGAAACTGTGATATATCATTTAGTAGACACTGATAATACCTCAAATGTATTAATTAATTTCTCTAAGGTTTGGAGGGGCAGAAGGAGGATTGCTGGGTTTCTTTCCACTTATAACTGAGTCTAAAGATAAAGGTGATTTTATACTTAACCATTTTACACACACACATTAAATTTCTTATCACTGCAAGATGTAATACTACACAACTGCATACTTCAGGAGTAATATCCTAAGCAAGAATCACTACGCCAAAGCTTATACAACCGTATGGCTTCTAACGGTTAAGATAATGCGAACACTACTCATGTAAATTCTTTATGGCGGACTCCAGTGGAGAAAAATTAAATATATTCATGGCCACCATAAACCAGCCACTGCCCCCGTTGAAATTATTTTCAAATAGTTCAGAATTCCTATTAAACTATTAAAGCAGTTCAGGGGAAAGCGACACTCACTTGACAGAAATATTACAACGAAAGACATAATAAAAGCTGACTTGGAGGTAGAAGTTTTGCTCAGCACCGGTATCTATGAAATTAGATGCACAGTTTGTATTCATCTGTTGGAACTGCACTTTGAGTAAGACACCTCTGGTTCTCTGGTTGGTCTACGCAGCTTACTTAATGCTGAATCCTTCAGTGTGCTTCTTCAAAATAAAAAAAAAAAGCAAGAAAAAAAAGTGGTTTTTTTCCTGATGCGCATCACCTTACTGAATTCTGAAACTTAAAAGGTTATCTTAGGAAGAGTTAAACTTCAGAACACACAAGTTATAATGAGATTCTCCATCAAGTTTCTCCAACTCTGAATAGATGTCAAAAGTATCTGCAGGTTGTTTTTTTTGTTCTATTTACCCAACAAAGAGAAAAACAATCTTCCTTTATTACCCTATTATTGCCTGTTCAGAGCGCTGTGCAAACACTGCACCACTTCTCAGACAGACATTTGTCCAACAATCTATCACTGAAGAAAACCCCAAACCACATCTATTATAAAATAAGAATTATTTTCAATAATTTTACTTTCGTCTTTCAATTTTTCCCCTTATATGAGGCAGAAATACCCCAGATCACTTCAAGTTTCAGCCTCCCCTATCATTATGAGTCATCTCAGCAGAATATTACCTAGCTGGAAGCAGATACAGATCATGTTTGCTCCACAGGTTGTTTTGTTTTTTTCCGTTGTTAACTGAGATGAGACATTAGAGTAAGACTAATGAGGGGACTCATACATAACCTCTAAATCCTGACCCCCGCAAACTGAGACACAGAATTCTGGGATATAAAAGTGATAAAAAAAATGGAGAAGTTAAGTGGTAAATGCTCCAAAGAGATGCTTTTTCTTTACAGGGTGAAAGAAGTCAGGTCCTTTCGAAGAAACTGTTATTGGCAGATTAATCTGACTGGGAATAATTTTCTCAATGGGAAAACTGCTTTTCATTAAGCAGGATTCGTTAGCATTTCCTGACACAGACATAAAACGTAATTAATACACAAAGACTTTCCCTCCTTTAAAACAGTCTGCAAATTTACTCTCTCGAGCAACCACTAAGTGACAAAGCGCCGTGACTGATCAGCAAGAATTTTCAGACATCAATATAAAAGCAGATCAAAGCTTTATTCAGGTGGGAACCTCACCTTCCTTTTTCGACGAGCAGCAGGACGTCTATTTTCTCTCCATTTTGCGTCACGCTACTGATGGCTGGAAAGAAAACACATACATATGATCTATACAGACACGTATATATAGACAGACACAGACACACAGGCACATATAGATCATTTGTGTTTTCAAAATGATCTCCAGTGACAAAAGGAGCACGTGATTCTTAAACATTTCAAATAAGGAATGCTGCTTGTAATAGGAAGAAAACTCCACGAAATACCACAATACGCTCACATTTGCGAGAAAAATATAGAAAATTATAAAGAAAGGTTAAACAGGTACTTTTTAATGTGAAAACCTGCTACAGTGTTTCATTATATTAAAAGTAAACTTGTAAATACAAGGTTTAGAATACATAACGATGAGAAGTAAGTTGGATTTTTGAATCCATTGATTTACTTGCACCCTAATGGCTGCAGGTATCTACAACAACATAACGTGACTGGAATGGTATGCTGTAAAGCCCACCGCCACCATTCTTTATGTTGCCTTAAGCTATTCCTGCTAAAAAAAGCGCTCTGCAAAACACCCACATTATACATAATACAGAAAATACATCTGGAGAGTTCCCAGTAAAACTTACAAACCTATACTGTGCACTGTACTAAAAATGGGAAGTTAAATGTAACCTGTTTACTAATTCAAAATTCTGAAAAGTCAATTCTTTCAAAGTTTAGGTCTTAGGTATAACCCATATCTTATTTCAACTAATTCCCAGCGACAGTAACATCCTGGTTATCTGCAAACTCAATAAACCTATTCTGATGTATGTTATGTGATGGTTTTGTGTCACACACGCTCCTGGCCTCATCTACTGAGTCAAATATCAAGCAAGTAAGTGACTGTACTTCCACTGATAATTCATTATTTGGCACGTTTGTTATACAATTCCGTCTTAACAGTGGAGCAGATTTATTTTGGGGAAAACAGAAATCAAAGAAATGAAAAATAGGACTATGGATATATAATATTCCCAAGAAACACTGTTATACAACTAATATTTAAAAATCAAAACCCAGGCAAAAACAATTTTCAACCGAAAGCTGAATGCGTGTTTCCTTTCTATACTTGAGATATACACATATTTTGGATGCTCAGACGATTGTAGGAGGTAGGAGCAATCACAGTTGCACTATCAAAACTAATATCAGAAACAGTTCTCCCACTGCCTAACCTTTTAATTCTGAATCAAGATGAAGAAAGTATTCACCAGTTAAAAGATAGCTGGAGGCGTAAAAATATTCCTGATTAAAAACCACCTTCACGGTGTTATTCACAGCAAATGTAAGGTGGCAGTAAATAAACAGCAGAAAGCCCCATGGCGTTTCGGCAAGTTGCTGCAAAACAGACCACAATCTGACAGCATTTATAAAGAGGATCATCAATAAAGAGCTAAATTATCTTCTCTGTGTTACTTCAATATGAAATCTCAACTATTTTTGCTTTCCTACATAACATACTGCCTCATTCAATGTAAAAACAAATAGGGCAGATACGCTTAAAGAGGATTCGGAGCAAAATTACAGACAATGACATAAACTTGGGTCATAGAAAACCATTTGTATAAATATTATTATCTTTCCACGTCATGATATTGAGCAAAGAATATTTTTAGTACCAGAAAAAAAGAAAAGTCTATTAGTCTGTGAAATAGTTTTCCAAGAGAATTATAATTTTTCCAGTACATTTGAGCATTTTAAAACTAGGCCTGTCAATCACCTCCAGAATACGCTCTGCAGTGAGGATTTCTGCCCTGTCAAAAATATGAGACAATAATCCCAAAAGGTCATACATTATTATTCAATTCCGTACTCTTGTAAGAGAGATACTGCTGCAACTGGAACAAAAATTGTCTTCATTCATTATGAAGCTGTGAAAAATCTCTCTAGCGTATGCCACTAAGTAGGGGGAAAAAAATTCCAAGACAGAACTTTACCAACTCCATATTTAGAGGAGAGTTGGAAGAGCACCTGCCTCATGCAAAGGAATAGTCACGGAGCTCCTGAATGTTTATAACTTTAAAATGTAATAGAAATATGTCCTTAAGAGTGAATTAATTCTGTAGAGCATTTCCTGAATTCTAGATGTTAAGCAAAATTCTTACTTAGCTCTTGCAACCTCCTCAGATATATGGAATCTTCTTCAGCATTCTCCATCTCAAGACAAAAATAAAGGCTCGACTTCTCTATAGCAAACCAGCCTTTCCTCCACTGGTCCAGGCTATGGCAATCTTTGTAGTACAGTTGGCCAATCAGGTCACAGTCTCTCTCTAATAAGCATTCAGCCACAGGGGGAACAAAATGCTACCAAAGAAAATGGGGTGAGTCAGATGAAGAAAAAAAACCCTCTTCCCCTAAAAAAAAACAAATCAAGATATTGCACATCTATAAGATTCAAGGATGAAATCCACAGTAAAAAAAAAAATAACTTTCACATTTATCATTCATAAACCTATATATACACACTAAATTTAAATTATAAAAACAAGTATAACATTTTTCCCATTCGTACTCTACAAGTCAAACATTTTTGCTTTTTTAAACTACAGTTGATTTAATTAGTGATGTGACTATTAGCATTTGGTACGGTATAAAATAGGGTACTGCTTTATGAATTCTGTTTCAGCAAATAAAAGAACAGAATTGCAACCATAAACAACTTAGCTGAAATAAATTCATATAGTATATATGTCTTTATACTGGAGCATCCTTAATATATTCTTAAGGTCAGCGTTAAAATGTTCCCTCAATTCCTTTTCCATTTTATTTTATTATCTTGTTTCAAACATTAAATCGCAGAAGTTATTTCTTCCTGCTGCACGAGAAACCTTTACACCCAAGATAGATCAGTATTCATCAAGAACGGCTTCTCGGAGGATTTTAAGCTAACAATGACACTTTATTCTTCGCACAAAGGCTCTGGCTTAACCGGAAAAGATAATTATCAGTATTACCTTCGCTATTGCCCAAGTCCATTTTCTTTGTGAATATGCAGTTTCGGCTCCAAATAGAAAAACACGTTCTGACATTAAATAGATTTCAAAGGTGAAGATGTCCCTAAAGCAAGCAAAAGGCAACAGGCAGCTGTATGGAGTCTTCATAACACACAACAGTCTCATTTCTCTCTTTATTTTTTCATTATTTCACTCCTATGGAATGGAATCCATCTGCATTTCTCCTCCAATCTCACAAGCACAGCCCAGCTAATAACCCAGGATTTTATAACACAACATGATCAAAGTGCTTTTCAGAGTCAATAATACACATTTAGAGGCTACAGCATAATAATTTCGTCAGTAATTCTGAAATAAAAATGTTTGCATATAGTTACTAAAATTCACTGGGAATTTTTACTTTTGCAAGTTCCTGTGATTGCAGCAAGGATATTTTTGTGATACTCTTTGAAGTTGCCATAGTTCAAGAAGTTCTGAAAAGTTGGGGAGTGGTTTTTGGTTGGTTTTTTTTTTTTTGGGGGGGGGGGGGTGTCTTCGTTTATTTTTCTTTTCAAAAAGAAATTATTTCATTATTTAAACAGATCCTGCTTTTCCATTTTAACTGACAAATCATAAGGATATTAAAAAGAAGAAAAAGCAAACTAGACGAAATCGGGGTGGAATTTGGAAAATACGTATCTTGTTGGAATTCAGGTCAGTCTTTAACTCATAAATTATGGTTCACCAATTCATAGTATGATTTTGTCCGTGACCTCTCCCCAGAATCCAAATAGATGAAGTCTGCTTTTTCCTTTCAAAGCTGGAGACTTGAGATGTGTATAAATCTGGAGGACTGAACATGAGTCAGTTCCTTCCTTTTCAATAAGTATTTACATGTCATTTTTAAAGTGGTTAATTCTGACTAATAGAATAGGCATTTTAAGGACCAATTATTTCACTACACGAAATATAAAGTTTCGGGAAGCTTCTCATAAAACTATTCAGTTGCAGGTAAAACATAGCAGAAGGTTAGTCACTCCCTAAAAATGTTTAAATTTAAAAGGAAGCTTTACGAAATTTGCTAAATGAATCCAAAGCATAATTTAAATGAAAGCGATGCCCTATAGAAATCAAGTATCACTGGGATGCAACTCAGACTTAGGTGAATCTCCACATGATGTTTTTAATGTAAAAATGGGATGGGAGAGAGTTACAAAAGAAAAACAAGACCACAGAAAAAAGTTCTCTTCTTCAAACTAACTGCTCTTCTCTTCAAACTAACACAACGTTCAACAGTTTTCAAAGTAAGGTTTCAAAGAAGAACAGATCCATGACCAAAACCAAAAGCATTATCAAGAACTCTAATCTGCTGCATTATTAGCATATAAAGCAAGAGTTTATCTTGAGGGAGAGGGTCAATACCAGAAAGAAAAATTAGTATTAATTGTTCAATTTATCATCATGTAACCTTTTAAGCACTTTGAATATGCATTACAGTTTTAATAAGAAACAGATTTATCTAATTCATGCTGCCCTTTTAAATTACCCTAACATTTTCATTATATCACTATAAAAAAAAAAAATTATCCTCAAATACCACTTATTTGTTGAAGTCAACATAAAACAATTCAGCTCTTTTTTTTTTTCTAAATTGCATGTTCAAAATGCAAGAATAAACGAACAGCAGTGAAAACCCAGAATAAAGTCTTGGAAATACCCAAGTTTTTTTTAATCGAAATATTAATTTGGGAACCTACCCTCTATTTAAAAAGAAGTCTGACTTGTGCGCTACAAGACAGATAACTTCACTGATGTCAATCATACCATTAGGAGTGGTAGTTTTATCGTTTTCATAGTAGCTCAGAAAGCCACCTTCCAAAGTGCACCATCTTTTGTTGCAATCTGCGATTCAAGAAACAACAGAGAAGTCAGTTGGGCAAAACAATAAAAATTACCTCTTCCTATAGAAGTCGCCTCACAGGATGCAAAGCTCTGTTCTAACAGTAAGATGTTTATGATGAAATCTCAGTCTCACCAACTTCAGTGGGCCAGGAATTCAATGTCTGTGCTGATACCACTTAACCTACAGAAACTCTAGCACATGGTATCTTAAGAAAATAGTATTTCAAATATATCACACTTATTTTTCACAGAATCACAGAATGATATGGGGTTGGAAGGGACCTCTGGAGATCATCTCCTCCAACCCCCTGCCAGAGTAGGATCACCCACAGCAGGTCCCAAAGGAATGTGTCCAGGCGGGTTTGGAACGTCTCCAGAGAAGGAGACTCCACCACCTCTCTGGGCAGCCTCTTCCAGGGCTCTGCCACTCTCATAGTAAAGAAGTTCCTCCTCATGTTTTGGTGGAACTTCCTGTGTTCCTGTTTGTGCCCGTTCCCTCTTGTCCTGTCCCTGGGCACCACTGAAAAAAGATTGGCCCCATCCTCCTGACACCCACCCTTTAAGTATTTATAAATAAACGTGATTCTGTGAAAACACAACACTGACATTTTTACATTTCTAAGAACAATATATTACGAGTGCAAAATGAGCGAGTGAATCATGGTATGCCATAGGAAAAAAAAAAGTAAATCTTTCTTTCACGTTACTGGAACTAGAGACCAAAACCAAGTCAATCTGTCTTCCACTGTTCGGGAATGCTGGGGTGTCCATTCGCTATCACAGGATCAAGGAAAACAATTTAAGCCTTTCAAATGTGCTGGAGTATGTCCAGAGGAGAGCAACCAAGCTGGTGAGGGGTCTGGAGAACAAGTCACACAAGGAGAGGCTGAGGGAACTGTGCATGTTTAGTTTGGAGAAGAGGGTAGACCTCATTGCCCGCTCCAACTCCCTGAAAGGAGGGTGTAGAGAGGTGGGTGTTGGCCTCTTCTCCCAAGAGAATAATGACAGGACCAGAGGAAATGGTCTGAAGTTGGGGCAGGGGAGGTTTAGATTAGATATTAGGAAGAATTACTTTACTGAGAGAGTGGTCAGGCACTGGAACGGCCTGCCCAGGGAGGTGGTGGAGTCACCATCCCTGGCGGTATTTAAGAAATGTGTGGACGTGGCATTTCAGGGTATGCTCTAGTGCCCGAGATTGTTGGGTTGGGTGTGTGGTGTTTTTTTGTTGTGGGTTTTTTTTGTTTGTTTGTTTTTTGTTTGGTTTTTTGGTTTTTGTTTGTTTGTTTTTGTTTTGGTTTTTGGGTTTGGGTTTTTTTTTCGTGTGTGTGTGTGGTTGGACTCGATCTCAAAGGTCCCTTCCAACCATGAAGATTCTGTGATTCTGTGAAATGCTCCAGAAAAAGCAAGGTCTACACACCAGAAATTTTATGCATTGAAACTACTGGAATACCCAAGGACACCACTATCACAAGTGGTGCTCTTTAACACGATTAATTTTTTAAAGAAAAATATGCTACCAAAATAGTGGAGGATAACAAACTGAAGAACAAAAAACTAACGGAACAACCCTTTCTGGGTACACCAGCGGCGGAGCTCAATTCTCTCCTCCTGCAGACCCAAGTGTCAGAGAGTAATGCAATTGTACTGAATTTATTCCTGGATACTGGGGGAGATAAACGGATACACCACAGACAGGCGGCAGCTGTAGCCGTTTCAGGATGGCATGTTCACATTGGAATGAACTGGAGATCTGTCTTGTTGCTATTCACAAATACACCCGGGCAAGGCTAAATTCATTTACCAACGCTGTAGTTTACAGAACGCTAACATTTGTGGAGTGCTTTCAACGTGCAGCAATTTATAGTTGCTGGGGACGGTTAAATTACCTACTAAGAATTCTATCTTCAAATAGCTTTGAATTAGATACATTGGAGTACCTAGTCATTGCCGTCTATACTTAAAAAAAACAAAACAAAAAAAAATCCCACAAAAAAACAAGGCAGAGGGGAAAAAATCTACAGAGCAACTTAAAAGTATTATTTGGCATATTTAATTAAGACCAAAAGTCTACTCCCTCTTATGAGCATAATATATGAATACAGCACACGATATAGCACTTTAATGACTATTTGCTACTCGAAATATCCATACATTCATTCTAGCTTACACCTAGTTCTTAGAAGATCATTTGAGGTGCACTGATCCCCACCACTGCAGAGAAGCAGGTCCTAAGAGCAAACCATCTCTTTATTTCTACAGTCTTAAAATCCCTACGCAGCTGCAAGTATTCTGGTAAAGTATTTGTGAAAATTTGGTAAAACAACTCTGGAAAAAATAATAAAAACCAAACTACAATTGCAGTTAACCAATACTTAGTATGTTATCTGGTATTTTATTAAATTAGTTTTTCTGGTTTTTTTATATGATTTATACATGTTTTAGAAATATCTCAGTGCTATTTTATTAGCATTTGTTTGTATCAAACTCCTTACCATCTAGTACTATCTACATTCCGTCTAAATACATGTTTTAAATACTAAAACAACCATATGATAAAGGGTTTGAAAACGGATAGGTTTACAGGAGCTGAGCACCAAACTTGGAGGGTTTGATTGTTTAGGGTTGTTTTTTTTTTGTCCCCTTACTACTTTGTACTTTTTTTACTTACTACTTACTTTTCTCTAGAACTAAACAGCAAGGTGACATTTTTGGGTAATGTGACTTTCTTATTTGAATCTTTACAGGCAGAGGAGGGAATTGAAGCCGTATCTCCCACATGTTAACACTTTAACCATCAAATTATTTGCTAAAGGCAGTAGAAAGGAAAAAAAAAAATAAATTACCACCTATTCCCAAAAATCTGTGATATGCATATCCCATATTCCTTCATGTTAATAAGATTTTATAAAGGTAGAAACAGTTCTTGATGTAAGGGAAAAAAAAAAAAGGTCAATACAGAAGGAAAAAAAAAAAAAAGATTACGTGTTTAATGTTTTAAATAGCAAAAAAACCCCAAACTTTTGTCATAATACTTCTTACACTTCTGAGATATATTAGAGCCCTCAGGCAAGAGCAGTTTCTAATTCAAAATTGCAGGGGTTTTTTGCTGGTTTTTGAAAGGATGTTATTATTACATCTTCCTCCCTTGTCCCGTTTGTCATTTGTCTTCTTGAGCTGCGAATGGTCAGGGAAACCTATTTTCCTATGCATCTGTAAAGCACCCACCACAGAACCATCAGTCCTGACAAACACATGGGTAATCCAACACTAATGTGAAAGCAAAGCAAACAAACACCCCCCCAAAAAAATCCCCAAAACCAAACAGCAGAATATCTACCATCTACAAGACACTATCATAATTTTAGAGGCCAAAACGTGAGCTGAGGGAAATCTGGTTCATTTCTGGCCACTAAAACTTTATCATAGAAGACAGTCAAAATTCAGTTGTTTCTCATCTGCGGGCTTTCTTTACAAATATTTTTAAGGCACCCTATTAATGATGCTCCCCTCCCACTGCATCTCCCCAAAAAGTACTACAGAAGACATTCTGTGAGCATTTATAGCTAAATCTTCAAACTATACAGGTATTTACAAACTTATTCCGCACTTTTAACGTATCATTGCATTAGAAGAGACCAGAGTATTGCTTTATATCTGATCTCTATTTCTCTTAGTGGGGTATTCATTTTTATTTTCATTTTTAAAGGTTTTCGTTTATGAATATAGGTATAGACACCCAGAGCACAGAAGACAAGGTCTGCACTTAGAGCAAGCAGTAGTCAGGTTTGCACTTCCTCCTTTCATTCCTGAATTTCCCATATTTAAAAAGGAGTTATGTGCTTTAACATGCTTTAATCTCCACACTAAGGATCCTAAAAGGCATACATCACAAGAATATAGACCTAATCATACAAAAATATGGATCTACCAACACAGGATGCCGTGCCAATATTTTAGGAGCAATAAACCCAACCATGAATCAGCCCAGATTTTAGAAATCGATACCATTTGTTTGTTTAGATGGAAGAAAAATATAGGAGCACAACTGGGTAGAAAAAGGAAAAAAAAAAAAAAAAAGAAAAAAGCTAAGAAAATTATCTGATAACGTCTCAAAAAAAAAGAAATCACAAAAGACCGACATACACAGAAGACCATGTATATGTATGGTCATATACCCACATTTTCACTCCACAAGGCTCAATTTGTTGTAAAGTTGGCAGAATGCTCATTTCTACTTGGAATACTTTTAAAATTTGTGAGCGTGAGAAATATCCCAGGTGTTGGGCATTTGGAGTCTTAGAAAAGTCAGTGATACTTTCAGATGATTTCTGGAATATTATCATTTTAGATGGAAGTTACTTTTTGGCAGTTAGTAGCATCCATCTAAATATAATTAAAAGTGAGAAGTGTTTTTAAGTTTTCAGTTTAAAAACTTAAGTTTGTAAGCTAATAACAACCAATAACTGTCGTTAACTGAATAATTTCTCAATAGTTTGGTTTTCCTCCTCAGTCAACCACTGAATAAAGAGATCAAGACAATCAGCATTTTCTTTATCTGAAAGAGTTCTACCAAATCAAAACAGGATATGTTCTATCAAAGATATTTCATCTTTTAAAACATAATGCAAGAAATTAGAAAGAACCAAATTTATCCAAGCCATACATATTCATATATTATTCAAACACAAAGTAAAATACCTTCTTTTAATTTCTTCTCTGTAAGAAGCTTAGCAGTATTAGAAGAAACTTTGTATAAGAATTCACAAAGAAAGGTGGAATGTGAAGAATCTTCAGAGAAGCCACTTTCAAAACCAGTATCATAGTTTGGGAAATCTATTAAAAGACAAAGGAATAAGAAACATACAGAACTTATGTCAGTTATAACCATTTCTCCACAGGTCTAACTCTGTATCTGTAGATATGCAGTTGCTATGTAATACCTTTACAACAACACAGATATAAAAGTAAATCAGTAAAATCTCATTAAAGAAAAATTTCTACATATTTATTTAAGAAAAAAATTGGTTCACATTTATTACAACATTGACATCATCTCCCACTGCTTGCCAATGTTATCTAAAATACGGTTTTCTGGTGTTCTAAGCTTTTATTTTCATCCTTTATGTAAGATACTTCAACAGGAGGGAACCATTCCTCTTGAGGGCTTCTCTTGAAGTTCACCACGAACACTGGCAGCAGAGAGACAACGATTCAGAGAATCACTGTCAACCTGCGAAGACCTCCCTTTCTCTGAACAGAAGAACAACCACCAGCACGTGGTGATGTTGCCTTGGCTAGAAGGCTAAAAGTAGAAGAGACAGAGCCAAGACAAGCAAACTTCTCTTTGTAGCCTTAGAGCAGAGGTTAAAAAAACCCACAGCTGCGTGTTTGCACAGGTTCCAGGGCTCTGGCACCCTCAACATAAAGAATTTTTTCCTCATCTTGAGATGGAATTTCCCATGTTCCAGTTTGTGCTTGTTGCCCCACGTCCTGTCGCCAGGCGCCACTGAGAAGAGTCTGGCCCCATCCTCTTGCCACCTGCCCTTTAGCTATTGCTCAGCATTGATGAGGTCCCCTCTTAGTCTGCTCTTCTCCAGGCTGAACAGCCCCAGGTCTCTCAGCCTTTCCTCAGCAGAGAGATGCTCCAGGCCCCTCAGCATCTTTGTGGCCCTCTGCTGTCCCCTCTCCAGCAGTTCCCTGTCCTTCTGGAACTGGGGAGCCCACAACTGGTCCCAGTGCTCCAGATGGGGCCTCCCCAGGGCAGAGCAGAGGGGGAGGATGACCTCTCTCCACCTGCTGGCCATACTCTTCCTGATGCCCCCCAGGATGCCATTGGCCTTCTTGGCCACAAGGGCACATTGCTGGCTCATGGGCATCCTGTTCTCCACCAGGACTCCAAGGCAACTTCTTGTCCACCATTCTCTTCATTCCCAGACTGCTTCAGATACTCTACAGCCCTTTCAAAAGGTAAGCTCAGACACATCCATATTCTACAGTTTATTTATTTATTTACTTTTAAGAACAGTTTTCTGTTTTCAAGAGCCTCGTAACAGCCACACTCTGCAATCAGAGCTGTTGACTTTCGAGGCCAAAGTTTATCACATGCTCCAAGCTGTAACAGAAGTTGTGATTTGCAGAAAAAGAGAGTTTGCTGGGACAGATCATATTATAGCTTCAAGAGGTGAGTTTCAATTTGGGAGGAGAATGTGTGAAAAAACAGCTAGGTCTGTGTGCAGTAGCTGTAGATATCAATTTAAACACTTTTTAAGAAAAAACAAAACCCTAGACGAATATTTTAGATACACATTAACAGTATGTACCCATTTTTTCTGGCAAAAGCCTGATAACATTGGCAGAGCAGATGACGTTTTTCTTCAGTGTTACAAATAAGGTTAGGAGGTCTATTACTATATGCTTTATTTTGCTAAGATATGCAGGTCCCCATGAAGCACAAAAGTGTTTCCCAATTCCAGTGAAATGTACTATTAGTTATCACTGGCTTTTTTATTCTAAACTTGATGTCTGAGCAAAATAAATGTAACTTATACACAATTACATATGCTGTCTGCTAGAAATACACTTAATGCCACCACACAACTCTCCATCTTCTGTACCACTGATGTTCAAATCAACGCCAATTTTTCTTCTAAATTCCTTCCCTTTTGCTCAATATGAAATGAGAAGATCAAGACAAAGAGAACATATCCTACCCGAGAACTTATTGTGGTACAGGAATTCCATTTGCAGTCTTTGTCCCGCTTTCTTGGCCAGTAGGTACGGAGTGCTGTACAGAGGGTCTCCAGTGGCACACATGGCATCAGCCCCACTGAACAGCAACATCAGGGTTTCTAGCACATCTTGTTTAACCACAGCAGCGCACAGCGCCTTATCACGGAGAGAAAAAATAAGAAGTCTGTTTAAATTAGAAAGTTATTGGCAACAAGTACACATAATTTAGGTGCAAATCCTTTCACTTCCAACATAGTTCCCCTGCTTTTTCAAAGGCCATAACCATTGAGAAGTAGCAGGAGTCATAGAATCATAGAATGGTTAGAGTTGGAAGTGACCTTAAAGACCATCGAGTTCCAACCCCCCTGCCCTGGGCAGGGACACCTCCCACCAGACCAGGTTGCTCCAAGCCCCCTCCAACCTGGCCTTGAACCCCTCCAGGGATGGGGCAGCCACAGCTTCCCTGGGCAACCTGGGCCAGGCTCTCACCAACCTCACAGCAAAGAATTTCTTCCCCAGATCTCATCTCAATCTCCCCTCTTTCAGTTTAAATCTCATGAAGTATGGTCTGAATCTAGAGAAAAGCAGCAACTACGAAAAAAGAAAACCCAAAAAAGCATCATCAACCCAAACCCTGCAAGATGTTGCTGCCACAAGTTTCACTTGGGAAGGATAACATGAACTAATACAACTGGAGGGGAAGCTTGTTTATTTATGTGAAAAATTCCCCCTCGTTTTCCTTCACACACCAAACTACTAAAAAAAAAAAATAATCTTATTATTTCAAGCCTTACAAGTTCAACCGCGGAGACAAGATTTGATCTTTAAATTGTACTACCAGGAAACAGACTGAAATTCATAGGAGTTTCTCAAAACTATGGTCACAGTCAATAAGGCAACTATTCTTTAGGGTATCTTCATACTTGACCACTTTCCTTGAGATTTAAAGATCTCACCACATGCTAAAACATCAGGCCCCTTTCTATTTTGTTTACACAAACTTTTCTTTTTCTTTTTTTTCCTTTTAAAATGTCGATCCAAAGCCTTAAAACCTGATCCAAAACCTTAAAACCAGTAGCAGCTACACAATTACAGCAATGTATTCCATAACAATTTCTACGATTTAATAGGTATTTAAATTATTTAGTCAATGAACTAGTTTTTCTGAAACAATTAAGGCAGAAGTCACTCAACACAAGAAAAGGACTACTCCAAAATTCAGCTGCTCTAACAAATATGCATGTATCCAGCAGGCACGAGATGACAGGTCGGACAGTACAGTGGAAGTTCTAGAATTACTTGGAAATTACCACCTTATTACATGGTAATTTCATATCTCTATAGAGAATTTGACCATTACATCTGCTATTTTTTCTCAGTGGTTAAATGAATAATTGACAGACACCCTTCCCTACCGCCACCAAAAACCACAGACTTCAGAAAACTCAGGTCTGTAAAACACAGAGCTATTTCCTGTGGTCCACAGCTACAATATTAAGTAAAGCCTCTCCCACAGCTGCTACCAATAAATAGAAAACAACCCAAATGCTTTATTTTGCTAAGCCATGGAGTTCCCCATGAAGCCCAAAAGTCTTTCCCAATTCCAATGAAATGCACAAAACCAAAATTCAAGCTACAGAGCGAGGAGGTTCTATACTTTGGCTAGAGGTGTTTTAATAACAACTATTCTTATATGCCCTTATTTTAACTTCTAATGTGTGTAACTAACAACTTATAAATTGTACGGAAAATAACACTTCCTTTTTGACACAATAACCACCAAACAAATGAGACCTCTCTAGTTGAAACCACAATAACTTTTACATGTTACTGCCTCCCCACAACCTCTGCAGACCCTTTGAGATGATTTGAGTCATGTAATTGAATGCATTAGCTTTGTAATATATATATGCATTTGCATTGTAATATATATGCATTTAAACTCTTCTATATTCATAAACTCTAAACAATTATGACTCTGAAATCAACAAATATTAGAAGTCAGTCAAATGGCCGAAATTGATAATTATAATTAGCATTTTCCACTTTATAACTGTAAAGAATGTGTTATTTGTGTAAAAGGAAGCACTGAGAACACACATTTTTCACCATTAATTTTAGCTTTTTTCCTTTCCAATTAGCTACAAGCTACTATGTAAGTGTGCATGAGCTACTGTCACCATTGATAACACTGAATCATCTCATGTGCTGGAATGTTAGATGTCATACATATAAGACGTCAAACACACGTAAAGAAGGAATCTAAAGAAGTGGGAATTTGCATCTCTGGAGTGTGCATTTGAAGAAAAATAAAGATCCATACTCATTGATGGCTCTGGAAGATGTACTGCAGGCACCATATAGTTACCACAACCTCCTACAAACAAACTGGAAAAACTAGGAACTAAGAAATAATTAAATGAGTCCTGAAAAGGCTCCAAAATAATGCTTATTCAGCTCTGTGAGTACATCATTCAGGATTCTGAATTTATTTCTCACCAGTTTAACAAGATGACCAAATTGCACACAGATACAATACAATACAACATAAAATGTACGGTATGGGCTTACCCCATCTAGTATTACCTTATTCAACTGCTCCTTGGTTTTGTAGTGAAAAGGTGCTTTCCTGAATTTTCCCTCTTTGTATTTTTGCGTAATGAACGCTATCCTTTTTTCTGCGGGGGCATCCATGTGCAGCTCTTCATCTGGAGGAAGATTTCCTGCCCAAAAACTGTTTGCCCTCTTATTTCCAATGACGATAAAGAGCTGGATGAGGTGCAAGAAAATAAAAAAAAAAAAAAAAAATCAGCGAAATAGCATGAAGGATATGAAGCTTGCCTCTAAATAAGTTTTCAGCTGCTAAAAGCTGAAAAAGTTAGTTATTAAAGAAAAGAAAATTCCCTGCAGGAGATGGGAGACTCTCTCAGTCACTGCCTGTGGTCATCTATAAAGCCTGTAGTCATCACTTACCATCAACAGCAACTTAGCTCTACCTGTTATGATATTTCAATATATATTATAAAATATTAGTAAAATGTCAGAGGAGACAAGAATATGTTTCAAAGAAAACACCGATCATAGAATCATAGAATGGTTTGGGTTGGAAGGGACCTTAAAAATCATTGGGTTCCAACCCCCTGCCCTGGGCAGGGACACCTCCCACAAGACCACGTTGCTCAAAGCCCCATCCAGCCTGGCCTTGAACCCCTCCAGGGATGGGGCAGCCACAGCTTCTCTGGGCAACCTGGGCCAGGCTTTCACCACCCTCACACCAAAGAATTTCTTTCTAGTATCTAATCTAAATCTCTCCTCTTTCAGTTTAAAACCATTACCTCTCGTCTTATTGCTACACTCCCTCATCAAGAGTCCCTCCCCATCTCTCCTGTAGCCCCCTTCAGGTACTGGAAGGCCGTTACAAGGTTTCCCTGGAGCCTTCTCTTCTCAACCTTCTTCATCGGCACCAATTTTTAACACCCCAAGCAAACTAAACTGGTAGGAAGAAGTTTCAGTATCACCCATCATGACTGCTCTCCAAAAGCGTTTTATTTCTTTTCCCCCACAAAAATGAGATGCTTGGAGAAATACTAAGAGAAATTGTGCAGCTGGCTATCAAAAGAATTTAATACTTTGAATGACACAAAGGTACATTATTCCCAGGAACATGAAGTTTACCGTAACAGCAGGATGTTATTTAGCAGCCGTACATTCTGTTTTCTTGGGAGTAAAGCAATAACTAACTCCTATGCAGAGAGCAGTTTTCAATATGGAATGAAGAGTTAGAATGTCCCAACGTACCTCAATAAGTTCATTGCTCCAAATGCTGGCATCCATTTTTAAACTCCGGACCTTTGAATCTCTTGGTCCTAAAGATCTGTGCTGTCCTGAAAATCCAAGAGCATTTTGACTTAATTAAAGCACTTAAACTCGGTTTCTCTTCTGTTAAAGAAAAAAATTTAATGAAGATAGATTTATTCTAATTGCTATTTTTGAAAAAGGCTGGGTTTGACATTTCAATATAAAATAAAAGCACCAAAACCACCCAAATTAAAAAAAAATAATAAAATTTGATTACTACTCATACTAATGAATAAGCAAAGTAGGCTGCTGGTGTAGAATCCCTTTGGGAGGGTTTTCAAAGAAAGCCTAGAGTTATAAACTAGTGCCCTGAATCTACTGCTTAAGCACATATTTAAGTACAAAACATGATAGAACTAGATTTTTAGTAGTATCTGGAAAAGCTATCCCTATCGGCAGGGAAATATGCCCTGATGTAACAGAATTACTACCCCTAATTCATACACTAAAAATCGTTATCCTTTGGCGTCCAGTCTGGCAAAAGCCAGCCGTTTCCCACCAAGTGCTAAGTTTGTCTTACTTTCCTTCCACTAATTGTGAAGGATTATTCACCCGAGGGAAACCAATCACATCACAGACCGTGCATAAATGACAGGAAGTGCTTTAGAATAAGGATGACCTTGCTATAAAAAAAAAAAAATAAAATAAAATAATTAAAAGTTACGTTCACTTTCTGTTTGTCAAAACTTTCCCAAGGATGGCACTGTAAAAATGAGAAAAAGCCTTTTCAAGGACATCTGCAGATATGCAAATATGACATTTTGTAGAACCCACACAGCCTGTCATTAATTACTCTACCTGCGCACTTCTTACAAATGACAACGCAGAGATTGATGGACGCCCAGTCAGGACTGGGAGCTTTACAGTCCGCGCAGCTCCTGTTGGACTCATTGAACCAAATCTTCTCAGCTACTTCATAATCAGACAGGGTTTCTGCTATCGATTGCTGCAGTGCTTCAATCCACTCTTGTTTCTCTCTTTCCGACTCTGCTGTAAAGCTGAAACAATTGACTTTTCGGTGTTATTGATCTTTATTTTAAAGCCCAATTAAACATAGTCTGTAGCCTCTCTTATTTATTTCATTTACACCCAAAATCACAGACAAAAAAATCTTCCTCTACACAGATATAAATACTAAGATGGAATGCATTTTTTCATATTTTTAGTTAATGAAAACTCCCTCTGTTTTTGAGTTCAGTTTTCAACAAAACCATCGCTAGCACGAGCTATGTCGCTTTTTGTAACATTCAAGTTCCTGAGTTACCTTCAATCTTTTTACATTACTACATGACAAACTTAAACCCTGAACTTTAACAAAAGCATAGAATGACCTAAGGAAACACAGAGATTTACTGAGGAGTAACAGACTTGCTAAATGCAACAGCCAAAAAATGCTTTAATTTAAATGGATCTTTCATTTAAATGGATCTTCTGGAAAAATACAAATAATAATAACCCATCACCAACACGACGATGGCTGAGAGAAACAAAAAGAATTAGCTATCTACCATCTAGCCACAGATTCAAATCACTGAACAAGACTAATTTACCTGCTACTCCTGTTGACTGAGAATGAAAGGAAATTCTTTGCTAACATTTAGCAAGCCCAGGAGAACAAAGTGCTTCCTTCTCCTCCTGCATTGCTGAGATTTCATTTAAGACACACTACAACACTTGACAAAGGGCTTTTATTAGCATATACTCTTATTTTCTTAAACATCATTACAAGTCACGGCATCAGCCGAAGTGAAACATTCTACTGATTTCAAAGGAGGATTTCTACGAGGGACAGCACATGATTAATTCATTTCTTTTCGAATAAAATGCTTGTTATTAAATGGGTACAACATCATTTCAGTGCAGTTTATTATTCTTTAAGATGGAGTCAGGTTGTTAAAGTGACTTTTTTTCCTTCTGCCCTTGCACAGAATGAACAAAGGAGGCTAAATAAAAATAGGAATCTGTGGGCACAGGAGGTAACAGATGAAGCACGTAGCTAAACAAAGGCAAGAAAATCCCTTCTGATTTAAAAAAAAAAAAATAAAAAAGCTGAGCATTCTTAATAAAAACATTACCTTTTCATCCAAACCAGATAAGTCATTGTAGCATGAAGCCAGTATTTCCTTACTGCATTGGTTATTTGCATATTTTGAAATGTAAATATAAAAGTTCTCACCTAAAGCTTTTATAAGGAGTAATTATTTCAAAAGATTGCTTTGCAGTCCGATCCACTTGTTTTACATTCGCCACGTTCATGGGGATTAAAGTGATACCAAATCCTGTCTTAAAATCCTACAGAAAAGACAATAAAAGTTCTTTATCATTCAAGAACCAAACAGGTATAGAGTAATTAAATCAGCATGGTCCACAAATCCAAGGTCAGGCATACACATTTTGGGCACAACACACAAGCTCCTTCTAATTCATTAATGGATAAATAAACCTCTACTAAATTTTGTCCAAACACCTTACTTGATTGTTAGTAGGAGAAAAAAATGCACACTGTAAATGTTAATAAAGGGGGAAAAAAAGGTTAAATAACAGATTGCATTAAAACATGGATCCAAAACGATGGAAGTATCTAGCTTAAATCATGCCTTAGTGACTAAATAATGCTTATACACCTAAATCCTTCTCATTGACAGCAGTTTTCCCAGCTTTTATAGACGGGTTTAACAAATTAATATATATTATGTATAAAATTCTTTTTTAAACCTTTGGTTAGTCATGCTTCTGATGTATTACATGAGCTAAACACACCAAACACGTCTGAAAAAGAGTCCTGTACCGCAGGTACAATAAGACAAAGGGTTATCTGCGACTCGGTCATTAGAAATGCTAAGTATTGGGATTATTCTTCTAGTAAATGCATATTTAAACCTGCACCACTGACTTATGAAGTTTCTCTTCATAAGATTTTCAAATTTTGTGAGCATTAAAGCTCCCATGGAGAAGATACTTCACAAATTAAGCTTCTCGCTTAGTTCCCCTATTTCAGGTATGACCAAATAAAAATATTCCTTTAGGCATGACTGACAAGGCTAAATCTGACATAAAACACACATATGGATTTATGCACAAGTAGAAGTACCGATTATATCACATGAGGCATTGAAGGGAATTATGCCCCCAAAAGAATTAGAGTGTCCACTTTAAGATGAGATTTTTTAAATGCCATCATTTCCACCACCTAAACATAGTGGGGGATAAGTCAGCTAATGTTTCCTGGCCAGACTCCTTATGAAGGATTTTTATTTTCTTTACCTTTGCCAGTAACGCTGTGGAACCCAGGTGTGGATTGCAGCACAAACCTTTATAAGAAGTAGCAACTTTTCAGCAAGGACCCTGGCTTAGCCACACCTCATGTAATATATTTTTACATATTTTTACCTTTTTTCTCCCCTCACATCCTGTAACACAGGCATTTTAATTCTCCCCCCTCATCTTCAGCCCCCAACTCATTTTCCTATAAATCAACGGTTTTCATACTGACACATCTGCCTTAGATGAGAGCAGACAGTGCTGCGAAGCCTACACAGTCCCTAATTCATCCTCAAAAATCAGTTCTGTGGGAAAGGAGTGGGCAGAATAATCTCTTTTGGAGTATGAACTTGACAGCACGCTCTGTAGCAGTGAAGCATTCTTCAAGTCAGGCATCACCCGGGAGAAAAACAGAAGCACGAAAAAGAAACAGAAGCATGAGCTAAGAAAAAAGATTGAGGATACAAAACCACAAAATTTTTATGTCTATTAGAAGCAGTGTTTTAAATCAAATGAGCAAAATGAAAAAAAAAAAACGTCCAACACAAACTTTAACTTTCTAGAACTAAGTGGTTTGTGTTTCTGAGATGTAAATTGGATGCAGGGTTCATTTGTTGGTCTCAATTATTTCAAATAATTGGCCTTAAGAAGTCCCGATTTTTGAAGGACAGGTCATGAGACTATTCTTTTACCTGAACAACAGTGTGGTGCGTTCTTTATTTATTGAACAAGAGCTAAATGACTCCCAGAAGCCATGGTTAATAGGAGCTCAATATACTCTTAGGTCCAGATTAGAGTTTACTGAAGGTAAATGATGAATAACAAAGATGACTGAAATAATAATTACCATATTGAGCCAGATCCAAAGTTCACCTAGAAGACTTCTCTTTAAGCACTTGCTACTGGCAATTGTCATAAAAAGAACATAAACAAGAAAAGGTACATTCTTATCTTCCCAAACAACACATTTCTGTCTGCGAAGACAGACACCAAACTTTGTTGTACTGAACTCCACAATGCAGAACTAAAACACTCCAGAAATGAAATGCGTTATTATAAAAGTCTTTACCCTTAGCTGAAGCACCAGCCCTCCAAAATTTTCACCCATACCCAGTGTGCGAACAATCCCACTGAAGAGAGAATACCTATTATCGTGTTTTAAATTCAGCAAGTGCATCAGACCTTGCAGTACTGAGTTTCAGCACGAGGAATGTCAAAAAGGTTAAGAAATTAGAAGTGAGGAATATACTTTTCAGAACTGAAGATGGGGGCAATTAACCAATCTCACTGGTACGTTAGAGTGAAGTTATTTCCATAATGGTCCAAACAAATGCTTTATGGAAACTGTACAACACTCGGCATAAAGCAGGGTTTGTGAGCGACAGGTACAGGGGGTTCTAATTTTCAAGGTTCAGAATTATACGCTTTCAGGAGTGGAGTCTTGTTCTCTCTTTCAGAAACCGAAGTGGGGATTGGCACAGGGAAGAAAGAAATGCTCCACTTGGAAAGATAAATTCATTGACTTGGAGTGCACGGGAGTACAATAGGGCCATTCAAGCACCGTACAAAACGTACTGACAGCAAGACCAAGCGGGATCTTTTCAGAGTAAGAATTGTCTTGCTTCTACAGCTCATCATTTCAGATAGATTAAACTGAGTTAGACTTGCTGAAAAACAAAGAAAAGTTTAAGAAGATTCAAAAATGCACAGAGAAAGCTGAGGGTTGTTTGGCTGGGTTTTTTTAAATATAGATACGTCTTGAATGTATTTCTACTAGCTTAATGAATCTGAAAAGTGCTGAAAAATGGGTTGATAACAAGAGCTTTTTTGAAAAAAAAGCCAAAACAACACATTCTTTGCAGATATAATAATAGATCAAAAGCATTCACTAAGCAGCACAGTTAACTGAAGTAAAAATACTGATATGGGAAAGTAGTTAATTATGAGATGAGCACTGGCTTCCTGGTAAACTGCTGCTCATTCTCGAAGGAGGAACGATTATATTGTTACCACCCCTGCCTGAAAAAGACATAACCTATGAAAACCTGTCATCTGTATCTAAACTGTGAAATTAGAGAACTTCTTTTTATTAAACATACCTTTAACGTCTATCCTTAAAGTGCATACAAGTGTACAAAATTGCTTTCTCTGCTTACGTATTATCTTTTCATAGGCAAAAGCCACCCCCAAGTCAGGCTTTACTAATCTTTCTTCAATTCTATTCTGGATTAAATTCAAGGAGCTTCAAAATTAGTCTCATACCTTTTCTAATATACCGTCGTTCTTTTACAGACACGGAAATAAGCACCCAGGTTAAGGAAAACTTAAGGACATCTATGAATAAAATCATGAGGCTACATCTAAAAAAGTTTCATTTTTAGAGTTGCTGAACATGTAACTTTAGGTGTGTTGCCTTAAAAAGACGGGCCTAGGCATCTTTCTCTATGGAATTCTTAAACAATCCTGTAATTAGAGGCTGAACCTTGTAGCTCTCAGTTAATGAAGAGACTTTCTCTACAACACTAGTCATCATCTCTCTGGAAAGTATAATAATACTTTTTCTTTCGTTATTTTTCCCCCTCCACTCAGTTTTGCACTAGTAACACTTGGGCTGACGTTCTTGTTGCTTGAGTCAAACCTAAATTCATCTGAACACGGGAGTTCTAGCGCTGCTGCTTGTCTTCCTCAACTTTTACTGTTTTAGCGGTTATAACCATGTCTTAAGATGTGCTGTCTCTTATGACTCTAACAGTCCTTCCACAATATATAAAGTTGATTAAAAAAAAACCAACAAAACTTGGCTCAGGAAAACATCTGGGAAAAACCCAACCGCAATTAGAAGTTTACCCTTGCTCCTCACATAAAAAATCTTGGAAATAAACACCAAGTTTTGTTTTAAAGATTAAACTAACTCTATTCACATCAGAAATACCAATCCGTGTTTTTAATCTCAGTTTTTTGCTGAAGGACCAAGGGTATAACAGCAACAGCAGAGAAAAAGGAAAATAGCTGCCATGTTTTCAAGAGAATATGTTTCTACATCCACACCCACATCCATCTTCCTTACCACAATTCTACCGCTAATTTCCAAAAAGGCCCATCCATATTTCTGAAACTACTCTTGTCCTATACAGAGAAGATTCTTGACCTTTAATAACGGTAGCTCTGAGCAGAGTTCCAAAATATGACCTTCTATGTTTCTTTGAATTTACCTTTGCTATTTGCAATAGATCTTTAGGTTTACCCTGGGGAAGCTACCATGAAGTTTGTGACAATTAGACTAAGACTTATTTCTGAAAGATCTGAGAATTCCCTTAACAATTTAACACGATTTAGACTTTTCTTTCATTCTAGCCCCATGGCATTTGATTCCCTTCAAACAACCAAATTATTCCGGAGAGATTAAAAGCCAGTAACTAGAATCCTTCAGAAAAAGCAATCATAGTTTCTTTCCTCCTTAATTGGAGGTAGGTATTTCAGCTTTCCAGCTATTAAGGAAAGCTAACTTCTGCAACAGAAAGGTGGGAAAAATTTGTTTCCATGTTAATGAAAAATTAAGACATATTTATGCATTAGAGTTTGAGAAACAGTGACTAGTAATGCAAAAATTGCTTTGATGATACTAATTCTTCTCCACAAGTTTGTATTGATTTCCTCTCCTTTTAAACCATACTTAGGCTTAGCCTCCCTCATCAGGCTTTTCAAATCTTTAGAGACTTACATCCCTCATCACAGCCTGAAGTCTTTTTTCATATAGATTTTAGGTGATAGTTACATATCACGGATTGGAAAAAAAAACTGCCACAAGCAAAGATGTATGTACTTTTCCTTACAGTCTTCCTAATGAGGTCTCGAAACCGCAGTGAAGCATATAGTATATAATTACATACACACAAAAAAAGTGACGTTAAAAGAACTTGTAGTTTGCTGACTCAAGCCCTGATGAGCAAGGAGATGGGAGAATTTGAGTTGTCTGTGCATGTTAACTCTGTTACTTCGTGCTCATCTGTTACAGTATGTGAGGGAGTCACAGCATCAATTTTAGGTTCTTTACTTGGATAAGCAAAAGTCCTTTGTCCCATAATAGAAATGCTTGAAAATCACTTGAGCTAATTCAAGGGGGCATTGGTGGTCGAGAAGCTCAACATGAGCTGGCAGTGTGCGCTGGCGGCTCAGAAAGCCCCCCACATCCTGGGCTGCATCCCCAGCAGCGTAGCCAGCAGGGCAAGGGGGGGCATTCTGCCCCTCTGCTCCCCTCTGGGGAGAAACCCCCCTGCAGTGCTGCCTCCAGCTCTGGAGTCCTCAGCACAGGAAGGACATGGAGCTGTTGGAGCAGGGCCACGGGAGGCCAAGAAGATGCTGGGAGAGCTGGAGCCCCTCTGCTGTGAGAACAGGCTGAGAGAGTTGGGGACGGGTTCAGCCTGGAGAAGAGAAGGCTCCAGGGAGACCTTAGAGCCCCTTCCAGTCCCTCATGGGGCTCCAGGAGAGATGGGGAGGGACTCTGGATCAGGGAGGGGAGCCCTAGGAGGAGGGGGAAGGGTTTGACACTGACAGAGGGGAGATGGAGATGAGATGTGGGGAAGAACTTCTTTGCTGTGAGGGTGGTGAGAGCCTGGCCCAGGTTGCCCAGAGAAGCTGTGGCTGCCCCATCCCTGGAGGGGTTCAAGGCCAGGTTGGAGGGGGCTTGGAGCAACCTGGTCTGGTGGGAGGTGTCCCTGCCCAGGGCAGGGGGTTGGAACTAGATGGCCTTCAAGGTCCCTTCCACTTCAAACTACTCTATGACTCTGATCCTATGATTACTTCAAAACATTTTGCAATGACAACCTGAGATCCATAATTTTGGAGGGTAAAAAGAAGGAAGCAAGCAAAAGGTAAGAATGGCCACTTAGATTAGCTCTGGTCGGTGCCACGCAGTGGGCTTGTTTGCAGTGAAGTGTATTGATCTGCTCCTGGAGCACATCCTGCTCCACATCATTACACTATAAAGAAATCTAGTACACGCACTTTGAGATGACTCTATGATGAAAGCCAACACATAAGAAGTGGGGACAAGAAATTTGTTTCAAAAATGCATTGCTGACCAACAGTCTAAGGAAGTTACAACTTTAGATGTTACTTTTCACGTAAGTAACAAATCTCTCTATTGGCTTACTACAGAAGTAATCCATAATCCTCACTTCAGCAGCTACGGGAGTGTATTTTGCAATATCAATACAATTTTAAATCACTTGATTATGCACCATTAGGCCCATGCCTTGCTTGTTGTATGGGATGGATCTAGGACACATGAAGATGAAAGCCCCCTTCACGTATAGGCTGCAAAACACCACAAATAAAGAGGAGGATCACGTAATTAAAGTGACTGAATACTATCCTGGAGAGTTAGCTCTTATCTTTGCCAATTTCTACTCAGTGTAAATCAAAAGCCTCAGCATATAGCCATTTCACCATACGTTTTTCATTTTCCAGTACCTGACTTTACGCTCTAGGGTTTGATTTGCAGAACTGCTGAGCAACTGGAAGTTCAGCCCAGCCCCATGAAAGCAGCATTTTGGGCAGGCATAGTCCGAAATAAAACTATTCCCTCCCAACCCCCCATAAAACACTGAGAAAAACAAAGAATGCAAAATATATGGATATTTGAATCATTCATTCTGTTTCTCGGAACTGTGTGGTCATATGGAGGAGGAAATCATGTTCCTTTACCGAACAGGAACTGATGAAAAATAAATTAATCATTGTTCCTCAAATAGCCAACCACAGCAATTACTGATCGTTTCCTCGCAGAACACTCCTTTACTGGTGAAGAATTCTTTCTGTAAAGCACTTTTCAACAGCGTGCAATAAAAAAAGGCACAGGTTAATCTACGAAAACTAATTAAAATTATCAAATAGTTACTAAGTAAACAATTCAGTGAATGAGGTAGGGATCCTGTGGAAGAAAATAGCATATTGAAGTATCTACTGCACAATATTAAATTATATCAATTTAATTGGATGAAATTAAGGTTTTAGAAATACACCCCGTTTTCCCATGTTTAGAGTGGATGCAAATCTGTAATCGTGGTACTGTTATTTCACACAGATCTTTTTTTGAATTTTCACAAGTTTTTAGCTAAGTTGTCCCCAAAAAATGAAGTTTACATAATCACAGGAGCGTCTGTCTCCTCCCTAAGTCCAAGTAAGTTTTTATTCTATATAGATACTCAGCTTCAATCAAATTCAACATAACAGCAGCCAGGGAATACCTCAGGTCTTAACAACATTTAAGGAAGGCGAGCCAGAAAAGATAACATTTTTTCAGTGGTGCCCAGTGACAGGACAAGAGGGAACGGGCACAAACTGGAACATGGGAAGTTCCATCTCAACATGAGGAAGAACTTCTTTGCTGTGAGGGTGGCAGAGCCCTGGAAGAGGCTGCCCAGAGAGGTGGTGGAGTCTCCTTCTCTGGAGACATTCAGAACCCGCCTGGACATGTTCCTGTGGGACCTGCTGTGGGTGGCCCTGCTGTGGCAGGGGGTTGGAGGAGATGATCTCCAGAGTCCCTTCCAACCCCAACCATTCTGTGATTCTGTGACTCTAAGTTTCCCCATTCCCCTCCTCTCCAGTCCCAGAAGGAAAAGTCACGGTGAATTAAGACAAGATGATACAATCCGGAAAGAGACATTCAAAGACAACAGCTACAAACAAATACATACATACATATATCAAAAGCTTCAATTTCTTAGTCCTCAAAATCAAAGAAGATGACAACAGAGAGGAGAGGAAAAGCTGTAATTCCAAATATTCACAAGTTTCTCGCTTGTGCAGAAACAAGCTGAAAGGGAAGGAGGAAAAAAAAACCAATGCATGCTGCACCCCTGACTTGCCATTACCGTTGATTTGTATGTGTGCCTTTTAGTGATGGTCCAATAACCTTTTCGTTATTTCTGAAACAATTTGTTTGAACCGTTGCATCAATGCAAGGAACTGAGTTCTACCCAAAGCTGTACATCTTAATGCAAAGCAATTTAAAGCTATTACTGCAAAGTAGAGTTCATGACTTAAAGGCACCCCTGTCATTTGCATTGCTGCTTTAGAAAAACACTGAAAAAATTCTTCAGCTCTTCTACAATTCAGAGTTCAGCTGAGGCATGGAAAGTGTGATTCAGGCTGTACTCCGTTCTGCAGACACGTGCTTTCTTTTTCTCATCACTCAACGTACCCGGAAAGCAACAGTCTCACATTTGGACAAGAAGAAACGGCCCCAAGTTGCACCAGGGGAGGGTTAGATTGGATATTAGGAAAAATTTTTACACCGAAAGGGTTACGAAGCCTTGGAATGGGCTGCCCAGGGCAGTGGTGGAGTCCCCATCCCTGGAGATATTTAAAAGCCAGGCAGATGTGGTGCTGAGGGACATAGGTTAGTGATGGGTTGATGGTTGGACTCCATGATCTGAAAGGTCCCTTCAAACCTCGGCAATTCTATGATTCCATGATGTGAGGCACACAAGACAGAACCAAGCATCAAAAAGAAGCCAGTAACACCACATCCAAACCCTGCCTTGCTACTTTCCCAAACACCCGACAGATATCAAGCAAGAGAGACAAAACCGCTCACTTCCTACCAGCCCCACATGGAAAGACAAGCGGAGAAAAAGCTCCAATTTGAACAATTATGGTAACTCCCTTCCAGCATGGAGCTCTTTTAGAAATCAGCATCTCATTAGCGAGAGAAGCTGAAGCAACTGCAGCCTCCCTGGGCTGTGATCTTTAATTTTCCCATTTCATGAAACACCCTCAGCTGACATAAAGACAGAGCAGCTAAATAAACATGTAAGGAAAATTCAAAGCCTGTCGTGAGCAAGCCCAGCCTGTATTCAAGGCTTTCACCTTCAGTCTTATTCCAACGGCCATTTCTAACATTGCCTCATATTAAAACAGACAATCGCCTTCCTTAAGACACACAGCTTGTAACGCGTGGAAATTCATTCCATTTCTTGAGTACATTTCTTGCTACTTACTTCACACATATCTCATCCTAAACAGGTGCCAGTTTAACATGTATGAAACCTATTATTACCTGGAAATTCCTCAATTTTCCTCACTTTTATTGTTTGACCCCTTCCACCTGCCTATGATTAGTTGGTTTTTTTTTTTTTCCCATTTTGCTGAAATAGGTATCCCTATAACCACAATCTCAGACTCACACATAGTTTTAAACACTTCCCCTGTAACGAGCACCCAGGGCACCTCTTGTTGACACAAAGTCATTTTTAAACACAGCGATCGCTATTGGAATTTTAAGTAGCCATCTGGCCTCTTCTTTGGAATTGCTTCACAACTGGAAGCCTTCTTGGAAGATTTATCAAGACTGTTCTCTGGAGACAGAAGGATCAGTGTATTTTAAAAGTACCACCTACAAGTTACGATTTTGTGAATTCACATCCCTATAATTTTCTTGCTGAAGCTTCACATACACACCGAAGATCTGGTTACGAATTCATAGTCCAGAAAACTGCTGACAACGTGTTTGAACTCAAAGAGGAAGGACAGATTGGGAACATTTTTGTCATAATTTAAAATCTAGAACTGTGGTTGTGCAGAATTGATGAACCTCTTTATAGACCTTTTTGCAGAGTTGTCACTGTACAATAGGAAAAAAACTGGTGCGATGCCCCCATTGGCACAGACCGCTTAATGAACCAAGAAAATCTCCAAATAATGGAGTTCCTGCTTCCCTCCAAATTTACCTGTCTCCACTGGGACATTGACCAGTAAAAAGTATCATTGACCAAGCACAAGGCTTTTACTTATTGACTGCAAACAGTAATGTGCTAAGACAATTAGTCCTCACCCTCTATATAAAAATTTCTTATTTAATTTACTACCTCCTACTTTGGTAAAATCAAATTTAATTCTATGACATCATATTTCACAAGTAAAAGCAATCCATAATTTCTACTTCAATAAGTATTAGCAAAAGTAACATTTCCTAACGGAGAAAGTTTTCCAAAGCTTTTTTTACTCATTAATCTAATCTCCAAGTAATCTGCAAAATTCAAAATCTTTACAAAGGACAATTAATGTCAAAAGAAAAGAAGGAGAAGGAAGGAGAAGGAAAAAAAAGAAAATGTTTCAACACTTTTTAAAGTGCCCAAGCAAATAGGATTAACTATGATGGACATTTTCAAATCTTAAAAAAAAAAAAAAAGGGAGGGGGAGTATCTATGGCTTTCCAAATATCCCAAATTCCACACACACCCCATTTTATCATAGATGGGTCACTATGGGATTTCCCTGCTGATGTTAGTAAAACAAACAGTTCAGATTTCTGATCCTATCAAAGCAAATTGCCCTTCTGGGATAATGCAAATTGCAAAATTGCAACAAAACACACCAAAAAACTCTTATTGGGAGCATTTGAATGAAATATGGAGATCTCTGAATTGTGCTAACAGTACTTTTTCCAGCTAGGGAGATTTTAGACACAGGGCCATGAAGAGAAAAATTTCACTTTAACAAGTGGCATGATGATCTTCAATTTAAGACAAAAAAAACCAAAACAAAACAAAACTAAGGAAAGTATAGACCCACACAAAAGCTTTTGGTCAGATGGTATGAATTCTTGTATGTTAAAGAAACGTTCACCTTAGCAGAAAGGAGACACCAAACCCCATCAAATTTCAGATTTGCTTAAAATTTCAAATTCAGACTCTTTTGAAATATCAGAACCAAAATAGAAAAATAAATCTTTTTCCGAAAGACATAAATATATATTTAGTAGAAGAACTATATATTTGAGTGTGTGCACACCTGCACAGTAAATTTGAAGAAGGTGCCTTGGCCTGTGCAGAGGTACAGACATTTTCTGGAAGCCGGTATAAAGCAGCAGCTTCCCACCACTGCCCAGAATCAGAAACCTAAAGGAGAGCCACCTATGACTTGTGAATTCTTCCCACTTCCATAATAATTATTCTAAACCAGGGAAGGGACAGCAGCACCAACAGCTTTGCCGTACATTCTTCTGTGCCTGGATCAAGAGAAGGCTGATGCCGTGACAACGGCAATGCTTTTGGAGAAGCTTTTGAGAAGCAGGAATCTTTCCTACCTCCATCAGTCATTTCAGCATTTCCTCTCCTGGGAAGACGTCCTCCTTACATTTAATTCAACCAAAAATAGAGTGTGAGGGGTTTTTTTTGGTTGGTTGGTTTTGTTTTTAAAAAAATATTTTCTTTTGCCGTCTTTAGAGTCCCACATACTCATTTGTTTTTATGAGACAAAGATGGAAGTAGCTGACGAATACACAGAAAGTATTTTGATTTTTCATAAAGCAAAATCACTCATGGACACAAATAGAGCTACTGCTCAGCAGCTCTTCACTTTTATATTTTCCCAGGCTTTTTGTCAGGAAGGTAATGATTCCACATCAAGAAAACACCATTAGTATAATAAGTAAATATGTAAAACAGTTTCACATACCAATGGAGTTTACACATAAGCAATACTTTTCACTACTTAAATACTGAAATAGCTTGAGTATTAAACCCTTATAGAGTTTACCGAAGTTCTAGTAAATCCATCGTAAATATTTTTTATTAGGAGTTCATATAAAAGCCATTGCCATTTGTTTTTAGTGATTTTTTTTTTTAAATGTTGATTGTACAATGATTAAAGCTAAGAAGGGCAACCACCACAGCTACACAATTTAACCAAAGGCATTCACAACTCAAAGAATAACCCCATAAGATTACAGAGAAGCTATTAAAATATTTTTATGGTAAGAAGCATCCAACTCTAAAACATCTGTACTACACTCGTGTTTCAGGATTGCTTCTAGAATTATGATCACCTTTTATTAGTCAAATAATAACAAAACCAAAATGCCTTTGTCTTAATTAATGTAACAGTCTAATCTTTTATGAATACTGGTCTTCCAAAACTCAAAAGTCATGAGCTAGAAGTACCTCTTGTAAAAATTAAGTAAATTCAAGCTTGCAATAAAATTATTTTCTGCTAAAGAGAAGCAAAGGCCAACATGCAACAGAAAAATACATGTCTCCTGCAACCTTTTCACCTCCCAGGTCTCTCACTCCCATCCATCTCCTTACGCAAGGAAGAAAAGAATCTTGCTCATATAAATTTAATAAGACGCTGAAAAAGCAAAACTTGCCAAGAGCAACGTTAACTCTGTTTCAGAGCACATTCTTTGGGTGGGGTAACGGGCCTTGATCACTACTTAAACTCTTACTCTAACACCATTAATAAACTGAGTAATGTAAATGAGTAAAAATGAGTAGCAACAGGAGCTTAACTTTCCCATTTTGCACGGTTACAAATTTGTCTCCTCAATGTTCTATTAGAACAGCCTTCAAAATCATGCAATAATAAAAAAAGTAGTTATATGTGTACGCTTCAAAATATTTTTTACGTTCAGTTATGTCGAGATGCCTTGCAAATCAGAGGTTAGTAAAAAAATAGCACCTACAGTGGTGATTTGTTCACAGAAAGAGAGAAAAAAAGGGAAGCACTGATTTACAGGCTGATCTAACAGCACCATCCTGACCTAGACACCAGCAAACTGAACCCATTTCATGTCACGGTGAAGCCCAGCTATGACAAAACTCATAACTGAAGGCATCCAGGTGCATCTTATCACGCAGGAGTCACATCAAAATTGCAAAGGCTTGGTCAAGATAACACTGTAAAAGAAAATCTCACCAACAGTATAACAGAACTAGAATTAGAATTATAAAACCGCTCCATTGCGGGATATTCAGAAAACCAGCAGCAGTGGTTTGGACCAATTGAGGGTGAGGAGACTTGTAACACACTACAGTGAGTTTCGAGAACAGAAAATCTTCCAAAAAAAAAAATTCTTCTATATTAGCAAGAACGGGCAGTTGCAATCTGCAAACACACTGAAGTTAGAAGAAGGTATATTTTCCCAGCATGATCACGCCATTTAAGAAACTAGGACGAACAAGAATTCAGGAGTGAAACAAAATACTGGCCTAAAAATGAAAAACTGGCAACTCTGACCTTAACAGCAAAGCTCCAAGTGACATTCAGAGAGCTGGAGATTGACCCCAGGTGTCTGCGTTTAGATCCTAAAGCAACAGCTTTCCTTAAACTGCCCTGTATATACTGAAATTGCATTTTTTTTAACTTTTCCCGTTTAGAAGGACAAGCAGCGAGAATGAAAATCTGCCCAGACCTCTTAAGGTTAATCTTAAAATACATCTGCCCTCAGTGTAAGAGAATGAAATTTAGGTCTTAGGATGAAAGACCTGCACAATTAGAAGACCTGAAGAGCCAGCGCTACAGAATCATGCAGAACTGCGAGGAGATAACATCGTCTGGATTTGTACCTACAGCGCACTCTATTAACCTTTATTTTTAATTCTCCCTGTAAAATTCCAGTACAGCTCCACCTGCATATATTGCATTATGTTTCTGATATTCCACACCTCGTCAATGAGAGAAGGATGAAGAAGCAGAGCCTCCAAAACAGAGCTTTGTCCAGATGTAACCCTTTTATTTCCACATTAGCATATATTGCTGAGAGCACCAATAAAGACGCACAAGTTTCACATCTAAACTGCTAATTGTACACATTTGCCATAAGCAAACGTAAGATCATCCTCAAATCGGGCTTCTAAGTTCCCAATGGCAGATTGGCGTTAAATAAAGTAGAAAAGATGAAGCAAGTTATCGATCATCTTTTTTTTAGCTGTAGAAGGAAAGTGAGAAAGCTGTAAATACCTAAATGCACAGGAATGATTACAGAGCTCACCGAAACCACACACAGAGAAACAGATGATGGATTTATTCAGGGTGAAATAAGCCCCTTCTAGGTAAATCCCATAAAAATGGCAGGTACCTCTGCTGTGTGGTTGGTTGGTTTTAAACAAAATAAGGCAAAAGATGCTTGAACGCCCCCCTCGCTTCTTGTTGTGAAAAATAGAAGTTCAAGGTGAAACCAACCAACCAACCAACCTGGAAGTCAGACTCCATCTCCTGCCTGGGCACCAGCGATGACCAGTCAGCACTGTCTCCTTCTCTTCTCTTACAGCTACTCAGGACGAACAAATTTTGCCTTGATTAGTTGCCTCAACTTTCCTTATGACCCCCATCTCCTGCCTTATCAGTTTTCTCGCAGCCCAGCAGGTTGGCAGCTGCTCAGTTCCTTCAGTGGAGAGAAGCAAGAGTCAATTGTAATAATGGGCTGCGATTACTCCTGCGTGGCAGGAACTGAGCTGCTGACTGCTGCCATTTCATCTGCCTCTCAACTTCTTTATGACCCCGTGGGCAAGGAATTACAGCCCTCGGCTGGCAAAAAAGCCATCACACCTCTCCTCATCACCCAAGGTCCTGCAGAGCCTCTCAAACAAGTGCCAGACGGGCTGACGGTAGAACAGGAAGCAGGATACAAACCCAGATTAATTATGCTAATGCAGCCACACTGCTTCAAAAAGCTTTTAAAACCTCCCTCACGTATCTGTAACGCAGCTCTGCATACTGGACTTATGGCTGGAAACGTGTATAAACAGAGAGAAATGCAGTACAGGGGATACAAACCCTTCTCTGCCCAGATGCGAAGTACAGAAACCAGTACGACCTGAAAACCTTGGACGGTACGAGACGGAGACCATAATTTTACCATAATCAAAATGGAGTCATATCCAATGCACAGCAGTATTTTTTTTGTTTATTTATAATAAATATTATTATATTTATTGGTTCTCAACATTATCATAGAATGAGTTGGGTTGGAAGGGATCTTAAAGACTACCCAGTGCCACCCCCTGCCCTGGGCAGGGACACCTCCCACCAGACCAGGTTGCTCCAAGCCCCCTCCAACCTGGCCTTGAATAGACTCACCTTAAACAAAGAAGTGGACAGGAGCTGTAATACTCAATTAGAGTATTAGATATTAGTATTAGATATCATAAACCCCAAAAAGAATTGGCAAAGTCAATAATTAGGCTAAGATCAGGTGTAGTGTAGTGTAGTAAAAGTGTGTATCTTCATGAGTAAAGCATGCTTGTCAGCCATGTGTATTCTTTGGCTCAACATTTTTATCGAAGCATTTTTTATTGGAAATTCTGCAGAAGTAAAGCATAAAGGTCCCCAAAAGAAAAAAAAAAAAAAAAATCCCAAAACACAAATACCTAAACACAACCAACCAAATAAAAGCTTTTTGAAATACTCAAAACATACTAATGTCACCAGGCATCACTTAAAATACAAACAAGATTATTTCCACCTTTTATTTCCTGAATCATTGAGTCATAGAATGGGTTGGGTGCGAAGGGACCTTAAAGAGCATCCAGTGCCACCCCCTGCCCTGGACAGGGACACCTCCCACCAGACCAGGTTGCTCCAAGCCCCCTCCAGCCTGGCCTTCAACCCCTCCAGGGATGGGGCAGCCACAGCTTCTCTGGGCAACCTGGGCCAGGCTCTCACCACCCTCACACCAAAGAACTTCTTCCCCACATCTCATCTCAATCTCCCCTCTGTCAGTGTCAAACCCTTCCCCCTCCTCCTATGGCTCCCCTCCCTGATCAAGAGTCCCTCCCCAGCTTTCCTGGAGCCCCTTGAGGGACTGGAAGGGGCTCTAAGGTCTCCCCGGAGCCTTCTCTTCTCCAGGCTGAACCCGTCCCCAACTCTCTCAGCCTGTCCTGGTGGAATTGCTTTCCACCTTCTCTGTGATTAAGCTTTTATATTTTTTTAAATGTATTTTCCTTCTCAGGCACTGTCCATGCCTTTTCACGTGGTGTCCACTGCAGGCTTCCCCCTTAAGCGAAGGTAACAAAGATTGGCTTTTGCAAGAATTCGATGCATGTAACATTTTTCAAATGTTTCTTTAGAAGTGTTAGATACCCATCAATCACTCCCATGGATCTCTGGGGGGGATCTGACCCACTTACTGAGACGGAAATAACTTTTGGGTGAAGTTTTCTGGAAATACCTGTAACATGTTGATTTGTAAAGAATGAGTTTTAAAACATGCCATCTCTAACAAGTTATTATATTGCATGCAAAATATTTAAGAGGGAGATTTTCATTTAATAACAATGGCATCAAAGTGTTTCATGAGGCAATAATTCAGTTTGAGTTGATTAAGTTCAAATTTGTCGGCCTAGCAATTTATTAACCAGGGACAGAAATTATTGCTGAGAAAGCACACTGGGGTATTCCCCACATTCTTACTATGCTGTAAATCATAAATTCCCTTCCTTTTGCTGTAAGGATGGTGCATTTATTTAGAATAAAGCTGGTAGATATAAGAAAAAAATGCTTTATTATTGTCTGAACAATGCCATACTCCTCCAAACTACATAAAGAAACCAACATAAAGGAAAGCAATAATGATATCGAAGTTCTCAGTATTTTAAGGATCATCTTTATAATGCTTATTTTAAACCATCCACCTTGTGTAAGTGACGAAAACTCAAATGGCCTAATTATTTTAGTGGTCCAGTACCAACTCCAACCTGCTTTTTTCCAACTGCCAGTAAAGAAACTCTTCACATTTCCACTGGGCAGAAGACAACAGTTTTGGGGCAAGTGCCTGCTGTTTGATTAATTGTTCGTAACAAAAAAAGGTGGGTGGTGAAAGAGTATAAAGGAAAAAAAAAAAAAAGTGAGAGGGGATGACTACAAATTCTGGGCTAATTAAACAAATTGCAACGGTCCTTATCCTGACGAACTCCAACGGAGAGTGAAGTGAGGCCACCCAATGTTGAAAAACACCATGAAGTAACCAGAGAAACCCACGAATGCCAAAACGATACTTGTCTGAGCTCTGCCGCACCAATTAGAGATTAACATTCATAAACCGCCTTTAGTTAATTGAGCTGTAACATTTCAAAATTGGCAAGTCGATAACAGAGGATATAGGCTAAATAATTGAAAATTTGCAGTGACATCTTGTCCCGGTTTGAAGTAAAACCGAACCAATTTTCTCTTCTGTAACTTTACATCCCAGCCAGGCCTCCTCTAACTCTCTGAAATTAACGGCACATTGTGGAGAAAACTGCTCGTTCTCAGAATGATGAGCCCAATGTTTGTGCTCCATGCCAAGGGATGGTGAGCAGGGAGGCCCTTGCTTATCCTTATTGCTGTAACAACCAAGGGCAGCCAATTTCGTTATTTGCCCCCTTAGAGGGTCGGAAACGGAAAAAACGTAGAGGGGTCACATCGGTGGGGAGGAGGGGACAGGAGAGGTGACCCAAACCTGACCAACTGGGGTATTCCATCCCATCTGCCCCATGCTCAGTATAAAGGCTGAGGGATCAAAGGGTCAGCCCCTTCCTGCGATGGCCGACGTCCAGAGAGGACTCTGTCTGTTCATCTGCCTTTGATCCCGATCCGTGTGTTCCTGACTCCAGAGCTGGAATCCAGTTCCCATTCGTCACTGAGTCCAATCTGGGACTTCCCCAGTGCCTGCTGGTGACGTGACTGTCGTCCTGGGAGCTTGATACGGTTTTGTAGATTTTGTATCTATTTCATTATTTTCTTCTTTATTTTTATTTTAATATTAATTCTTCATTAAAGTAGTTTAGTTCATTCTAAACTTCTGAATCTCCTTTATCTTTTTCTTCTCCTCTCTTTGGTGGGGGAGAAGCGGGGGGAAAGGGCCATCTGTCGGTCCGGTTTTGGTAAAGTCGGCCCAAACCACGACACGTCTCATGGTATTTTTAACTAATTCGGAGACGGAATTCAGACAGCACATGTTTGCACCTCTCCCTAAGTTTGTGGAAGGAACACTTCAGCGAGGATTTGATGCCTCAGAGATTCTCTGCTCTTCACTGCTGTAACAGCTTTGTAAACTACATAGATATTAATATTTCAGCTATCCTTATTAGTTTAATACCTGAAGTAAACGATGCGGGCCGAGGAAAAAAAAAAAAGTAATCTGTGTTGCCACTGGTATGTCTAAAGTTACTTTGGTCCCAAGGATGGCAAATGCACAGAAGTAACATATGGGTGGAAAAAAGTGGTTTACATTGCTCTCAATTTAAAGGAGAAAAAGCAAAGCAAAGCTACTGAGTAGTTTTTCAGCGTGTCTCCTTATGAGACCTGACTGATACGTTTACAATTACACAAAAATCAACTAGGTGCAAAATAATGGTCTAGCTGCATTGAATTCCACACTATATTGAGCTATTGGAAGTAGAGAGATCTAACTATTCTTGAAAAATACATCTATTTTTTTCAGTTTCATTGTCATCCCAAGCCTCCTTGTTGCACATAAAGAAAACACTGTTATTTAAGTGTATATATACATATATATGCACACACACTGATTGTACAATCTTTTAGACTCAGCGAATGCAGAAATAACCTGTCCATGTGATTTAAAATAAATAAATAAATGCAGAGCTGGTCTACCATTAGAAATTAAAGTTCACACAGTGCTGCTCTACTTCCTGTATTTAGGGCTGTTGATCCAATAGACTATTTTTCTATGGGATGTAAAGCCAGGCCAGTAGTTCTTAAATGCAAGCAACATGGATAGCGATGGATAATGCTGCTCTCGGATAATTCCATTCCAGTGCCCTTGGATGGAACGATTTCTCCAACACTGCATTAATAGTGATCGAACCTTATGACAAGCAGATCGAAAACCTTCTTCAATTGTTTATATATGTGTTATGCCACTCTGTAAAAAAATCTTTTTTCTTCATAATATTCAAACAAATCCTGCTTTTCTTCACTGTTAATTTTTACATGATCAAGGTAGCTTGACTGAGCATTACTGAGAACCCGGTAACTTTGTAATTTCTTTCTTTCTTCCCCACCTTCCACCCCAAATGAAATTAATCACAAATCTTTAGTTCATTGCGGGAGCTTTAGGCTTGCTACCATGTTTCAGGACTGCTTTAGGTCTACTTACACCTCACTGAGATCTTAATAGCATAAAAACAAAACACTCAGAGGGCCAACATGTAACTGCACATAGAAGAACTTAACATTAACTTTTCAATTTTTCTTTGATAGAATTCTTGTTTACGCCCTTCCCCATGTTCTTTAATAATATGTTCAACAAGCTAGAACAAGCCTTTGTACAGAATTCAAGTTATTTCCTGTTTAGTTGTTTCCGATGCCCAGCAACTGATCTTTGACATGGTTTTGATTATGGAAGATTGGAATTAATTACTTGCCAAAGAACTGCTGGAAAATTAGGAATATGACCTTAATCTATCATCCCAGTTACAGCTTGATGCAAACAACTGAATTTAAGAGAGGCTGGGTCACTTGCTTTCACTTCAATTCACCAATGTATTACCAGCTAACAATTATCAGAAAGGTTTTCCCATTCCTCCTGCCACTTTATTTTGTTACCTTTAATCCCCTACCTCCTTCCCCAGCTCCATTTCCAAAACCCCCAGTTGCTTTGCTCAGAGCTCCTCATTAGATCTCATCTTTTAAGTGACTATTTTGCTTCCTACTCAACAAACATCGAACTCCTCTCCCCAACTCCTCTTTCATATAGCTGTTGCCACCACGTTGGACTCATTTCATATTCACAAACCATGACACAATTAAAAACCTAAATAAATTTAAAAGGCTTTAGCATCACAATCGTTACTAATTTCAGGACTTCACTTTTCGCTGTTTACCTTCCATTATTAGACACTTTCTACTGTACTAAATAGATCCTTCACTTGTTTTTTTTTTTTAAGGTTTTCTCTTTCTCACCCATCATGTTCATGATTATTAATCAGGATTACATTTTCTCCAGGGAAAAACAGAACATTTCCTAATGAGCAACCTCCTAGGATCATTATAAATTCCCACCGCTATATACCAGAAAGTCACAGGCTTCCAAGTCTGCCCCTGAATACCAACCACATCATACCTGGGACTGTATTTCACAGAATCATAGAATAGTTTGAGGCGGAAGGGACCATTAGAGATCATATAGTCCAACCCCTCTGGGTGGACGGGGACATCTTTCACTAGATCAGGTTGCTCAAAGCACTCCCCTTTAAGCCTCTGTTTCTTAACACAAATAAGAAAACATCTCTTTTCTTCTGCACACAGATACATGGATGCACCCGTTCCACTTCCCTCCACGGACATTCACATCACTTCCTCTGTTTCATAATGCCAATCTCAAGCATCATCTTTGCCTTCTCCTTCAATCTATCGCTTTATCAGTTCTCAACATTATCATAGAATGGCGCGGGTTGGAAGGAACCTTAAACATCAGCCAGTTCCAACGCCCCTGCCCTGGGCAGGGACACCTCCCACCAGACCAGGTTGCTCCAAGCCCCCTCCAACCTGGCCTTCAACCCCTCCAGGGATGGGGCAGCCACAGCTTCTCTGGGCAACCTGGGCCAGGCTCTCACCACCCTCACAGCAAAGAAGTTCTTCCCCACATCTCAGCTCCATCTCCCCTCTGTCAGTGTCAAACCCTTCCGCCTCCTCCTATGGCTCCCCTCCCCAGCTTTCCTGGAGCCCCTTTAGGGACTGGAAGGGGCTCGAAGGAGGTCTCCCCGGAGCCTTCTCTTCTCCAGGCTGAACCCCCCCAACTCTCTCAGCTTGTCCTCACAGCAGAGGGGCTCCAGCCCTCCCAGTATCCTCCTGGCCTCCTCTGGACCCACTCTAACAGTCCTCCTGTGCTGAGGACTCCAGCACTGGACACAGTGCTCCAGGTGGATTCTCACCAGCGTGGAGCAGAGGGGTAGAATTTGCCCCCCCCTTGCCCTGCTGGCCACGCTGCTGGGGTTGCAGTTGGCTTTCTGGGCTGCCAGCGCACGTTGTTGGCTCATATTGAGCATCTCATCATCCAACACCCCCAAGTCCTTTTCCATAGGGCTGCTCTCAATCCGTTCTTCACTCAGTCTGGATTTGTACATGGGATTGCCCCAGCCCACGTGCACAACCTTGTACTCTTTGAGTGGGGCCATCCAGCCAATTTCTTATCTACTGAGTGGTCTGTCCGTCAAGTACATGTCTCTCCAATTTAGAGACAAGGATGTCTTGTGGGACAGCGTCAAATGCTCTGCACAAGTCCAGGCAGATGATGATTATCATACCCTTTGCCATCTTCTACTTGTTTAATATAAATTCCTGTAATACATATTTTGATGTTGTCCAGTTTTGCTTTAAATGCACCATTAGCAGTAAAGAGGAAATGAAAATAACTCAGCACTCTCTTACTTGTTCACTCAACATGAATAAACATTTCCATCTGCCACAAAGCAAAACTTGTCAATCTTCAACAAAACAAAAAAAAAAACCCCTCTGAAATCAATAAGACCATCAAGCCAAAATGAAACAAGAGGTTTTTGATAAGAAATGGATATTATTGCTTGTACATAACAGAGAGAATACTCATCATTATTCAAGCTTTAACTTGGAGTCATGCATGGAGAAAAGAAGTCACAAATAATTATGGCACAGAGCCATACGTACCATTTCCCAGTCTTCATATTTGGCAAAGTTCCCTCAGGTATCCCAGGTAAATACATCTATTTCAAAAAACACCCAAAGCAGTAACAGAGGATCCTGAATTCTCTTTATCAAAGCCAAATTTTAGTGTAAACCTTGTGACACCTAGGCCCTCCCTGACTTTAGGTACCAGCGAATCCTAAATACATCCTAAGGAAGGGAGTATAATTCAGCAGGTCACGCAAGCATCTGTCAGAGCCCTTCTGACGGTCATAGAGGGGAGGTGACCACTGGCACCACCACAGCAGACTGACATTTCAAGCCAACATCTGAGCTGTCATGAAGGATCAGATGACATGTTTTTATTTAAGCACAAATGATTTTGAAATAGAAATGGGAATTTCAGCAAGTTGCAGGTTGAACAAATTGATTCTGTACAATCTATTTTTCACTTTTGCTCCAGAGAGGAAGTTTAAGGAATTCGCACTACATGGAGAGTCAAAGAAATTGATGGCTTCATACCAGCACTATATCACTGCCAAAAGCTCAGGCTAAACCAATCACTTTTTAACTAGAAATGGGCCTGAGACATGATGTCCTGATCTCAATCTGAACTTCACGAAGTTCATGGTGGTTATGTTAGGATTTGGCATTTGGCTTAGGATCTTCTCCACTTTTAACAATGAAGAAAAAAAATCTTTTAAAGTAACAGTGGACTCTCTGTCAAGTTTAATAGAAATCAATGAATCTGCTTGATCCGATCTTATTTCAACATTGTAAGAAGTCTAAATAGGTGTCTTTTAGCACTGCAGTTATAATAAACCCCTCTAAGTCTCTCTGGGAGTCGTTCTGGTATGGAAGTGAATTCAATATGAACAGGATTTGAGGACATCCCTGGACATATTTGCCTGGTAATTAATGGCTAAAGTGTAAACTTGAGATGGGGAAAGATTTTTAGAACAACAGAGCCCTCTAATGGATTAATGCTGTATGACTGGGGTTTTCTTCAGTGCTGCAGTAAAAATAATTTGCTTTTTCAACTCAAAAATAAAACACAAGAGGTACCGAGAGAAGAATTACAGACTATGAAAGCTTAAAGACAGAAGCTATTTCTTCTGATTCCCAAATAGCCAGAAATCGCATTAAGAAAGAGATTCTGTTCAAATGGAAGATGTAAAAAGAAACCTCTCAGGACCATTTGATATTTTTGGTTTTAGGAAGCTGGTTTTGCACCATTGTAATACTCCTGCACGCAGAAGGTGCTGACAGGGGGGCAGCACATCTAACCTTCATCCTGCTTCAGGGCTTGATTTTGGTTTGCCTTCTGCTGCGCTGCAGTCAGTGATCTCTGCAGAGCATCCATGGAGTAGAAGGGAATAAACATCTAGTAGACAGGAAGCATAAGGGCGTGCTTTCATGATCAGCGAAAGCAAATCTGAAATCAATGATGTTGAAAGGGCAGAGCTGATAGAGCCGCACGAGCGATAGAACTAACACAGTTGCACACACAAAATAATAATTTCTAAAAATCCCTGAAAAAGGAAATTGATTGGGGGGGATGGGGTAAGCAGCCTAAAATTATTTTAGACAGTGACAATCTGCACCTTGAAAACATATGACAGAGGAACCAAGAACCCTTCAGCAGTGAATGGCTCTGGAAGAGTTTTGTATCAACACACACAGTCAGAAAAATTGACTCAGCCCAGTGGGCAGAGCTGGGAGCATCACATATTAACAGAGACAGATCCAAGGACTACTTGAGACAAGAAAGATGCTCCCACTGCTTATATGCAGGTAGAGTAAGAAAGAAGGAAGAAAGCAAAAATTGCATGCCTGGTATGGAGATGTTCAAGAAGGATGTAGCTAGTTTCAAATGACCTATCCCTCTGGAAGAGAAATTCCTCCACAATTCTGTATCCTTCATTGAAGTACCACATTTTTCCCTTAATCAAGAAGCTCAGAACATCCACAAGGGAGCACTCAAAAGTATTCAGGAGCATAAGATGAATACGGTATTGATTCTGAAGGCAAAAAGTGGCTGATTACAATGAACATCCATGAAGAGAGGCCTCTCATTGATGGGAATGCATTCCAGAGATTCTCACTGATGGAATACCTGGAAACCCCACGATGGGAGAGTAATGTTCAGCATCACAGCACAGTGTGGGTCATCCCACAGGCAGAGACTGCAAATTAAGTTGGCCAACTTCAGTCTTTCTCCTGGATTGATGTAAGAGAACCTCAGTGAAGTACAGGGTTTCCAGGGTGGAAGGGCGACGTTTGCATTTTGGTTTTATTACTCCTTAAAGACATCTAGCTGTAAACTTTACTTAAATAAACAAACTAACTGGCAGGCCAGCTATTCATTACCATAATCCAGACTGAGGATTTCAGGACAGCTAAAGAGTCCTCTGCTCAACCACAAAGACCAATTCCTCTCCATGGGGCTCATTCAGCAAAACACATGCTGCAGGCTATAATTCAAATGACATGCAGCCAATGCAGTTTTTGGTAAAATATTACATCTAAATCATTTGGGAAGTTTTGTTAGAGCTACAGAACAGTATAAAGCCATAAATTGCATCACGGTTTTGATTAGTTGGTTGTTGACTGACCTCAAAGAATGTACCTGACAAGTGAAACTTCCGTGGAGTGCAGTAAGAAAGAAAAAAAAAAAAAAAAAATAAATTCTCTCTCAGTCTCAAATTTCCTGCCATTGCCTGGGAAAGAACAGTAAGATGTAATATTGAACATTATGTGGTCCCTCAAGCCCGTCTAAATAATTTCACGCTTAAGAGGATAACAGGAGAGGAAGTGAGATTAAGTCCAAAACGACCAGTCTTATGGAGAGACCATTCACATTTGAAACAAGAGTTTGCCTGTACATAAATTTGAGAGAAAATGAGAACAAAGACAAGCATGTAAACACCACCTCCCTCAAACGCCCTCCGGGTTCCAGCTACGTGTGGGCCACCAATTTCCTCACACAGCAATAAGTTCTTCCATTTAACGTCCTGCAAGAGATTTTTCTTCCTCTAGTTCATGCAGTCATTCACTGAACCCAATTATCCCCTATCTCCAGCATCCTAAAGAGTTCCACAGCTAATTACTTTATATCAGATATATTCATGCCCAAAACCAAAACAAAAAGCCCCAGATTTGGGGAGCTGCAATGCTAGGCCTACTTCACGATTTTTAATACTGGATTTGTTTAAAGTATTACACTGCCCAACAGAAACTGGCCAATCTAAGTTCTTAAACAACTGGCCCAGTTAGGTTTTTAAACACAAAGAACATCAGTTTTGAACATTTAGCTGAAGCATCACTTAAATACCACAATCTCCTCCTGTACAGCACGCTTTCCACAGCACTGTATTACAGGACAATGAAGCCGGTGCACAAAATAAGCCTTCTGATATAGTAGAGTGCTCATGGCACACGTTTTAAGAGTGAATTAATCCCAGCCCTGCCACTAACCTGTTGTGACACTCAGGGCTTTTCACTTCACCTCACTATATATTCGGGTTTTTTCCATTGTACAATAGACATAATGATACTTTGCCTGCTTTTTGAAGCCTTCTGAGAATTGCAGCAATAAAGTACTACATAAAAAGAGATATGCATTTCTATTGAAATGCACCTATTCACAAAGAGCCCTCAATTTCCAACTCGCTAGTTAAATCATCTTTATAAGCATTCATTCACAAAAAAAGCATATGAAAAATTTACCTGTTCATTTTTGCAGATCCACACGGTATTTCCCTGCAGTAGAACAAAGATTTTGGCTTTGTATCCTTTCAGCTCAAGATACCCGCTTTTCTCGGGGGCGACAGAAGTTCGAGACGGAGAGTTATTATCAGACTGTGATTTCAAGGCACTGAGCATCGTATTAACCCAGTCATTCCTTTCTTCTAAACGAGAAAAAAAAATAAAAAAATAGAGAAAGACATATGGTTAAGCAGCAGCTCCGTTCTTCTCTACACATCAGTTTTCCTGCTCTTCCTCCTATGCTGTGCTGGTTGATGGTACAGCTCTACCACACCAGAGAGAACATCCACCCTGAAGAGGAGGTGTAAATAAAAATAAACACCAGAGCCGGTATCATTGGAGATGTCATCAAAGACAACCATTCAATTAGCTCCCAACAATCAACACGCAAATTGGTAGTTAGACGAACTGATCATCAAGATTCTTAAAATCACGGCTACTAGTTTCAAGATGCTTAACTCCAGATAGCTTAAAAACGGAGGTGGTGGAGAGGTGGCACGTTCACCTTCTGGAAGCCAGATCAATGTGAAATAACCACAGAAGCCACGCCAGCAAAAACCAGGGAACCTAAACATCATCTGTCCCCAAAGACGTAAGTCATGGCCAATGCTATTGGCCATGCTTTTAAGCAAAAAACATTTGGCAATTTACAATCTATTCCATTAAGGTGTAGCGGTTAAGCTTGATATTGTCAAGGGTACTGAGTAATCAAGAAAATGCATGTTTGAATATCTTTGCATGCATTATTAATTTAACATCTTACAAATACATGAAACACAAGTAGGTGGAGTAATAAAGCTCCACTCAGTCTCATTCAATATCCTCAGATATTTCACCAGACTAAGATCAATATACTTTAATGCTGAATATTCTGAATGAATTAGACCTGCCCCATGTGCGGCTGGGACATCGTGAACATTTCAACTCCTGGCTCTGAAAGATTCAGGTCATAAATTATACTGGGGGGGAGGCAGGAGAGAAGGGAAGTTCTATCCATGCTATATATAAAGGTGACACAATCAGTGCTGAAGACTGCAAAGAGCACCTTTAAAACAGTAACACACTTACTTCATACATGTGCACTAAGAAGGAATAAATGCACAAATTTAAGTGTCAGAAAATAGTTTGAGGAGGAAGATAACAGCCCAACATCCCAACACAGGGAAGGTGATCCCTTCTCTTAGAAGTTTTGTTTTAGTACACGCTCTTTTAAAATACTTTGAAAAGATCACTGGAATATCTCAGTATAGCTGAGGGCATCAAATTACTCTAAAAGGTTTCTTATAAAAATGAGATTTCATTCCAATTAAACTTCATCTGAGAAGATTATGCTTTAATTCATTGCTGTCATCTAACTACTAAATTCTTCGCCCCCAAATGCCCCATAACTTTCCAAAGCATTATATAGCGTTTTTCCCTCTAGATATTTAAATCAATCCAAAAATAGTGTATTTTTTATATATCAAAAAATAGTAAATCAGAGCAGTGAAAGCAAACAAAGCAAGCACTATAAATTCACTGATTGCGGACCAACATTGGTACAAAGGGACACAGGCCAATGAAGAAAATGTTTGTTATTTTGATACTCCAGCAGAAGGCAAGTTAATAAATAAGGTACACACGATGAAACAATTATAAAAGTCTCCATTTCAAAATCTTCGAAAAGAAGTTAAGTAGCCTTTGGATAGTCCCGAAACAATTCCCAACCACAAATCCACGGAAGAAATAGCACCAAGTAGCAGTTTGTGCACATAACACCAAGCAGAATTATTTACATCATTTACTATGAATCTATCATCCAGCTCTGGATACAGTAAGGACCTTAATGAACCTTAAATGAACAGCTTTACAGGCAGGCCACTATGGCCAGTGATGGTTATACACCCAATGAAAATTCAATTTTGTGTATAACAAGTGGCTGCTCAGAATATATTACAAGTCAGTCTAAGTTGTTAACATTTTTATAGTATTCGAAGGCAATGGTCCATAAAGCAAATTACGGCCCTACAAAATGTACTGCACTAAGATGGTTATGTTCCAACTTATAAAAAAAAGGAAAAAAAATAATAAATTTGGATGAGAAAAGCAAAAATAATAAAAATAGATATACTTTTTAACTCAGTTAAGAGCATAAAAATGCCTGAAATGATTTGAGCCAAACCTGATAAGAAGGATTTGTTCACTGATGCTGCACTCCTGTTACAGCCTGCAGCGAATGTTTACAACCAGGCTATAACCCATAAAAATGGGATTTGATAATGGAAATGCTGAGAGACCCTTAGCTATAATGGATCTGGCATGTACTGCTGTAAATACATATTGCATATCTTTTTTTCTTCCTAGGTATTCCATTTTATTTGGTTGTTTCCATAAATAAGTCATACATGCACGGGTATCGATTCCACATATTACAGCTGTAGGTTGATAAAGCATTTAATTAGAAGGCATACTAACTTCTTGACTACAATTTACATTTGAATTCTTTATCAATACATGAAAATAGATTATAAGGCAGTAAATAGACACACAGAGAAAAACCCAGATCTCCTTTGATCACAGCATCACATTCAAGCCATCAACTGCGTTGTTGCTCTTTGTCAATTTGATATCAAGTGGTGACATGGAGCAGATGGCTGAGAGCACACCGTGAGACCCGAGGAACGACCAGAAAAATTCATCTTTGGGAAGGATGGGGGAGGAGACAGAAAATTTTGAAAATAGTATTCGCATTTTTATATTTTTAAAGGCCATTCCCCAGCAATTTCAGTTGTTCTTACACAGCTTAGAGTTATCTCTAAGTGGTTTCACTTTATAAGCCCAAAACAGCTGGATTTCAGAAATATTTCTGCTAGTATAGTCAGTTATATTTCACAAACATCATTTATCAGCAGTGGTTACATGGCTTTTTGGTAACCATTAGAGAGACACATGTTCTACTTACCTTCTTTATCCGCACGGAAGACAAAAGTCCTATGGGATGTGACAACTTCAAATTTATTCTCCCCGTGAACTCTCACTGTTGCTATAGCAGAGAGCAGAATTATTCCCTTTGAGAACACTTCCTATAATAAAAACGCAATAGAAATAGTTAATAACTCTTCTGGAATGTTAAACGTCTCTCAGGTAATATTACTTGCCATGCTGTTTGGGAAGTTCACATACAGAGTCTGTGCTCCTAAAAGTTCACCAGGCTATTAATAAAACCTCATCAATAAGTAAAGCACTTCCCTACCTACACATCACCAACTTCGCTGTTCGGGGTCTACGCACACCCACTGCCTTCTAAAATAGAGTAAAATCGCACAGTGAGACCGAATGCGGGGATTTGAGATACCACTTCATGAACTGGCTCGTGACACTAACATTGCAAAATGTCACACTCTCCTAAATTTACAATTTCATGCCAAACTAAATTACATTGACTATCTCACAGAACCATAGTTAAATAAATAAATAAATAAATAAATATTATACTTGTAGGATAGAATCAGACAAGGGAAAAAAAATTGTGCCTTCTCCAGGCAGAAAATTCCAAAGAATTTTTCTGTTCCTTACCCACCCCTTCAGCGGTAGCCAATAAGAAAAGTAAATTCACCGATTTTATCCCTAATTTTGAACTCAAAGGGGATCATCAACTCTCTGGAAGAATCCATTGACCTGTCACCACTAACAATAATCCTCAGCTTAGATCAGGTCTGTACTTTTCTGCCATATGAGGGAGGAGGTGGACGATCCCTCAAAAACATTATTTGGCATCAGTGCAAATTTTACCAAAATTTGTTAATTTCTAACTAGGAATCAGGACAACTGAAGACAACAGCAAGATAGGAAACAGGAATTATGACGAGTACTTTCTCCCAGTGGCTCGTCTTTTAACCTAATTAATCTAAGTATTCCATATACTGGGGGGGGGGGGGGATGTGGGGAGCTCAAGCAGATGTGCAACACTTGAGAAATATTCCTGGCTTCTACAGTTAAGGCCGCTGCTCCCGTCCCCCCCGTGCTTTGATCAATTGATTCCCTGACGGAGACAATTCCGATATACTGCTAAGATTTATCATCCGGATGCAGTAATAGTCCAAGAGTCAGCTCCCCATAAAGAATTTGTACTGCAATAACTTTCCTCCCAAAGTATAAATTATTATAATAGACCACACAAGGACTCACGGCGCCGCTGTGAATGCTAAGCGTGAAGGATACACAGCATCTTTTTTTTGTTTGTTTGTTTACTGAGTTTAATATACTACTGATTTTCACCAAAGTCACACTCTTATGTGGTTTCACTTTTAGATAGTAATATACGTCAGTGGATGCAGTTCAGCAAATAAATAAATCGAAATATCAAAATACGGCCAAAGTGAGCATGTCGCTATCATTACACGCGAGAGCTACTCTGTCACTCGGAATGACCTTAACATTGCACATCTATTTTCATTATGGTTATATTTGTTAGAAGAGAGATTTTTAACATATTTGCTAGTAAGGTTGGATATTATGTTAACTACTGATCCTTCACAATGGCAAAGCAAACTTATTACTTATAATTGTATCTGGACACCTTTAGAAATAACATATTACGGTGTTTGCAGGCATCTACTGGCTGCATTTGGTACTGTAAGAGAAAAATTCAGTGCTCAAAGTCGCAGCTATTTTTATTTGCTTAAAAAAAAACAATAAACATGAGTTTGCTTCTAAGCTGAACATAGTTTTGGTTTTGTTACTTGAAAAATCCTCCTTTTTTAAAGCTTTGTTCCCCAAGGCACACAAATTTTCAAATACAGTTTAAACCATAATAATTTTTCAGTCTTTTTTTTCTGCAGCAGCTTCTCTTTCACATTCAAGAAATAATGTCTACTGTTAAAAAGCTCTTGTTGATCAAGATACAATTTCTCTGTTTGAAATACTCCAGCCTAGAAATTATTTAAGAATACAGAAAACAAAAAGAAATAATCACAGCCAAGAACCTCACAGATATTTCTTCTGTTACTGGGAGGTGTACACTAGTTTTCTCTGACAAAAAAATTCTCTGACAAAATTTTCTAGTGGGGAAAAAAAGTGGGTTTTGATATCAACTGCTCTGATGAAAACTTTTCTTTTCAAATACAGCCCAATAGAGTTGTCCTTGACAGTTGTGCTCCAGAGCTGGGCTAAAAGAGCCTGGAAAACCCCCTTTTGCAGTGCTTTGGTTTTCCTTCCACAACAGGTTAAATATGATCTATTTCAAGAACGACAAAGATTCACCTGTTTCACAGTGAATTTAGTTCTTCGTTATGCTCACATGCAACATCACAAAACAAAACACAGAAGCTCTCCATGTGAAAAGGCAAGACTTTTTCCTAAATCATTCATATATTTGTTTTTAAATAAAAACGTTCAAACATAATCAGCAGTTCTTGCCTTACTATAAAGCACATGTTAGAGCACCAGAGTTCCCCTGCCAAAAGTAGGACGAAATTTGAAACAAAAACGGTACATGTTGGGGCAGCTGAAAAGAATACTCTAATTCTCCCTTCCCCTCTTCTGTTCGCTCTCCCTTCAGTTAACCACATTCTGTTAAGATGAAACCACACGGGATGTTGCTCTGACCACATCAACTTGCTCGGGACCGTGAACGTAGAAGAAATGAGCAGCATCACAGATTCAAACAAAAACCGTTCCTAGGTCGGATGCTGTTTGTAGAAAACCTAAGTATTTTTTTATATGCAGACATAAAGCGAAGAAGAGATCTCTAACAATTGGAAGATGATGCACAACTAGATCAAGGTTAGAGAACTATTTAGAAAATTAAGGTTTAAATCACTCAGAGAAGTGTTCAGAGGGGATAAATGCACATTTTCAGGAATACTACCCCATCTCCCCTTGTTTCACTCTTCATTAGCCATGTAACAAACTTCCCCTTCCCGAGAACCTCACTCTTCTCAAGTTCCTAATTTGAATGACAAATAGAGCTAGTTAATATTAATAGTGTTTCTGGGTAAAATCAACCATTTCATTCCATTGAGTCTACCCTTCTCTGCTTGTAATAATGAGAAAAATATCCGAGTATGGATTGGTTTCCTTTAGAGAGCTACTTTTAATCGATAGGTGAAACCAAAAGTATAGCAATCCTTCTGTAACGTGATTGTCTCTGTAGGAACGTCCTTGGACAAACACACAGTAGAAAAGACTGATCTTGCCATGAAGATCTAAAATTAAACCAGCAACTTCCCCATTTAAATATATATATACAGCCAGCCATGTAGCTAGAAGGAGGGGCCCGCTGCCTTGCAATGAACTGTGTAATTATCCCTGTCTTTTCCCAGAACTGGCTCCTGAGCTGCATTCAGGTCTTCATAGGAACACGCTGGTCTGCATCTAGTAGGTAATATGAGTACTCTGGGTGTGGGAATAGTGATCCAGCAGGGACCACTGTCCCAAAAACTCATGTTCCCCAGCAACACCACTGCTCCCCCAACACAATCCCAATCTGCACTGAGAACTACCAGTAGCCAACTGTGTTTTCCTCCCATCTGCAAGCTAGCCCGTGAGTTTCATCAAATCCTCAGTTCCCAAAATTTCATAGAATCATAAAATGGTTTGGGTTGGAAGGGACCTTAAAGACCATCCAGTTCCACACCCCTCTGCCCTGGGCAGGGACACCTCCCACCAGACCACGTTGCTCCAAGCCCCCTCCAACCTGGCCTTGAACCCCTCCAGGGATGGGGCAGCCACAGCTTCTCTGGGCAACCTGGGCCAGGCTCTCACCACCCTCACAGCAAAGAATTTATTCCTAATATCTCACCCAAATCTCCCCTCTTTCAATTTAAAACCATTACCCCTCATCCCATGGCTCCACTCCCTGATCAAGAGTTCTTCCCCAAATAATACTGGGAATATATCGGGAATAAGTTGTACAAAGTTACACAGCTCAACAGCGGCAGAGCCAAGGACAAGAATTCCAGTCTTGGGAATTCCAGTATCTGAGACGCAGCCACAGCTCTCTGCCTTCAAGGGAAGACTGCCTCCCTGTGCTGTACAGATACTACAGAGCATAATGCTGCTCGGGGCACGAGCAAAGGTAATGTAAATTGAATTAATTTATTCATTTATATTTTTCTTCTCATTCCTTTGCTTCTCTCAAGGTTCTGGAAAGGAAAAGCACAGAAGAACTCTCATCTCTTCCAGTTGATGGAATCCCTCCCCAGCTTTCCTGGAGCCCCTTGAGGGACTGGAAGGGGCTCGAAGGTCTCCCTGGAGCCTTCTCTTCTCCAGGCTGAACGCCAACAACTCTCTCAGCCTGTCCTCACAGCAGAGGGGCTCCAGCTCTCCCAGCATCTTTTGGCCTCCTCTGAACCCCTTCCAACAGGTCCATGTCCTTCTGATATTGTGGACTCCAAAGCTGGACACAATGCTCCAGTTTGCTTCAGACCTCACAGTTCTCAGACATAGGAAGTTCATAGCATAGCACTCATCAAGTTAATATGTCAGACACCCAGATCTTTCCATCCCAAGAGTGAGGTTTTGTACTCATATTCCCAGAATAGTGAGAAAAAAAAGTTTCAGACCAAGCCTTTTGCAACCTCCTGATAGTCTAACTTACCACAGAGACTTTTTAGATTGAGGATGCAGTTAGTAGCTTTCTATGCATCGTGTGACACATTAAATATTCCCCTGAGCAAAAGTGATGATTTCTGGAATCTTCTACCACAGGTGGATACAAAAAGTACTACTCTAGAGTAACTGACCTCCATGTAACTTTTTCAGTGGATCCCCAGTGCAGATACAAGATTTAAAATTCTGTATTAGCATTTCTTTCCCTAATTATGCTACAGACGTTGTTAAGCAAATCCCAACACTGTATTTCTCAAGTCTTTCTTAATGACTAACCCTGCTTTTCTGCTCCTCTGAAGCCCTGGGACGAACACCATAAAGGGGTAGCATTTTTTGTCACTGCAATCCAAATGTTACTCCATTGTTCCCTTTATCTACAAAATCATGTCTTCTACTGTGAGTGAAGCGAAGTAGCAAGTGAACACAGATTGTTTCATATTCCTCATCAGTAGGCATAAAGATCAATGTAAATAATTTTTCGAGCTTGTTCTTAATTTCTATGACCCCCCAGGAAACGAGCAGCCTTTTCCTACTTCAGTTCTATCCCCCTCTTAATCTGCTAAGAAAGGTCCAAGAATGTGCATATTATAAAGCAACTATAGAACTCTTATTGATTACTATCACCCAACGTACTGCTTGGGAAGTTTTACTTGAAACTGTATTTTTTTTCCAATTTAATACACATCCTTAACTTTTAAATGCTTTCCTGCATTTCAGATAACAGATACATATAATCTCATCTCCACCAAACACACATATTATACAATCACCTATCACTTTTGATTTTAAGCAGCTTTTCATTTCTTCCACGAAGAGAAATGAATTAATCACAGAGCAAAAGAAAAAGAATTTTGTAGTGGTCTAAAGTGTATTTAAAAAAAAAGAAAAAAAAACCTTGCACAAAAAAAAAAAAAGAAAAAAGAAAAAAGCCATGTTTAAAGACAGGTCTCAAAAAAAATGAAAAAAAGGAGTTTCTATTGTGAAAAAGTAGCATCAAAAGGCCAAACAAGCCTTTTGCAAATTTCAATTTCACAGAGGAAATACACATTTTCTTGAAAGCCGTGATTCACAGATCCATTTTAATGTTCCATATCAGAAGTGAACTATTTTAATCAAAGTGACTCATGAGCCTGCACACGCTTCAGTAAGATTCAATCCTCAGGTACAGAAACAAAGAACAGCCGCTGCCATCCCAGTACTACACTGATTTTGTAGAGACCCATTCAAACATAACCAACTCCAATCAAATGTGATTATTCCTAGAGACAAACAGGAAAGAGGCATTTTTAGTTAAAGAGTAAGCAAGTGTATGGGGTTTTTGGTTTTTAAAAGGTCTTCCACGCCAAATTTAATTTCTCTCTCTAAATCTCCAGCATGTTGGGTTTCCATGCCAAGACGTTTTGTGACCACCATCAAAATAACAGCAGATCTCTTAAATGTGTTTGGCATCACCCTGTTCTGGTTTGCGGAATGCAGCAGTGTCACCCTTTCAACAAAGTAAAAAATTCTGATGATATCTAAGGCCAGGAACACAAGCCTTTCTAGAAAATAAGATGAACAATACATGAAGATCTCAAGGACACCTTAAAATATTCCATAACGTCTCATCCCAGTACTATGTAATTTAAATGAACTTAAGGTAAATATTCTCTTGTCATTATTTCTCAATTTTTCCATGGCAATGTGTGTATTAAAAAGATGCATTTTGTCCCAAACATGACCCGCGCCGACATGTCACTTACCTTTTCATTATTGTAGTAAGAAATGCTGTCTCCATCAAACTTAACCCAGCGCTTCTGAAACATCCGTTTGCTGTGAATCAAAAATACATTTAAAATTGTAAACACAAGTTAACGCTGACTTTTAAGAAGGTCTCAAACACAAACGCAAAATCATGTTTAGCTTCCTGTGTTTCAGCCTAAACATTTTGAATATTAAAATAAATCTTAGCCCTATTAAATGTTTTCAAAAGGAGAATGCTTATTTCAAATATAATAAAAATATCTGGAAACAAGAAGTGCAGTATTACTGGACTTCTTTTATAAAATCAGTGTCTTCATGTTTTTAATCAATTTGGTTTCCTTTCTCTTTATTTCCTTCCCATGTAGTCTATATCCCACCTGAAGGGACAGAGGAAAAAGGACTTTCAATAATGTAATTTTGCTTGAAACTAACAAGGATGAGAACTGACTATCTTTACTGGAGGCAAAGGAATATTCTGAACACAGAGCATTCCTCTAAGTGTTACCAGCCCTCTAAGATACTTTCCAAAAAGGAAAGCTGAGAACTTAACGTGACCATCTCATTGCCATGTTCATGAGACAGACATCTCTTTTTACAGGCTATGGTATCTTCAGTCATCAACGTCTCCAACACCCTCTTCCCCAGCCAATGAATAAATAGAGGCCACCAGATCAATCAACAAGCACAACATAAAATCTCATTTTCAATCACTGTTATCAACTGGATGTCACTAATGAGAAGCTCATTTGATTGTTTCAGCTTGCTGGTAACTCGTGCTCTATAAGGACCTCCCAAAAAAATTATTTTCACATGAACCTGAAGTAGTCTGTTATGCTCATTAAAAACGTTGACAGCCTATTAGTTATCATCTATAAAAGTTTCCATTCTAAAATATATTAAACAAGTTAATTAAGCAAGAACAAGACCCCACTCTAACATCTCTTTTCCCAACGTTATTTCCTTTCCTGCTAAATGAGCGCTCGCTTTAGGATTAGTAGACTGTGATAGTTTATCAAAACTTTAATCAAACCGCAGCTCTGGCTTAATTAACTTGTATTATATGACTACAATAAATCATCATTATTCATAACTTGGAAAGGCCAATGTAAAATCTATTTTCCATTAAAACGTCAATAAACTTCAAGATGATGCACGGAAGAAAAAGTGAACCTAAGTACACTGGGAGTAAACGGAACGGCTTTACAATTTATAGTGAGTTAAACAAAAGGAGAAGCTGTACCTAAAATGCACGATTTGTAGAAATTTAAGAAAACAGTATATATTCATTCCCCTGAAGACACCAAGTGCCAAGTGTAAATGGGTGCTCCATAAAAAGAAGAAGGGGAAGAGGTGGAGAAGAGAACAGAAAGCAGCTTTCAGTTGGCAAGGACTGAAACAAAATATGACAACGTTTTAAGGGATGAAAAAAATCATTGTTTTGGGTTTTCTTCCTTTTATTGGCTTCCTTAAGTCTTCAGCTATTTGAGAAATGGTATTGTGAGAACCAGAAAACGCAGCATTCATTAAACCATGCTTAAGAAAAACTCCTTGAAATTTAGCCAAGGAATATCACTGGCTCAAGGCTACTGATCCTGCAACTATTCTGCTCTGTCCCAACCAGTGCTAATTTTGTGGTTAACTCTTTATCTTTGGCAAACAATATATTCTCACATGGTACTTTATCTAAAGCCTTCACACTTTGTTTGCAATTCTGTTACTTCAAATAGCACAAGATGAGTCAATAGGAATCAAGAACTATACCTTTTGTCACTCTATTAGCTAACTGCCAAAAGTGGTGGTTTTATTTTTTTTTAAAAAAAGAGAAACAGCAACAAAAAAAAATCCTGTAAATGAAATAAAATTTACAGCTAACGTCAGCTCTGTCAATACACTAACAATTCTGAAAGAGATGTGCATATTATGCTGGGAAAGTCTTTTGACTCCATGTATAATTATTCTTTGTTTCGTTAGCAAAACTAAACAATGACAATTCATAAATGTGGGTTTTGAAACAACTAAAAAAATTAAAAGTTTGAGCAGATTGAAATTCCATAATAATATGGTAAAATAGGCTTATTAAACCCGATTTATTCCTTCTTGTTATTCAGCTTGAACAACAGTATGTTGTATCAGCACAAATAAAGCCAAAATCACAAGAAATTAAAACCTGCTAAATCAGAACCCTTAAAAAGGAAAAACAAAAGAAAGAGGAAATTGCTATACAATAGAGCTCCTTCCAGAGGGCTCAAACCAGATTGTATTCTCAACCAATTTAATTCATTAGCTTTGTCACTAACCTGAAAAAAATTCTATTGCGATAGTAGTCAATGAGTAGTGATGATTACTACAGCCAGAAATAGTAAAAGGAAAGGCCAAAGAGTTTGGTATCACCTTTCAGTGTCCTAAGAATGCAGAACTACTACAGCTTGAGTAGAAGTACAGTAAAATAGATGCATTATGGCATTAGCAAGGACAATGGCTTTCATTTCTAGATGCTAAGTACTAGTGAAAATGAGAAATAGACTTAAAAAGTAAAATCGTGCCACTTCCGATACAAAAAGGAATTCAGAAGACAGTCATAACAACAACTGGAGATTTGGAAACTACAATTTAAAATGAAGAACAGTCTATTCAGTTTATCAAGGAGGAGGTAAGGAGAATTTCAGCAGAGTTTGCAAGAATTTATGAAGGCAAAAATCTGATAATAGAGTGCCATTTAGTGTAAAACAATCTAAGAAGAGCTAAGTAGGTTAAAATAAAACAATTAAGAAAAACGTCAAAATTAACAGAAATTAAATATATTATTTTTAAATTTTTTCTTACCTAGAAATGTGGCAAAGAGCCTATTATCTCTCTATTGTGTTCCTCTCTTATTTGAAATCTTAAAGCAAGACTTGGGCCCTGGTTCCTCCCATCAAACTTGACGCGCATCAATAAAGTGAACTAGGAGACAATTCACCCTAGACGCATTTCTAAACTCAAAACTCAACTTCTATGCACAATCCTGAAGCCAGCAGGATCTCCAATCCCACCAATTATCAAATTATACAACCATGGCCAAATTGGTAAAGTAGTATTTCAGAATCAGCGTTTGTTTTCACTTACTTTGTGAAGTGAAAAAAAAAAAATCAGCAAAATGTACATATTGCAAATATTGCTACAAATTAATTCTCTATTTTTCTGCTGCAGTTCATGAGCGATGATCAACGTTTTTAATAAACCTCCTAAATAAACTTTATAACAGGTAACATCATTAAAAACCATGAATTCAGAAGAGTCCTGTGCTCTTGCAACAGCAACAGTTCGGTTCCTTTTCCGCCACAAATAGTAAGCAGTGACCAAACACAAACTTAACATCTCTCACACAAACATACACCTCCACAATTAGACAGTAACGACTGCAAATACCATACCCTTGAGGGGATAATTTATCCAGCCATCCCGCTTTAAGCTTCTTCACTGACGGTCCATAAAAACAAGCATACGGTGCTATGGATTCATTTCCAGTCGAAGTTGGGTCTCCATCAAATTGCTGTAAGTGCACTTGTTCACTGACCAAGCCATCTGAATCTCTGCTTTGTATCTTACTGCAAGACGCCGAGTGCGCTTTGGCTTTATTTTTCTTCTTCTTTAAAGGCAAAGAACATTGTTCCACAACAGAATACACAGATTCGCTTTCAGATTCCTCTGGTGCTAATGATTTGTTTTCCTGGGACGGGGATTCGGTTTTTGCAAATTCCTTTGTCTTCTCTTCCTGATTACTAAAGGAACTAGAAAGAGAAAGTGTATTTTACTCTTCATGTCTTGTTACAATTCACAAATACATAAAATCATTAATTAGAAGCACTATTGGTAAGACATAAATATGTTTATAACTTGTCTAGCCATTGCAATAACCACAGAGATGTTAAAAATAATCACAGAATCACCTAGGTTGGAAGGGACCTTCAAGATCATCTAGTCCAACCTTAAAAAAACAAAAAAACAAACAAACAAAAAAAAACCCCACAAAACAAACAAAAAATAAAACCACCAACACTAAACCATATCCCCAAGCACCATGTCAACTCATCTTTTGAATATCTCCAGGGATGGTGCCTCAACCACTTCCCTGGGCAGCCCATTCCAAGGCTGGACAACCCTTTCAGTGAAGAAATTTTTCCTAATATCCAACCTGAACTTCCCCTGGCGCAACTTGAAGCCATTTCCTCGTCCCATCGCCTGTGACTTGGGAGAAGAGACCGACCCCCGCCTCTCTACAATAAAGTATCTTATAACTATGACCAGTCATTAACTATGACTGAATCCCACTTTCTCCATTCACCAGGACTGGTAGCAAGGTGACACTTGCTGCCTCCTTTAGAAGTCTGAACAGAAATTTGAAATACATTCTCCTTCCTCAGAAAACAAGCCCCATTCTTTTTAATACATTGGAGAACTCGTAGTATCCTCTTGTCTCCTCCCTCTCCCACCTCAACAAAGGCCAGGGACAGACAGAGACTTAAGGAGGACATTAGCTCCCATTCTGTCAAACCACTGGCCACCGCCTTGTGATAGAGAATGGTTTAGTTTTGTGTTTGTTTTATTTTTCTAATGAGGAGATAGAGAGTGAGAGTACTCAGGCATGGTTAGCTACGAGACACTCAAAACTTGTGTCTTCCTTGTTCTGACTGGGGAAAAGACGGACATTCTCCAAATCCACAAAAGACTCTGAAACCTGGCTTAGAAAATCTCAGGACAGCCACAGAGCCACACTTCAGCTTCTGCAGCATGGGGTGAAGGCTCAAATAGGGGAAAAAAAAATTAAAAATACAGTCATGATAGTGCCTTCAGAGGTAAAGATCTACTTGCGATATCAGTAAATAACTCTTCCCTCTCTATGTTTTGAGTTTCTTGGTAATTCTTATTTAATACCATTGATTCTTGTTAGAAAAATGCTCTTCATTCATTCCCAGATGCAATTTATTTTCACAAGCCAGGAATTCCTCTCCATGAAGTTCCTAGAAAAGAAATATATTGTAACCAACATTTGTACTGAAGTAGTAAGTGATGGTTAAATAACTGTAGACATAAATCACCCACAAACAACAGCCAAACCAGCAAAGCTATTCTTTGCCACATTTTCAAATAGGCATTTGAAAGATCATGTTTTTAAAGTATTTCAGGAAACGTTATTTGTCAATATTTCCTTTTAAAATAATAATACTCAGACAGAGCATTTGAGCATAGTCCAAAAATACCTGATACAAACAAATTAAAGAAATTCAGTGTGTAGAAATATCGGTGCTCTGATTTTTCTTGAAGCACGACTGAATATTATTTTTACCCTAAAATTTTCGAAGCTCTAGAGCCACATGTCACGTGCGTGTTAAGGATACTATTTATGATTTGCCACTGCCATCCTATCTTTCAAATCAATACTTCTCTGAATTAAATGTATAGCCTTCCTGATACACTAAAGACAAAACAATGGTAAATTCAAATTCCTACAGTAAGACTGAACTCAGCCAGATCAAATCTCTCTCACAATTTCTTGCCAAGGAAAAAGGCACATTTATTAATGTTTGTTTAGAAATCTTTATCACAAACTGCTTGCAGGGTACAAAATGTCAGAGTTAACACTGCTCGAGAACATTACATTTCACACCTCCTAAACTTGTTCTGACAATCATATTGCATTATCAACCTTCTCAATGCTTGTCTTTCTTCCCTTAAAAAAAAAAACCGACCACACAAACTGAAATGAACATCTTTGTGCTTTCTGATGGAAACATTTTAATTTACTCATTTAAGCTTTGATGTGTATGTCACGAAGCTGAAGGGTGGCAGAAAAAAAAAAAAAAAAAAAAGGGGGATAAGCTTTTGCAGCCGTTGCCATTTGTTTTCTGCATGGCAGTACCTCGTCTGGTACTTGAGGGCTGTAACGTGGCAACACAAAAAGGCAGGTTTAAAAAAAGCACATAGCCCAAAGCTGAGTACATGTACGCTGCAGCAAAAATTGGGGGAATCACAGGCGGCTGCTTGGATAAAGCCAGGTGAAGAGTCTGCCTTCCTCTGCCAGCCAGATCCATTATAAAAAAGCCAAAACACAATAAACCACCAAAAAACAACAATCACAACCACACACACACCCCCCACGTTATTGACTATGCTGTAGCACAAGGATTAGACAAAAAAATGCCCACCAACACGACATTGATGCTGGGAGGGCTGGAGTCCCTCTGCTGTGAGGACAGGCTGAAAGAGTTGGGGGGTTCAGCCTAGAGAAGAGAAGGCTCCAAGGAGACCTTAGAGCCCCTTCCAGTCCCTAAAGGGGCTCCAGGAAAGCTGGGGAGGGACTCTTGACCAGGGAGAGGAGCCTGGAGAAGAGAAGGCTCTGGGGAGATCTTATAGCAGCCTTCCAATACCTAAAGGGTCTACAGGAGAGATGAGGAGAGACTCTTGATCAGGGAGTGTAGCGATAGGATGAGGGGCAACGGTTTTAAACTGAAAGAGGGGAGATTTAGATGAGATCTGAGGAAGAAAGAAGCACTGACCCTTAAGGAAGAAATCCAGCTTCTGGCTCCCAGAGAGATGGAACTGCTTACTTGCAGCCCTATACAAAAATCCCCTACTTTCGATCAGGAAGTAATTCGGAAGCATTTTTGGCTTTAGCTTTTTCTAACGGGTAGTCTTGTTCCCAACAGCAGGTCAGGAAAGCCGAATGGTAGAACACGGACTGTGTGAAGAGTGTCGGGACCGAGGAGACATTAAACAGAGACTCAATGCCATTGCTCAATACCACCTTCCTTAGGAGACACCCCTTACTCTTCTATCAAAGCTCATGTCACACAGAGCTCCTCAGGTTGATTCTTCAATCACGATTTGGCAATACAATTTTATAACAGGTCCATAAAGGTAAATTCCTCCTTTTAAAATATTACGGGTTCTTATTTTAAAGTGGCAAGATTCGCAAGCCAGCCAGCATTCCGCAGCATCACATATGCTTCGGAGCTCACATAGTTTACTGAACTCAATATGCATGTTTAATTTGGTCTGACAGTCCACAGCGAGAAATAAAGCCAATAATTTGCTCTCTAGGGGCCTGGACTCATTAGAATTCAGTTTTTCTGTGAAGAAATTCTAACGTACTTGACTCTTCAGTTGGACACAACAATAAATCTGCTCTAAAACATTTGGATTTTTATTTGTATTATTTTTAAATATATATAAAAAAAAAAAGTTCTCTCTTCACATTGCCCTTTAGAGATATCTGCTTCTGGCTGTCTTTCTTCCTGACCTAAGTCAAAGGCATATTTTCTTTATAACCTTAATTCCCTGTTCTCTCCTGCTCACTTACCTGCTGCCTATAGTGACTCATTACCTATGTCTACAGACACTCCCTTTAGAAGCCTCTCCTCCTTTACACCAACAAAACAGGAAAAGGCTAATGTCCAACTTGCAAGCCCTTAGAACTAATTTCAGTCAATCAGTGGAAGAATTTGCCCTTAGGACTAATTTCAGTCAATCAGTGGAAGAATTTGCTACGTTTTCTTGTATAAAGACAACTATTTTTCTCATGCGAGGTTATCTTTTAAAAGGAAGCAGCAGTTACAAGCCCTAAAATCTCATATACTTTACAGTGTTATCTAAACTTTCTTCTTTGTTTCTAGGATACTTGATAACTACTGAAAAAAAAATAATCTTAAAGTGAAATGTATCTTAGGACCTTTGTTTTATGGTTCTTCATTATGACCTTTGTCTGCAATTAAGTTCTAATGGAACCAAAATTAACTCTGAAATTTCCAACAGGCACATGATACATATAAGTAAAAAGAAAATGTTCCTAACACTTAGATGGAAGTGATAATTAAAATCCAAATCCTCAGATCAGGAAAGGCATGTTATAATATACTACATTAATCGTGATTCTACAACCGGCAGAAATAGTGATTTTTTTTTTCCAGCAGTTAATCCAGTTTAACAGCATGGGTTTGGTTTTTTTTTTATTTGCTGCCTTTAAGGTAAGAAAGCTCACTGACAGTCTTCCTGGGTATGCTTTTTGATAATCCTTTCAATGAAACATACAGAATAATGCTAAGAATTAAGAAGGCAGCTAGGGAACTTCTAGAAAAGCTCCTTTTGCCATTGAACTAATTACAAAGAAGTCAAATTTTCAATTTTTAAAGGCATTGGCACAGACAACAATAACTGGCACAGACAACACACTGTACTCCAGGAAAGAAAAAGAAAGCTTAAGTCACTTTTCTCTGCAGATAAGAACTAGAAGGAGAAATAAGGCACGAATTTCTGCGTACCTCCTAAAAAAGTCAACAACAAAAAAACCCACAACATATTTCCAAAGAAAAGAAAGCACACAACAAAAATAGAGATCATTTTTATGCTTCTAAAACCACTCACATTAGAAGATGGAATTTGAACCATTCATTTTCACTGACCAATTCTTAAAAAATTAAAGTTGGGAAAAAAAAAATCCTAGGCATCCATCTGAGTAGATTTCCTTTTAGTCAATAGTTTACAATAATTTAAAAAGTGAAACATTAGAGTGAAGACCAGGACAGAAATAAGAATAATTTATTGTTTTCTCTATCACAGTGGCTTGAAATTGACTGGGACAAGTATAAGCAATCAGAGAATCAACAATTTCTGGTCTGCATCGTGCTGAGAGAGCGCGAGAGCCAGGATTCACAGGCATTTGGGGGAGGCCTCGTTAAGATAATTTACCTCCGAGATCCCCACATGATTCAGGTCTGTCCACATGCCATCTATAGCCTTCACACCATCAATTTGCCCAGAGAAGATGTGGATGCCCAGAGAAGCTGTGGCCACCCCATCCCTGGAGGGGTTCAAGGCCAGGTTGGATGGGACTTTGAGCAACCTGGTCTGGTGGGAGGTGTCCCCGCCCAGGGCAGGGGGTGGCACTGGGTGGGATTTAAAGGTCCCTTCCAACTCTAACCATTCTATGATTCTAATTACTGACCCCAACAAAAACATTCACTTCAGAGAACCCTACAACAAAAGGGACTTTCTGGGCACAGAGCAAGTTTAGGGGATACAGAAAAATATCAGAAGGACTGAGAGTTTTCATATACAGGAATTAAAAAAAAAAGTGTATGGCCAAAAAGCGACCATGAGGTCATCTAAGCTGCTTTCTTAGGACATACACAAGCCTGGACATAAAAAAAAATAAAAAAAAATCCCCAAAAGTCAAAGAACAAAACCCCACAAGTCAGTTATCTCTCTTACATTGTTTAAAAAAAAAAAAGAAAACAAAAACACCCCAACCAACACACACCACAGCTTCCTATTACTATTGGACAGTACAAAGCGTATCTCAAGATTAAGAAAAGTCACTAGCCCACAGATATTTATACTATAAACCTTGTGCGTGTACCTAAGAAGACAGAAAAGGTAGTGGGAACTGAAAAAGCAGAGGGGAAAAAAAGCTAAGGGTAATAAAAAATACACAACATGAAGATGAAAGTGAAGATAGACAATTTATATCCAGACTTCTCAACTTACTTTAGCATCTTTAGGGTTGTCACAAATAAAGGTTTCCCCATAAGGAGAGATGATGGGGGGCTTTTCTTCTGTGAAAGTTTCTAAAAGCAAAAAAAAAAAAAAAAAAAAGTAAATACAGAGACATACAGTGCAATGCTCCACTAAATTACTAATAAAATCAACAACAGACAGATTTATCTGCTTGTGATTTCTCTGTCCTTGGAATAAAAACAACTGAAGAACAAGAAGCAATTTCCTATTCCTTAACAAACTCCAAAGACCTTTTTTCCTCTCACATATTACCTGCTCAGACACTGCTACTATCACTATATAATTCGGATATAACTTGCATACAGGCCTTTTCTTCTTTCCCACCCTGAATTAAGTTGAAAAAAAACCCTTCTTTTGCTGCATACTCTTAGGAGCAATAGCTCCAAAGCAGCCTCTATTCTGACTTTCAAAAAAACCCTACAAACCCCACAAAAACTCATTTGTGCACAATCTTCATTTTGATACCAAGTATTTGCATAAATTAATATGCATAACTTCAAGCAAGACATACCTCCAGAGTATGAAAGGACTTTTGTTTACAACTGACTGCACAAGACTTCTAAACTCTTCCAGTAAACTATTTAATACAATTAATTTCCTGTTATTTCCTGGAGCTATGAGCACTAACAAATTAAGCAGCATTAGTCAGGAATACTCTCCTTATATCTTTCAAGAAAAAGTCAACTCTGCTTAAAAAAATCTAGATCTAATCTTAGAAACAGAAAATACCATAGTCTAAAAAAGTATAGTAAAATAAATGAGGTTTAAAGACTGGATTTTCTAATTCTCGTGTTATTAGCTCGTAAACAAAAGCTAAGTGAAAACACAGAAGTGGCTAAATGTTCTGTTATTACATACATCACTTCTTCCAGACCTTCCAGATAACTCAATATTTCTTAAAATGAGCGAGTCAATACTCATTTTAGAAAACTTCTGCTCTGAGGTTTCTTTTTCGTCAGTATTCAAGATGCAAATATCAGCGTGTTTAACTCACTGTTTTGTGAAATTTGCCTCCCAGTGCAAGAAATATTTACAAGATCCACATTTCTTCTTTTCTGCAGGGAACTGGAACAAAACAAAGCCCAAAATGGAAACGTTAAGTGAAATTTTCTAGAAATGGAGCAAAAACATCTTACGGAGTTAAACTATTACAATTATATACAAATAGAGAAATAGTCAATTTTACGTCTTGGGAAAATTTCTGATTTAATTTAGAAGTCACTCAATAATGTGTTTTCCTCACTTTACGACAGCAAATACGCCCTTCTCCTTCACACTGATTACCAATGACTATATTTAAAGGAAGTTGTACTATGGAAGTCTAATTTAACATCAAGCTCAAAGGGAGCCTGGGCATGGAAGTCCAAACAGAAAATACTCTCAATCACTGTGAAATTTGCTGTAATTTGCTGAGACAGCAGCTTTAGAATAACAACACAGGAATAAATATGCCTGAATCAGTACATTTCTAACTCATCTTCACGTCTCTACCAGTCTGGATTAGAACTCTTTTCAGTCAAGCTCTGATTTCACCTTTTAACATGAATAATTAGTAATTTTTCCTCTTAATTTCATTTCACAATAGTGATACAGATACTCATACGTCCTTATAGAATATTCATTGCTTGATAAATGGAAGATCCTTGAAGTTTTTCTAATGGTTTGCATGTCCTCCATCCTTCAAAGCCAAAGATAGGTATGTTTTACCAAAAATATCAATATTACTAATTTTTGTTTCCTGGCTAGACATAATGAGAAATTTTATTAAGATTAGCTATATTCCAAACCCTCGAAACACTGTCCCATGAAGCCCAAGTTGAGTTACTCCATACGACAGGCTGATGTTTCTCTGTGACAGAAGGCATACATTTATGAATTACTAGTTCATATCATTTTTAATCCATGCCTAAATCTGCCCCAACCAAATTACTAAATTCAAGACAGAAACCACACTTTCTGAAGTTACTTAAGATTTCAAATGCTTTCCAGGTAATAGTAATTAAGTTCCTCAATGATATTTTGTAAAATCCTGGTTTTAGAAAACACAGGGTGAGTTGGGCCACTTCGGGCAGATCATGGGCTACCTCCCATACATAACTGTTTACCTTCCGGAGTTTTAATTAAAAAAAAAATACACAGCAAATACTTTAAAAGTCTGTGTTTCTTCCTACATTTTACTAAAATTGATGTAGTTACAACTTTTGAAGCTATATTAGCAAAAGAACTTCATGCATTTGTACTAACCTAATTTTAAAGATCCTGGTATGTTTAAAAAAAACCAACTTAAAATCCTAACTTTTCCAACACAGACCAGATTTTTTGTGGTCAGGTTGGGTTTTCTTAAGGGTATTAATAGAATTAAAATAAATTTGAGATACAGATAGGCAGCTTTGAGTCAAAAAGCTTCTGAAATGATGGTTTTTTTCCTTGTGTAAAACAGTGAGTCATTGGATTCGTTTCAGGGTGGATGGATTTAAAAGTGGGTAATGGTAAAAGCAACAAGTGAAGATGAATTCACCAGGAAATGAAAGACATGAAATCAGCTTAAAAATGCCTGCATTTTTTTAAATTCATGCAATTTTTCAGGACTTGTGCATTCTTTTTTGATTAGGTACCTACATGTACCAAACCTGCTAATAAGCAAAGTGTAGCCTTCTTTCCGAGCAATCAAAAATAAAACTTTTTTTGTTGTTTTTGGAAAACAAATTTATAACTTACACCGCGTAAAAACTATCTCAGGATATAAAAAAAATGGAACAATTTTACTTTGAACATCTGCTTGAAAGATTATGTATTAGAAACCACATACAGTGCAAGATATAAAATTGTAGTAATTTGTCAGTGCTCAACAGACTAGTTAGATGGTTACTGCACAACTTGAATACTTGGATTAAAAGACAGAAAAATACTGAAGACTTCTTTGGGGGCAAATAAGATGGAAAAAAATCTTATTATCTACACAAATCTCTGACTTTCCTTAACTGTTTCCAAAATTTAATACCTCTTCAGATTCGTGATCTTCTTTATTTTGCTCTTTATAGGAAGGTTAGCGCAAGCTGTCCATGAAGTGTGCCAATTTTACAAAAATGTAATAATTTCAATTAAACTATCACTTTGTTTAAAACCGTGGAGATTAAGACCCGCTATTTTCTTGTATTAAGAGGTACCGGATGCGGCTCAGGCCGCGTACTCTTCCCCACCGCCCTTTCCTTGAGCATAAACAGGATGGAAGGGTGCGATGAGGCAGCGACTGGTTTAGCTAAAGGCTGAGAGACTGGAAAGGCGAGACCTTCGCACTAGGCTGAGCTGGTTTATTCAATATACTCCCACCACCGCGCAGATAAAGCGAGGGAGAGAGGTCAGTGCAAGGAGTCACTGCCCCAAAGCCTTTACCGGCATTCAACTGAGTGTTTTAAATGAAGGAAGCTTTTGTTCTCAAACTCATTCAAAACAGGTTATCTTTTCTATCTCGAGACCCAACCCGCCCACACGTCAAAAGTGCTCTCACACTCTGGGTTGGAGCTTTGGGGTTCACAGACTGTTGCAGAGGTAAATTAATGGTGTTGCTTGACCATAGGAAGAGAAAGAGAACAGCCTCTCTCCTAAAAACTTCGGTTTGTGTGACAGAATATAGAGCATATAGAATATAGAGACACAGCAGCACCAGCTTCGGAACCTCCTTAGCAATCTTGACTACTGAGATGTTAAGAAACGGATCGAAAGAACATCAGCACCAAGTTTCAACCATAGGATCTGCCAGTTGCGGAGAACAAACGGCGCCTGCTCAGGGCAAGCACCCTTATCTATTTTATTTATTTATATTTTCCCCCAAACGCAGCATATTTTTCCAGAATTACTTTTGGTCTATTTCTTCCTGTTCGTCTTAGTAAAGAACCAGAGCGTTCCCACTCCTGAAAAACACAAGTAACAGAGTTGGGGGCTACAAAAAGAAATAATCTAGAAGTACATAGAGTTCATCAACCTGAAACGTTCTCTGTGTAGCATTCTGTGTAACAAACAGGTCTACCATGTTATAAATCTGCTTAAGCTTCTCCTTTGAACAAATTGCTGCTGGGAATGACGCAACAGTAGCTATTTCACCCAAGAGTGACTGCTAAATGACATGATCCAAAGCATCCGAAGCCTCTAAAACTCTGTATACTTGTTATCTTTAATCTTGCGCTAAAGGCACAGCGGTGATTAGCTCGAGCCATGGCGTTACTTTCATTATTTTGTCTTCCAAAAGCCTCAATTTTTCACTCCTGTCTGTATGGAAGAAGTCACTGAGACCAAACGTATCAAGAGAGATCACGAAAATTCCAATCCACTGCTTAACCCTTTGCCCTGTTCCATAACATGGACTGGCAAAACATAGGAAAAATTGAAGACTTCTCACTGAAATACAGAATGCAGGGTCTCAGAAAGGGTGAGACCTTCATTAGACTTTATCATTAGACGTTTTGGATGCAGATTATTTTTATTTTAGAAGATGATTTGCAATCCCCTGAACAAGTCCAGTGCTTCTAAACACCTTTAGAGGTGGATCTTCACTAATTCAGAGAGCTCACAATGTTTTAAAAACTAGCATAATTACACTTCACTTCAGTACTGATCAACCAAAACCACTAAAATCTGCACAAGAACCTCACTATCAAGAACACTGTGTAATAATCACCTTTTTTTTTTTAACTCCACCCCCTCAGTACTACAATGATGCCACGCATACTTCAAAGAAAAAAGAAAACCAAAATATTTCCATTTTCTAAAACGCTATGGTGTCTTTCCAGCTGATGGCGTGTGTTAAAATCATAGTATCATAGAATGGTTAGAGTTGGAAGGGACATTGAAGATCAGCCAGTTCCAAACACCTGTCATGGGCAGGGACACCTCCTGGACAGCTCAAAGCCCCATCCAACCTGGCCTTGAACACCTCCAGGGACGGGGCTTCTCTGGGCAACCTGGGCCAGGGTCTCACCACCCTCACAGTAGAGAATTTCTGCCTAATATCTAATCTAAATCTCCCCTCTTTCATTTTAAAACCATCACCCCTCGTCCAATAGCTCCACTCCCTGACCAAGAGTCCCTCCCCATCTCTCCTGGAACCCCTTTAGGGACTGGAAGGCCATTATGAGGTCCCCCCCAGAGCCTTCTCTTCTCCAGGCTGAAGAGAGGCCCTTTTCTTACAGGCAAGAGCCAGAAGCCCAGGGAAGCAGGAATAATTGCAAGAGAGGCAAGCACATTATTAGTAATAACGAGTGACATGGTCACAGCACTCCTAAGGGGCACAAGTAGACCCAACGCGTGAAGTTTTTGTGCCAGAAGGCACACAGGAGCTCATGAGAAGAGCATTTCCTTGCATCAAAATTTAATGATTAATATCCATGCACGACTAGAAGGAAACGTTGAGGTTCCCAGAAGATTGCAGCAGGATTTCTCTGTCTCTATGGAAAAGTCTTCACCCAGTGTAATGAGACCGGTGCCTATCAATAAAAGCCATTTGAGAATGTTTTTCAACGCAATTCTATAAGGCAGACACAATCTTTCCCAAGGTTAAAGATGCTGCAAGCTGCCATTTGAAAGTTCTTTATTAATTCTTTGCCCCTAAAAAAAAAAAAAATACCCGGCAGTTATCAAGAACATTTCTGTGAAGTGTAACTTCTGTTTTTTAAGTTCTGGTTTAGCCTTGATCTTCCTCGGACAGAGAGCTACTTGTCCTTCAAGATTTCCATATTGTTATAACTGGAACAGGAAGATGGAACTCAAATCAATGGGTGGGTAATGAAGTTAGTGACCCATTAATCACTGATAGACTGGGATGTGGAGGATTTACTTCAACAGTGGGAAGACTACAAATACAGCATATTCTCTCTACTGGAGGGTTGTTTCTCAAAAGACATTAAGAGCACCCTTTGAGTAGCTAGTTATTGGTATCTTTTAGAATGAGATTCCCATTTGAGCGCAGCGGGAATAGCTTTATTATATGAAGTACGGATAATCACTTTACAAAAGTTAACGTAAAGCTACTCCTCAGCGAAAGACGTTTATACTTAAGTTTCAATAAGCACAATTTTTTGGTGATTTAGAAAGCACTGAGGAAACATTTTTTTAAGGCACAGAAAAATCTCTTAATTGTTGCAAAGAATCTTTGCCTTTCCATCTTTTCAAACAATTGTATTACAAAATGTAATATTGACTTCTTTCAATAACCTAAAAGAAACTTATAAATGCTGGGAAAACTCTGCATTTAGGGCATGTATAAACTTGCTAATGATGCTTCTAACTGCTGAGATATGCAGATGAAAAAGACAAGATAAATACAAAATATTCTCAGACACGTCCCTTCCAGGCACAGCCAGTGGTTTTAAAACGAAAAAGAAAAAGAACCAACTTAAAAAAAAGTGCAACCTAATGATTTGGATCTGGCTGCACCGACAAAAGCTTTGCATATGTCTTTGCATGAGTTTTTCTTCTCTGTTTCAGACACTTAACCACCGTGACGAGTAATACCTTACAGTTAACAGAACCAAAAATATCACAGATTCATCTGTGGGGTGATATCCTTCGCTTACACAGCCTGTAATATGGTGATCAACTGCACATTCAGCACCTATTAACATTCAAACAATACTTACTTTTATTAAAATAGGCCTGGAGTTAAGTTCTAACATCAGACCTTTTCCTCTACATTCCAGCGTATTTTTGCAAGACAAGCTACAACAACTAATGCTTATTTAAGACAAGTGCTACTCTAATTTGTGGATTCCAATTATGAACTCAGGCATTTTGAAGGAAGAAAAAAAAAATCCACACCCACATCACATGAATATCTTGAAACAAATTCCAACTCTCTCATGCAATTTATTATAAGGCACTTTATTGGACTCTATTCAATACTATTCTCACCAGCGCTGCGCAGAACTATCCTTACAAAGATTCCATAAACCCCAAAACTCTCCCTCAGCTTTTTTTTTTTCCCTTTTTCCACCTCTTTTTTCTGCTGGAATGCCTCAAAAAATATTTTTATACTACGAGCGTCATTAAAAGCTAAGTTTTTTTGTTACTATGAGAACACCAGCAAAAGCCAACACCTTAATATGACAAATAGATTGCATTCATTCTGAGTTAACAGTTAAATGACAAGCAGTTCAGAAATTAATCTAAAGAGCCATCTGGAAGAAAGTCCTCACTTTCGACCCACAATACAATGTAATTTCCTCCTCCACGAAATATGCTATTCTAATATAAACCAAAAAAATTACATTTTTATATTTATATATAAATTTTATGTGCTTTAAGGCTAAGACATGAGATTCTCACGTAATCATCTCGTAATGCCCATGTAGAATCATATCAGATACAGCCTGCTTTTTACAGGGTGGCTACACCACACTGCACAAAACAGACAACAAGGTTGTTCTAAATTTTGCCCAACTTTTCAGATAAAACTACATTAATAGGTGGAGTTGTGTAAAACTTCAGAGATCTTCCTTATAAGATAGACATATAAAAATAATAACCTTATATTTTCCAATAACAGTATCTCTTGAAAGGTACAACCTTAAAAGTTACTAAGATACAACCTGAGTATTTGTGTTCCACGCTGTTGTCTCATCATAAAAACAGATTTTCGTACTTAAGGGTGATTATTTAGCCCTCTTGAAATCATTATTTTGTCACCATTTTCCTCTGATCCATCAGAATTTCATCAGACACATCAGAGCTAAGGTCTAATTAATATTATTAGCACTGTTTTGGTTTCGAATAGATTCAACAGCTTTTTCTGTTACTTTTCAATCTTGGTTTTGTAACACTCGCGTATTTACATTCTTCCCAATTCTAATAGCATACAGATTAAAAATACTTGACACAGTTGTTTTTAGTAAGGTTTATACATAAAGCAATAAAGATTTATTTGAAAATAAGTAGAAGCAGAGATGACTGGGGAGGTTATTCCTAAAATTTCCCTTTATGCTCTCATTTGAGCTTTTAACTTGCACTGAAACTTAATCCTCCTTCAGTTAATGTGGCAACATTCATTCCAGATCCAGCGTACGAATGTATGAGAAAAATTCACAAAAAAAAAGACATAAAAAAACTCACGAGAAACTCCAAACTATAATTTCATAGAATCATAGAATGGTTAGAGTTGGGAGGGACCTTAAAGATCATCGAGTTCCAACCCCCCTGCCCTGGGCAGGGACACCTCCACTAGAGCAGGTTGCTCCAAGCCCCATCCAGCCTGGCCTTGAACCCCTCCAGGGATGGGGCAGCCACAGCTTCCCTGGGCAACCTGTTCCAGTGCCTCACCACCCTCACAGGAAAGAATTTCCTCCTAATATCTAATCTAAATCTCCCCTACAGTGACAGCAATTCTTCATTAGAAAGAAACAGCAGTTACCTTGATGAAGCTTGAACTTTACTCGATTCGGGAATTTCTGGTACAGGCCGATGCCTTAATATAAAAGACCGGCTTGTTCTTGGAAATGCTTTCATGCAGTTCTGCGTACAAGAATCATACAAGTCATTGTCTATCATTTCGCCTTGAAACTTAAAGAATGGAGAATTTGGCTCGCTCTCGGATAAATCATCCTCATCTGCAAACGTCAGATGTTTGTTTTCACTGTATTTTGCCTCACATGAATGAACAAATGTAAAAGGAGGCTCATGAAATGCCGAACGGCCAGCCAAGTGCTCATCAGCTTGGTATGCAGCAGCTTCTTCCAGCGATGGATCCAGCTGCGTATTCATTTTAATACTTCCACTTAGGCTGATGGCTTTCAGTACGCTGTCCGAATTTTGGTATAAACTAGAAAAATCCACATTTGTACAGCTATCCTCGTTTGCCTCAGAGAATTTTTGCTCCGCAAGTTCGAATCTTTCTTTATCGACGTAAGCTTTGTTAAGAAGCGGTTCTGACAACGTTGCGGGTATCAAGCTAGTCCCGTCTATGCTCGAATTGCTCACTGGAGACACCTGATCCGAGGACGAATATCGCTTCTCTTCCAAAACTTTCGAGTCTTTGAGTTTTAGATTTTCACGGCAAAGAGAATCTCCCTGTATTTTTGAAAGGGTGGTGTCTAATTGCTTAAGAATCCTTCTGCGGTGCCCTGTAGGCAACACTCCCATTTGCTGAAGCACGCTGTTATTTATTCCCACGCAATCTGTCACAAAGTTATAGCCGTACTCTTTAAAGTTAGGAAGATACTGCCCCAAGTTAATGCTGGCCAAGAATTCTTCAGTATCAGTGCCACTGCCTGTGGATGACATGATGGCAGCTTCATTCCGAATATTGCCCCACACAGTCATGTAGAAATACAGTCAGGATGCGCGCATATTCCCTAGCAACAAAGCGCTCTACGTTTGTTGTCAGCCAGGCAGCGGAGAATATCAGTTTCTTCAAGACACGTCTTCAAATTTCTGCAGTTCAAACTGACTTATTTTTTTTTTAAAAGACTGCAAACCTATGAAAAAAAAAAGGGGGGGGCATTAAAAAAAACTCCCACCTGAATTCACATTAATCTTGGCTAAAATTCTGAAAGGCTCCCTATCATTTGTACAGCAGTATTTTTAAATTGCTTGTATGTGAAAATTTTAAGGAGGGTAAACAGCATAACCCCTCCATCCTTTTATCTTGGCCTGTATAAAGAAAATAGAGAAATCAAAGTCTTAGCTCAGCACAAGGAATACAGCCTTAAAACATATAATCCTAGTAGTTAACATTGAGATGAACAGTTAAAAGATGAACCACTTACCTACACACTCTTATTACACAGGGCTTGCATATAAGGGGGAGATATCAAAGTGATCTAAGACCAGAGCTGGAACCCAAAGCTTTCCCATACCCACCCCAGCAACAATTAACTACAGCGTGAGGCTTCTAAATCCCTCATCTTCCGAGCCTTAAGCTCTTTTTAGGGCAGAAACACAATTTTAATGGGGAAAAGGAAAAATTACTGGCTAGAGCATTCTATGTGAAGCGTGGGTTCAAGCCATCTTCAACTGAAAATACCACTGAACAAGTATCATAACCAGTAAAATAGTTTACAAAGGTAGAATCACTTGAGCATATTGGGGGGGGGGGGGGGGGGGGGGGGGAGGAAGGAAGTGCCTTGATTGTTTAAATAACTACAGTCAGAAAGCGATGGAAGTCACGGAAATACCTCTTGCAGAGGAGGCCCTTCAAAGAATTGTCACGAGGGATAACAGGTAAATTAGCTTTTGAACTGTCAAGGAAGCAGTTTTTGCTTGGCCACAAACAGCATTCAGAGGCATAACCCCAACAGGCAAGTTCTGGCCTTCACACAAGGGACATTCGGTACCTCAAGTGCCCAAGACAGTTTTTTCCAACTCAGCTCTTGCACTCTCCAGATCCCACCTATTTGAGGTCTCCTCTCCTTCAGGGCCATATCCAAATTCCCCATTTAGAGAATGCAAAGCAGACAGAGAAGCCGCCGCTCTGAAGGTGTTTGAGACAGCCAGCCCCGAAATCACATCTCTTTAAAGAAGTTGAGATCAGCAGCCGTCAACAGGTTTTTTCACCTCCCTCTTCCTGTATGAAGAGTAATTTGGCCTCGGGGAAACCTGCTGAGTGTAGCAGCTGCCCTGGCATGAAGGAACTAGCCTTAAGAAAAGAAAGAACAGCTCGGGTAGAACAGCATAAGACTTAAACAGCAATTAGAAAGAAAAGAAATCATGGTCGTAGGTATTGTCACCTTATTCTTCAAAATATTTCCTGACAAGAAGGGCACTACCTGTGGTCTAGAACTGAAGCTTAAAAGATTGCCTAATTTTGTACTGTATCAATTCCTGCAATAAAAGATAAAACCTCTAAGATTTGCCCAATATATTTGAATAACTAGGTTGTCGTTCAGAAAAGCACATCATAAGTAAATCTTTGCGCCCCTCCTCATTCCCCAAAGCCACACACAAATAAGTATAAATTTAAAATCGTGTACTGAACGGAGCACAGCTGTTATCACTGCTATTGGTGATTGTACCTTATTATGATTATGAAATAAATTAATAAATATCTAGTTCAATCACTACAAGTCTTTTGTCGCAAAAAATTTTGTAAATACCTTTGTTAATCCCACACTTTCAAAAAGCAGTTATCAAAAACAGGGAAAACCCAACCTTCTTTATATTACACCATATATATATATCTCACATAAGAGAGGAAAAAAAAAAGATAACAAATAAAAGTACATTTTTCTGGAAGATGTAAAAATCAACACAGCAGACTTCCAATAAAAGTTCCATTATTTAAAATGAGTCTTGGGATTCTTGTTTATCTCTTTAGCTTCATTTTTGGTGCAATATTTTTATCAGCTTTGATCACTGTCCACAAGTCTGAGAAGTGACTTATTATCCTGAATGCGAAATTCATACAAATTAAAACTTTTTAGAGAGAGAACTCCATAGGCAAATCAGATATCAACCTCCCAAGAGAGATGAAGTTTGTTAGGGAGTTAACCCTCACTAACAGATTCCCAAGTCATTTAAATTCAAAAAGCCTTGGATTGAGCTAAGATGATTAACCATCAGCTTTTAGATTTAACTTTCTCCTTTCCCAACACTCATTAGTCCTTTAAAAACTTCAGACATCAGCATTTCCTCAAGCCATAAAAGATAAAATTCAACAGTATGGCCTCCACCCGTCTCTAAACCCTGAAAAATACAAATATAAATACATAGTCTCTTAAATTGAACATATATTCCGAGTACAGAATAAGAAATGATTAGTACAGAAATGACTGAAGTGGGCAAAAAAGTATCGGGCAGGCACTGTCTGCGCCAGAGTCTTTCACGAACCCATTAATGACAAAAAATAAACAACCAAACAACCACAAAACAACCTAAAACCTCACATGTTCAAATATTTAAACCCCCTGCAACGTTAGCGCATCAGTCTGAGTGTTTTACAGTTGGAACTGCAATTGGTTAGATCAGCCGTTCCCACCTTCCTCGGCAGTTCTGGGTTTCACCGTGGCGTCTGGGTATTTTTTCCCCTGAGGTGTTAGCGTTTATTTCACAGCCTCATTCTCTCCATCCATCTTCAGCAGTAACAAAAAAGACACTTAGGAAAGTAGCTTTTAGTTACGTATTTATAAATAAATAGATCTATTTTATACACGCATATCTATTTATACCCACACACGCTCTTTTCAGTGCTTAAATACTGGGTTTTTTCTACGTGCAATAGCTTTGCCCACGCCTTCCTCTGGAGCACCGCCAGCGTCGTTACTTCAGGAACTCAAATAGCCACGTATTATCAGCTATTTGGATCCTAATAATCTGTATAAACCACATCACCAAGCAGAGGATTACCTAGCACAGAACCACCTTTTTTTTTTTTTTTTTTTTTTTCCAAATTTGCTAGACCCATTACTTTTTTGCAGCCTATTTTATAAACAAAAATACGTAGCAGACTGAGAAAGAAGAAACTGCTCGCTGAGAAGATATTTTAACCATGAAAAGCCAGCACTGCTAGAAGCTCTTCTTGCTTCTGTAGTGATCTACGGCAGAAGCGGCCAATGCATCCATGAAGCTTTACGAAGACATGCTATAGATCTGGCCTACCAGTACAGCTGGCCAGACACCAGTTAAGTTCACATGTATTTTGTTGGTCTAGAGCAAAGGCTTATACCGACACTTGTTCTGGTTTGACTGCTCAAAGATTCAACTAACAAACAGCTAAAGAAATCTCCGCACATTGGTGAAATGGAAAATAAATACCCAATCATTTCTTGCATTCCCATGTTTTATCCTGACTTGAGGCTTAAGCTCAAGAAGTCTACAAAAAAGCAGAACTCAAGGACCACCTTATTCATAGATTCATAGATTGGTCCAGGCTGGAAGGGACCTCCAAAGGTCATCTAGTCCGACCTCCCCGCAGTCAGCAGGGACACCCCCAACTAGACCAGGTTGCCCAGGGCCTCGTCGAGCTTCACCTTGAATATCTCAAGGGAAGGGGCCTCAACCACCTCCCTGGGCAACCTGTTCCAGTGTTCCACCACCCTCATGGTAAAGAACTTGTTCCTAATATCCAAGCTAAATCTCCCCTTCTCCAACTTAAAGCCATTGCCCCTCGTCCTGTCACTGCAGGCCTTTGTAAACAGACCCTCCCCAGCCTTCCTGTAGCCCCCCTCAGGGACTGGAAGGCCGCTATGAGGTCTTCCCGGAGCCTCCTCTTCTCCAGGCTGAACAACCCCAGCTCCCTCAGTCTGTCTTCACAGCAGAGGTGCTCCAACCCCCTGATCATTTTCGTGGCCCTCCTCTGGACCCGCTCCATCAGGTCCATGTCCCTTCTATATTGAGGGCTCCAGACCTGCACACAGTACTCCAGGGGAGGTCTCACCAGAGCAAAGTGGCAGAATCACCTCTCTGGATATTATCCAATATATGAATCTATTTCAGTGTAATTAATATCAATTTTAAAAAGAATTTCATTTCCTCCATAGCTTTAATTGCAGAATAAGTCATAACAAACCCTAAAGAACGTTTGTATGGCCTTAGATACATAGTGCATATATAGTACATACACGTGTGATACGCATTCATTCACTTTCACATCCATATTTGTACAACTACGACAAGTTTAAGTAAACAATAGTCTTCAACATCAGTTCACATGGCTGCATACATCCCCAAAAAAAAACGCCTTTAGTCTCAGGAGCAAGGCGAATTTTTCCCACAGTATTTGATAGAAATAAATATATAAAAAAAAAAAGAAAATAAAAGTGAGGGGAATTTGGTCTTCCTTAAATAAAACTGATTCTTGCTGTACTATCATATACTCCAATATAGAGTAACCAAGACAAAAGTCACCATTCAACATGGTTACTAAAAATAGAAAAATGCTACAGCAGTTCTACAGAAATCAAGCTTCTTTGAAGACACTTGACCATTCAATTTTATAGAAACGAGGGTAGAACTTCTAAATTGCTATGTGGAAAAAAACAACACAAGGGGAACCATCTGGGCTTCTCTTCCAAGAAAATATGTTTTGGCAGGGGATGAATTGCAGTTTGTGTTGCACATCCCAAACCTTATATGGGATCACCCAACTTTTCTTCCAGGGAAGATGATGTTTCTCACACTTCTTTTCAAACTGATTTTCACGTCCATCCTTTTCCCATCTCATGGAAGGGGCTTAGACAAGGAGGTACAATAACTCGGAGTGGCAAAGCAGTTCTTTTTGTTTTACTAGAAGCTAAATAGCACCAAAGAAAAATTGCAACACTGGCACAGAAAAAAATACATAACTTTCAGGACCCGTCCTCACATGGAAGATAAGTTCCTGCATCTAAGATTCTGAAAAGCCCTATCAATTGTTTCCATGAGCCTTCCATTCTATGATTTTTCTAGTTGAAAGAAGACAATCAAGACAACATTGACTGGAAGACAGACAGAGGAATCTAGGTTGAAGCAAGCAATCCAACTTTTGATAATGAAACGTGTGAACAGTAGGCTACAGCTGAATACAGAAACACTCAACTCAGACTCTCTTCTTTTTCCCCCTTTTTTAAGATCGCTACAGATATTAGCCTGCAGAAAGCGTCAAACCTTTAGAAGTGCATGGGCAAGATAATCACACTTTAAGCAATCAGTTCACCAAATACAAGCAAGTTCAGGCTTGCTCTCGGCTTCTGCTAAACCACATACTAGATTAAGATCCAAATAAAGAGGTAAAAAACCCAAAACAAAAAAAAAAAAAAATACAAAAAAAATACCAACCACCCCAACGTTACAACAGGACTTACCATGGAGCAGAACGAAATCTGCCAGCAGTGACTTTCATTTCCCATTGTACTTGACTGCACACAAACTGACAGGATTTAACAGGCCTAGAAAACATCGTAGGTCATTAAAGATCTTTCAAAAAAAAAAATATAAAAATCTACGTAATGCAATCAGCATACTGACTGCAAGCTCAAAAGAACAACAACAACAACAAAAAAAATCTCTCAAATGACCTTTTTGAAAGCGGTTACTTCATGAATTAACATTTGGGTCAACTCAGAGCAAGATAACTGATTGCAACAATTCCCCTTCCAAACGCAAGGAAGTTACTAGGTGTAGTTCAACCCAGCAGACAGTTACGAAATACCTTAAAGCACATCCTCTGTCAAAATGTTTTGGGGGATTTTTTTTGTGGTTTTGGGTGGGTTTTTTTTTCCCCCCAATTTCATAACACTTCTCTTCCAGAGAAAAGTTCAGCCACCTTCACTTACCTCGGAGTCAAACCTCACACTGCAAGAAATTCCAGCGGAACAACTTGCAGACGACAGTCTCCGGAATAAAGCACTGCCTGGCAGGAATAAGCAAACTAAAGGTGGAATTGGCCAAGTACACTTTAGCGAGTTGCTGTGGCAACACTTTGGGTGCCGTATCATTCACTTTGTGGTTTCTATCTAGGGCATCCTAGTGGCTCTGGTGACTTTCTCAAAGTGAACCTCACCCATTTTTCTGGCAGGATTTCCAGAGATAGACCGGCGCCTAACGCAAAGTCCGTGTCTAACTTTACAAAAACAACTCACAGAATAAATAAATACACAATATAAATAAATACACGATAACAAAGCATTGTTCCTTTGTACGACATTTACATCCAGACCGTTAAAATAATTTAAGCTAGAAAGGGGAGGAAAAAAAATATATATAAATACACGCCTTATTTTTCTATCTGCCTACCAGCTATTTCTTGTCAGATTCCAACTTTGGTATCTGATACCAAACCGCTCAGCTCGCTGGTAATTTTACCACCCCCACACCTCCCCCCAGCAGCGCGGTTTATACCGCACCGCTGCGCTGCCCGCGGAACCGGCGCCTCCAGCATCACCGCAGCGGCCGCCGGAGAAGCTCGGTACCCGCAGCAGCCCAGCCCGGCCCGACCCGCGGAGCCGCCCGCGCAGGCCTCCGCGCAGCGCACAAAGGCAGCGGGCGGGGAATCCCTACCCTCCCCCTCGCAAACTCCGCACCCCGCGGAGGCTGGCTTACCTCCGGGAGGGGGGAAGGAGGGAGAGAGAGAGGAAGGAAAAGCAGGACTTTCAGACGGCTTCAACTTTCTTTGCTCTCGCTGCTCGCTCGCTTTCTTGCTTTGCTTTCTCTTTCCTTCCTTCCTTCCTGCCTCCGCCCCCGCGCTGCTCCCCGCCAAGCCGCGCCCGCGGAGCGCAGCTCCCTCCCCTCCCTCCCTCCTCCGCACCTGGGCGCGGGCGGGGAAGCTCCCGCCGCACCGCTCCGCGCCCCTCCGCGGGGCGGGGGGTGGGCTCAGGGCGTGCTCGTTACCCCAGTGCCATCGCTTGGCAGGCGACCGTGTCCCCCGCCCCGGGGTGGAGTGGCATGGGGGCTCCATCCCTCCCGGGGGCTACGAGGCCACTGGTAGCCCAGCCGGCGAGCAAAGGACTTCCTTCCCCCCCCCCCCCCCTCAATGTCACCTCTGGCCACCAAAAGGGGACCAGGCTGCAGGTGCGAGGAAGCAGTTTTGCCTTACAAGGAGCCGGGCACAGCTGTTGGGACATCACTTGCTTCTAAATAAATAAACACGTTACAAATTACTAAGCTTTCAGTAACGCCTGTAACTTCCCCACTTCTAGGAACTCGCCCCCGTGCGTGAATTCCTGTCACTCGGCTGAAACCAGCGCTTCGGAGCACAAAAGGAGACCAAAAAGTGCTTTCAGACGCTCCGTCAACGCACAAACGCACCGTCCTCTTGATGGACCGCTCCTGATTTTGGCTAATTAAAGCCGAGGATGTACCAAAAAAAGGCTGACGCTGTCGTAGGTGAAGCCCGAGATCTGCCACCCTGTCGAAGCGAAGATTTACTGAGAAAAAAAATAAATAAATAAATAAATAAAAGAGACCAGCAATTAAAAGGGCTCATTGAGAAGCAGGTAAACCTGGGGGTTTTTGGTTTTGTTTTTTGTTTTTTGTTTTTTCCTGCTTCAAAAACTGCTGCCTACACGCTAAATACAGCCCCGTGAAAAACCCAGGGGGCCGTGGCAGAAAAAAAAAAAAAAAAAAAAAAAAAAAAAATTAAAAGAAAAAAAATTAAAAAAAAAGAGGTTTCAGGATCACAACTTTAAATGTAAACAACTTTTTCACTCTCCAACATCCACTCATAAGAATGAGAAGTTCAGCAGCACGGAAACAATTCCACCAGTGCCGAAACCCTTCTGAAAACCCTGCTGCGAGTCGTAATTATTAGGTGCCTAAATACCAAAAAAAAAAAAAAAAAAAAAAAAAACCAGTTAATTTTACCTCCGAAACTCGCAGTACGCAAGCAAATTTTGTGGCAAGGAAGTCCCGCTCCACTGCAAACTTTTGGGTTTGCCTTTTTCGGCAACCGGAATAAATTCGTAATTTTCTTGCTTGATTTCTCACGAATGCTTTTGCTGCGTCTGGCTCGGCGTCATTCCCAATTATTTGTCAAGGGACCGATAGGTTTCCAAACCCGGTTAGGGCCCAGGGGTGATTCAGGTGAGTGGATTAACACCCTTTTCGGTCACAGCCTTTCTGGATTGTAACCTAGTGACTCACAGAGTCACCCCATCCCAGCATTGCCTAAGGTTTCCAGCTAAGCCCGGATTCCTCTCAGAACACTAAAAATGCCAACGACTGCTGACTTAGGAAAGGAATTTTAACCACAGTAACTTAAAATATTCAAAAGATTCAGGTCCTGTAAACAACAAAAGACCTGCCCCCCCCCCCCCCCCCGTAAGGATTGCCGTGCCAAACCCCAAATAATTAGCAGTTTGTGCTGCGCTGAATTTCTTTTTCCTGCAAGTCTTCAGGTATGGTCATTAGAGCCTCCACACCCAGCACCCTTGAGCTCTTCTCTGTCGAGAAATTCCCAGGTCCTTCTATAGAGTCCATCTTTCTTTCTCTTCCAGGAGACCCATGGGATTTGCCCTTGTAGCAGAGCCCCCAGAAGATTTGGTGGATGAGAAGCTCAACATGAGCTGGCAACGTGCGCTGGCAGCCCAGAAAGCCCCTCGCATCCTGGGCTGCATCCCCAGCAGCGTGGCCAGCAGGGCGAGGAGGGGGGATTCTGCCCCTCTGCTCCACTCCAGGGAGACCCCACCTGGAGAACTGTGTCCAGCTCCGGAGTCCTCAGCACAGGAAGGACATGGACCTGTTGGAACAGGGCCAGAGGAGGCCATGGAGATGCTGGGAGGGCTGGAGCCCCTCTGCTGTGAGGACAGGCTGAGAGAGTTGGGGGGGTTCAGCCTGGAGAAGAGAAGGCTCCAGGAAGACCTCCTTAGAGCCCCTTCCAGTCCCTAAAAGGGGCTCCAGGAAAGCTGGGGAGGGGCTCTTGATGAGGGAGGGGAGCCATTGGAGGAGGGGGAAGGGTTTGACACTGACAGAGGGGAGATGGAGCTGAGATGTGGGGAAGAACTTCTTTGCTGTGAGGGTGGTGAGAGCCTGGCCCAGGTTGCTCAGAGAAGCTGTGGCTGCCCCATCCCTGGAGGGGTTCAAGGCCAGGTTGGAGGGGGCTTGGAGCAACCTGGTGTGGTGGGAGGTGTCCCTGCCCAGGGCAGGGGGTGGCACTGGATGCTCTTTAAGGTCCCTTCCCACCCAAACCATTCTATGCTTCTATGAATGGTCCCCTCAGTGTTTGTCTTTAAAACAGATGCCAGAATCTCACGTGGAACTGGCCAAAGAGGTCGCCTTCAGCACGTCCATACTTGTGTTAGCATCTCCCCTCAGAGCAGGACATGATCTGTGACTCAACCAGAATTATACTTATCTGCTTTTCTTGGCCACACTATGAGACCACAAATCCGAGATATCTTTTTTCAGGGTGGTTTTTGTTTTTTGTTTTGTTGTTTTTTGTTTCTTTTTTTTTTTTTTGGGGGGGGGGGGGGGGGGTGCAGGGGGAAAGGCAAGGAATGGGAGAAATCCATGTTAAATACCTGAAACACCCACTCAGTTGTGTTTACATATTTCTGTTTGCATTATGTCCAGAATAATTTCAGTATATACAAGTTCACTTTATGCCATGTTGCACTTTTGGGGGTTTAGGGTTTTCTTTTTTTTTTTTTTGTCTTTTTGTGTATGTCTAAATGACATTATCAGTATCAGACAAATCTTTTACTCTTTGTTAGGAATAAAGAATCATAATTTATCAGATTCTAAGCAAGCTCTCAAGTCTCTGTCGGAGCATATTCTCTGTCAGAGTATGGAATGGAAGCTTTCTGTCACTATGGTTAAAGAAAACAATCTTACAAAAAATCTAAAAGCAAATTGCATCTTACTAATTCTGATATAATTCAGATACAACATAAGGCACAGTACTGTTTTATGGTTTTATATTCTTGAGTTTTGAAAATCTACCAGCAGGCGGGAAAACTGCAGAGATTTTTTTTATCTGATAATTTCCTCTGATTTTCTGTGTTGCTATCATGAAAAAATGTTAGGTAATGGTTTTCTTAGCATGTGAAGATAAAATTTCAGTTTAGAAATGAGTTATAAAAAGAAGTTGCAGGACTTTTTCTATATCGTCTGAAAGACATTAGGGCCTTTTGTATTCCTAAAATACATTTGACCATACAAGAGAACCATTCATCAGAAACATGCTAAGATTGCCTTCCAGCTCAGATTTATGGTTGCAAAAACCTTTAAAATAACCTTGTTTTCCAGTAATTGATATCGGCCTGATTATTTTTAACACCATCAGTCCATAAGGATAACCATGTAGGTCCTATGTTTAGCTGAAGATGGAATAATATCATCCTAAAGTGTATGGGAACTGAGCCTTAGAACATGAATCTTTCCACACTCTGTGGTTTGTCGTAGGTCAAAGTAGATGTTTGCCACATTTCTTCATTGCTCATTAAGCTCCTGATGTAACTGATTCAAACTAGTCAGCCATTTTCCAATTTTCCAATATAAATATTGCAATTTTTGGAGGTGTACATCTTTAAAACTATGGCTCAGTTCTCCTTGCTGCATATTTATTGTATTTAAGAACTGCAAAACTAGCTGCACACAGAGCAAGTTCATAAGAATCTGGGGGAAACAACTGCTACTCCTTCCCTTATGTGTGGCCCACAAGTGGCTCTGGTATTTACATCGGGTTCATCAGCAATCTGAAAATACACATAAAAACTGGGTTTATTTGTCACTTTTAATAAGATTATTTCTCTCTCTGCTGGGAAAATAGCACATATTCCCACTGAACACAGTCCAAGCTAGGCAGCAAGAGCTAAGTTCTAAACTTGGTCTTCTCCAAGCTTTTCAGCCTCATTTACTTCTCTTCAAAGCAGAGGTAGTAAAATCCATCCACCCATCTCCTCAAGATGTTGAGAAGGTTAAATGCATTTAGTTTTGGAGCTGATGAAACATCATAAGATATGAAATGTTAGCTACATTTCAAACAATCAGCAGGTGAACATCTAGACCTTTCATGATTTAAGCTTCACTACTATTGTATATTACTGTTATTAAAATATCAGGAAAACTATGCTTGGAAATGGAATTACAATTTTCACAAGCAGAGTTCTAGCATGAGGCAACACGTTTCGCTCAGGGTAAGATAAAAATGCTGCAGAGCTTCAGAAAAATGATAGGACTGTAGCTAACGATAAGCACCAGAGTTGAGATAGCTCAGTTTTTGCATTCGCTATCGACTGTTTATGTGACCTTGAAATTCCTCTTGGCCAGTTACTCAGTGCAGTAGAACTCCGATATTTGTATGTCAGGTTGGAAACCAACCTGCATTTACTCAGACCTGTAAGGCAGTTTGACCCATACCCCATATTTTAATAATATATTTAATTGTGTAATAGTCAATCTGATTTCCAAGAAGATAAGAAGAAGAAAAGTTTCCTGTACCATATGATAGGTTTGTATTTTCAGACTATCACTTTATAAACCAGTTAATGTTATTCTTTACAGACTCGACAACACAATTGTGGCTTTTGCAATCTTATTTCCTTTAATGGCTATGTGTTTGACCTTAACGCAGTCTATTTTCTTAGAACTGTTGATGGACTCATGAGGTAGTCCCTTAGAGCTATTTTGATATTGATATATGACTTTTGAAACAAACAACATAAAGCTGGTGTAACAGGGTGATAAACTTATTACTTTTACAATATACCCATTGTTTTCCTTTACTAATTCTGGTGACAGTTAAGTCAGAGTCAATTTTATGGTATGGTGTTATACATTGCACTAAACTCCACACGCAATACCCTCTAAAGGCAAGAGCTGATTCAGATTAACTGCAATACTCCAAGAACAAAAACACAAACCAATAGTAACATTTGCATAAAAGCACCTCTCATACAGTGGTGATGGGTGAGTCAGAAACCATGATCTCGACCTCACTCCCAACAGGAGTCCACAATTGGAAGTGGCAACTCAAAATGCATCCCTGGGGCAAGGTGAGGTTTCTGGAAGTTAAGGAGGGTCTATGGAAGGCTTCCAGACAGCCTCTGGAAGTTAAGGACCTTTTACCAAAGCACACAGTTCAGTCCTTCCCTGAACTAACCCGCTCCACGTACTGTCTTGAGCCAGCACCCAAGCCTCTTGATACAGCCCTATGGGCTGATGATGCCCCACTTTCATATACACCGAGGTGCGTTTCAGTCTGCAGCCACCCTGAGAATCCTGTCTGCAGCACTGCTTTATTTGAATGCATTGCTTATGGGGAAGTAAAGAGCATGTCCTATGTATAAGTTTCACCTGAGTTCACAAGCCTAGAAATGAAAACAGCAGATTTATTCTAGCAAGGCATGGGGGGTTAAGCTCTTGCTTCAAATGAGAGCCACCTAACCAAGAAAAAAAAAAAATTCAAAAAATACTTGGCGTCAATCTCTCAATCTAGCTGCTGCTCAGGGTTTCTCCAAGAAATTTGTCACCAGAAAAATCTAGAGAGGTGGCTCCAATAGTTTCTTTTCAGGGTACCTGTGTTCAGTGCAAGACCTTATCCCAGCACTTCTGTCTCTCATTTATATTTAAAGATTTTCAAGTTGCTTTTGAATGCAAATGCAGCTTCAAAGCACATGGCAAGTTCCTTTTTATTTCTTTGCTATTGCTCTCATTTAGGGGACCTAGTTACCTTGGCATAACTTCCTGTCATCTTCAACAAGTCTAATGGAGCATTCTTAAATGTATTTGAAAAGAAATCCCTCTGAGGAGCTTTCCTGCACATCAAAGTGCTAAATTTTTTCCCCATATTCATCTTTTGCACAGTTCATTGAGTTGTAATGAATCACACATCTTAAGGTTTCATCTACACAGCATTGGCTTGCTCATATTCTACAGAAACCACATGACACTTTTAAAGACGCTATTAGTTTTTAAGGTCACTGTCTCAGTTACCTCCTTCCCTTTTTCATTTTACTTGTTGCTTAAGCAAATTTGGCATGGAAAGTAATGAAACATAACAGACATCACCGAGCTATTTTTAGAGGAAAAATTTTTCCAAAGTACAATCACAGTTAAAATTGTGTTTAGTTCAATATAATTCCACACTATTATTTAGGTCTGGTGGGACACATTCTCTTTCTCTCTTTTGTTTTCTCTTTTCCTCATCGCTTTCTGCCCAACCAAAGAAACCAACTTGTGGTAGTTGGCTCACTCTCCAGGATTCCAATGCTATGAAACTGGAAGCTTACCATATATACAATTACTACTTCAATAGAAAACTCCTAATGAAGATACCCCATCTGTCCATGAGTAGCTTCTTGTGAAGTTACTAAGTTAAGTTAGAAGCTGATAAATGTCAGGTCTTCGTAGTTTTACTACATACATCCCATTTCACATATGGTACATCCCATTTCCTCAGTTTTCAGTCTCTTTCCGAAATAACAAATGGAGAAACAGCCTCAAATGTAAAAAGCTAAAAGAAAAGTTTAAGTAGACAAACCGCCTGGGGAGTACCAGGAGGTGCTGGAAGTACCAGTAATCTTATTTTAGCTAAACAAAGGATAACATAAATACTATGCCTACAGTTATGAATTAGATCGCCGTTTCAGAAATTTCATTCAAATACTCAGCTTATATTACAAGCATTGTTGAAATTGGTCACACCATTCTATATCCAAATAGTTACAGTTCTCACTATCTTTTTCACCTTTTACTCAGAAAATTACTTCCTTCAAGGATTGCTTTGTACCAAGGGCATCTCTTAAGAGCAAGGTTTAACTCCATTATTGAGGACAGCAGTATAACTGAGACAAGGACTTAATCATTAGGAGAAGAAATATCATCAAGTGAAAGCAAACACTTTCATGTCAAGTTCCTACAGCCTCTCCCTTTCTAAAATTTAATTAAAATTGCAATTAAATAAATGTCACTTCAGTATTGGATAGAAAAGCCTACAGTTTTTCTTATATAATTAAACACTAACATTAAACCAACATCAATCATGTTTAATAACTACAAATTACTATTGCTGATCACATCAAAAGGCATTTTTCTTTCAAGAACTAGTTTCTCCCAAAGGTTGTAATTAGGTTATTACTTAATCTTATGAGACAAAACAGCAGAGAAGCTGTGGAATTTATGATTTCCAGGTAAACAGTTAATCAAGATTCTGATCCTGTGGTAATCTTGTCCTTTCCTTACAAAACAATTCAAAAGCAAACATATCACACAAAGGCTTGATTCAAGATAATTCAATTTTCTATGCACAAAGAAAAAAAAACCTATGCAAGACCAAAGCCTTGACTAAATCTTTCTGCTTTATGCACACTAGTAGGGAATTCAAATTACATACTGTGTTCAGCTACTGCAGTACTAAACTTATCACTTGTCTATGAACATTTGGAATCCTGCAGGCCTTCAGAGTTCTTGTGTACAGAACAGAATTAAAAGGATATAAATTCAAAAATAAAGGAAATTGTATCTTAAATTAATGCACTAAACCCATTCATTTCCATTTCTACAGTGCAGCAAGGGTCTAAATGAGCATGAAAAAAATGTAATGAAAAGTGATTAGGGTATTTCAGTGGCCAGGGAAAGGCCACTTTTTCTTTGTATCTGTCATCAAAGCTCACTTCTTTGGTGCTCACAAGGAATTGCCCATTCCAAGAGAAGCAGCAGTAAAAGTGGTTTGTATTTTTTTTCCACACAAGGGAGGTACAGGAAATGCACATTACAGTTCAAGCTGAATTTCAGGCAGAGTAAGTTTTCAGCTAATTCAAGATTATCTCCTGTAGAAGAATGTAAATAGGATAATACAGCATATGGATTTGAGAGTATATATTGATATTTTTATCTTCCCCTACATTCTTGCTATATTTTTTAGCTCTATACTCAAGTAATAAAGGACAGATTAGATGGGGTAGAAGTTCTTCTTGTCATTCCAAAGATGAGGACCTTGCCCACCAGTCTCAGTCTACAATCTCTTTGTCTTTGATCAGTACATAGTTGATTATTTGTTCCCATGAAACATTATTCAAACTACTTACAAACAGTTATCAACAATTATGCTAAAAGAGAACACACAAAGAATATAAACTGCTTTTATCTTTCCCCAGATCACAAAGCTAACCAAAGGCTGTGCCTATGTAATTTGGCACAGATCAGGCTCAGCAATGAGAAAAACAGTTAGCACCCTGATCCCACGTTCTGCATGTTAGCTCTACCCCAGCACAGCTGAGCAATGCTTGCTTTCTCAACTGCGGTTACCTAAAACCTCCACAGAAGCTAACTTAAACATAACAGCAAATTCAGGCTGTTGTGGTTTGGGCCAGATTGGCCAATGACAAGATGACAGATTCTCTCCCCCACATCTCAGTCCAAAGAGAGGAAGGAGAGAAATAAAGAGATTTATGAGCTTAGAAGGAACTAAACTATATTAACAAAATATTAATAATAAAATAAAAAGGAAACAGATACAATACATACAAAACCATATCACATTCCCAGGAAGACGTCACCAGCAAGCCCTGGAAAAGTCCCAGGCTGGACTCAGCAATAGATGGGAACCAGATTCCAGAACGCGTGCATTAGGATCCAAGGCAGATGAACAAACAAGGTCCTCCTCAGACATCAGCTATTGAAGAAGGGCCTGACACTTTGATGCTCAGCTTTTATACTGAGCATGGCATGGACAGAACACCCCATTGGTCAAGTTTGGGGTCACCTGTCTTGTCCCCTCCTCCCCGCAAGTGCAACCTCTCCATGGGGCAAACAAGGAAGCCAGCTGGCCCTGATTGCCACAGCAACAAATATAAGCAAGAGCCTCTTCTCATGTCATTTAGTAATTATGTATTTCAAGGGAATTATGACTTTCCTCAAAGCATCCAGTGCTGGTCACTATGGTATAGTGCTAAATCAACCATTCACATGAGCATGTAATAGAATTTCTATAGCATGGTACATCTACAGCAGTTTCTTTGTTTTTCTTAGACTATTGTTATTTTCTCACTTGGGCCTTCGAATACAAGAGAGAGGAGGAAAAACCAAATGCACCAAAATGCATTTATTGTCACATACTGACCTTTGCATTGTACACAGAGTATAAGCGTAGAACTTACTGGGTCTGCATCATATAGTGTAATCTCTTTTCCTAGCAGGGCAAAGTCCACTCCCTTTGTTATCAGCCATGCAACTGTGTTAAGGTACTCTGAAAAAAACTTATACACCTGCTAAATGGTAACTTTATTTTAATGTATACTTTCATCCCTATTTTTCTAAATTCACTATTTTGTTCCTCTCACATCCAAGGCCGCTATTTAATATGGATGTGGAAGCTCTCTTTTTTTAAGGACTCTTTGAGTACTTAGAGATTATAGTTAAAAGTGAAAGTATTGTTTTAAAACAAAATCAAGCACAGAGCCAATTTTCCACCTTTTTTTTTTTTTCTGATACAGTTTTGCTGAAGAGTGGGATTGCTCTTCAGAAAGGCAAAATTCAATGGAGAACTAAGGAATGAGGATGAGTGCACAGCTCTTTTGTTATTGGTTCTTTCACACAAAATAAATGAATAAAAATCAACCCAAGACCTGAAAAGGTACAACCTAGTAACAATTCTACATCTATCACAATTGTTCTTGCACTTTTATTTCTTACACATTGTCTCTTAATTATTTTCATTGTCTTTCCTGCGTATTACCTACCCAGGCATAAGGCCCTGTTTTGATGATCAGGTTGCAGGACATCCATGTCTCTTTTCCTGCAACTTTAATAAGCTGGTGTCCATATGTAATGGACATGATAATAACTTGTGTCTATGAAGACATTTGCCTGATTTTATCTCAGTTACAGGATATATTTTAGGCAGGGATTTCCAGTGAAGCTGGGGGATTTCCACGGTCGCCAAATCTATGAGTTTCTTCTGATACGATATCCCAGAACCAGTTTTCTTTGTGTCTCATGTTCTGCGTGTATGCCTTTTATATTTCTGCTCAGGATTTTGTAGTAAAAGCTGAAAGATCAAACTATAGTTTCACTGCCAAAGTCAACTCTGCTGGAGGACGGAGTAATATTATCCTTATCAAGTCTACGTATTCCTACTGTCTCAATCTCTTTGCAGGTGGTGTGCTGCATAGTAAACCATCTCAGATAACTAATCCAGGCTGAATTTAACTTCACAGAAGTAGAATCATAGAATCATAGAATGGTTAGAGTTGTAAGGGACCTTAAAGATCATCGAGTTCCAACCCCCCTGCCCTGGGCAGGGACACCTCCCATCAGACCAGGTTGCTCAAAGGCCCCATCCAGCCTGGTCTTGAAGTCACGAGCTGGTCACGAGCTTAAAGTGATTGTAAAACTCCAGCATTAACTGTATGATATAAATTCCATTTAAATAACCTTTGTACTAGATTCTTTATCATATTGCATCGAAAGGACTTCCTCTTTCATGTATATATTTTATTACAATATCTTATTTTCTCCAGTATACTCTATACATTAATGTAGGGAGTTATGTGTTTTCAGAGACTATATGCTCACTGTTCTGTAATATTTCTGAGTGACTCGTGTTCTCTACTTTCTTTACCCTTCACGTTTTCCGGTTACATTTTACTCATTTAATCAACATTTACTTTTACGACCTGTGGTGTTCAGAAAGCTTCAGCTGTGGCCCAGCTAATCACCTGCCCTCACCAGGCGAGGTTGGTCTGGGCCATGAAGGCTACGGGTGCGTGCAGGGCCCTGAAAGCCACTACTACAAGTGGCAAGAGCTTGTGCCAAGTAAAAAATGCCTGATTGTTCCCAAAGACTTCATAGTTATATTGTCTAATACCTGCCAGTATGGTACATTAACACAAGCCTGAAATCATAAGACTATTCACTAAATAGCATCAAAGATTAAGAAATTCCACTTACATAATTTATCACCGTGCCTCAAGTAAGGAGAAACGGTGAGTTGGTAGCAAAATTTCATAAATAACAGGTTTTCATAGTCCAACACTGGGACTGAAATGAAAACAGGGTGTGGGACATTTTTTATTTTAACTAAAACTATGTTTTTGCTATATGAATAGCTGGATTTAAAGACCTTTCAAATATTGATCATCAGGCAACCTAAGTATACATTCTCTTTACTACTGCTGGGGAGTAAAAATCCTGGAAGAGTCAACCGTAATTTTAGTGGCCATTACTGCCTCGTTTTCTGTCATTATATCTGATACATAATCATGTGTTTAAAATTCAAAAGTCTCTCAGTAGCAGTGTTTGTGTAGTAACTGTTTCAGTAAGAAAATATCTTACTTAATTGCCTCTATAGTAAGTTCTTATAAAGACCACTCTATGATTGTAGACCCTTATACCATGTAGTATTTCACATTCGTACAAAATCTTGGGTTTTTGCATGTTTTATTCATGTTTGCAGAGAAGATCAATACAAATTTTTTATCTTGAATGCATAAAATTGTTTCAACTACACATTAAAAAAATCAGAGTAGTTTATTTTCTCCTATTGAATAAGTTTTGGACAAATGTATTTTCTAAACTAACTAATGTCTTCTTTTGAATATGCATAGATAATTTATACAGATAGCACGTATTAAGTGAATCAGACGTCAGATATATAATTTTTTGACAAAAAAGAACACAACCAAAACAGTTTGCTTATGGCAAAGAACGTGAATATAGAACAGTCCTTGCCACATCTTCTAAAACTGTGTTTAAAAGTGCGTTGTAGTAGCTTCTCATGAGCTCTACGGCATTCAATGAGTGGCATGTTCTGATAACAGGCCCATTTATTATTATCTATTTCATACATAAAGGTTACTTTTAAAAAAAAACAGATCTTCTTTTACCTTTATTCAAACTAATGTCTTTTTTCATAACTCATATCTGCACATCACTAATTGACTTAGTCTGAAGTAATAAGCAAGTACATCTCTTGGAAAAGATCCAGAGCTGATGAGTCCAGCTATATTATGGTTAGGGGAACAGTATGGATTCAGACAGAGAAGTTGGTCTATGCAATACTATACAGTAAATAGATAATAATGCTTTTTTAACCATCTTCTGTTTTTTTTTCACTTACCCATCCCAGAAATTTTGGGTAGGAAGGTGACGTATTTCACCTCCTGTACATGAAAGTAGATGTTCTTTTCAGAGTTCCCGTTTTACTAGTAATAATTTGTGAAAATGTGGAGATGCTGGACCATCAGAAATGGTAAATAGGTTAATGATTCACATACCTTTTTGTGTTAGTTCTGCAGTACGCTTTCAGTATGATCAAGCAAAATATGAGTCAAAAGGAACTTTCCTTTTGAATTCAATAATTACAGCTGGTTTCAGCTTATACATTTGATTAAAGGTACTTTATATCTTTCATTGTTATTTTAACATTTATACAGTCTTTACATCTTCAAAGCACTGTGCTGACATTACCTTATTAGTTCTTGCAATGCTTAGACACAATTTTCAGTGTGCTTTTATATCACAGTACCATTTTAATTGCTATTTAAAGCTGCATTAATTATATTTATAATGGGCCATAAAAAGGAATGTTTAGTAGAAAAGCCACCGAACCAACAATTTGTGTAGTAGCTTTCTTAAGCTATTAAATATTTTGGTATATGTGATACTTCCGATTTAGCGCAGTACTGAGCTCTGCTAATGAGGGTTTCGGGCCTGTCCTCCCCAGGATGCACAGCATGATGTGAACATGATGCATCAGGAAGAAACTCTCAGTGCTGTTCCTCCGCTTGTTTGCATTGCTGTTCTGGTGAAACTTCTCCTGAACCTCCTGGGCGAAATGGAAATCATTGCAAACACTGCACTGTCGTTGAGGTATCAGCACTCCAATTTGACCCGCTGAAGACAACAAAGAGCACAAGAGTCCCATCAGACACTGGCCCTGCTTCCTCCCAGGTTGCCCCCAGGAGCACATGGTTGGGAGCCCCTGTGAAAGCGGTGCTGCCTGCTCTCATGGGGCTACTCCTGAGGATGGTGGTTTTTCCCCATAAAACCCACGGAGGCAATTCTTGATGCCGCAGGTAAGTGTAGTAAGCTCATGGTTTTTCTCATAAATTTGCTTCTCAACTTACAAAGTGTCAAACAAAATGTCGATCATTAGTTATTCAAACGTTTAGCTGTTACTGCTTTTCCTTTATGTTTCTTATATAAACTGTTCCCCCTCATCCTATTGCTCCACTCCTTGATAAAGAGTCCCTCCCCATCTCTCCTAAAGGGGGCCTACAGGAAAGCTGGGGAGGGACTCTTGATGAGGGATTAGAGCAATAAGGAAAGGGGGAATGGTTTTACACTGAAAGAGGGGAGATTTAGATCAGATATTAGAAAGAAATTCCTTCTTGTGAGGCTGGTGAGACCCTTGCCCAGGTTGCTCAGAGAAGCTGTGGCTGCCCCATCCCTGGAGGGGTTCAAGGCCAGGTTGGAGGGGGCTTGGAGCAACCTGGTCTGGTGGGAGGTGTCCCTGCCCAGGGCAGGGGGTGGCACTGGGTGGGCTTTAAGGTCCCTTCCCACCCAAACCATGCTATGATTCTATATAAACACACCCCAGAAAACATAGCAAGTTTCTTTAAATGTTTATTCCTAATAAATATTTTTTTTGCTAATCACAGCATTAGATTTGTGGACTCTTGTGTTGCTGAAACCAGTGAATAATTCAAATATCTCATCGAGACTGCAGAGCAGCTCGGGCCTGTCCCACCCATTTGATGTCTCTGGACAACAAATGAAACATGGCTTCTCAGAAAATGCTGTCTAGTGACCCACAGCATTCAGTGTTAGCTCACAATGAAAGCACTTCCTCATCGTTGGTGACTATACGATTATGAATTCACAATTAAGCTTGATTTCACAGGTACTGATCATTTACAGCTACTGAAGTTGGAAATTGCTCAGAGCTCCCGAAATTTAAGTCACTGCTACATAACTGGGATTTCATAACCTCCCTTAAAGGTGCGTTGTGTACATTGGCATCTCTTGGCAGTCCTTGCCCTTAGTTACCAGAGCCACTCCTTTCTGTCACCTAGGAACTTTTTAATATCAACATCAGTTCAGAGTTTCTGAGCTAGAGTTTGATGTGTCAGCGTATGTGGAATACAGCACTTGTTGAAACGTGGTTCAGGCTTCAACCACTAAACAGTGTGGTAGTCTGAACCAAGGCCAACACCTTGTGGAAGCAGGAAAAGAAATTGTATTAGTATATTCTGAACACAAAATGGAAATGGCTGAAGGTAAGATTACACCTGCAGGCGAATCAGGCCAACTCCTGGAAAAAATCTGGCACCTGAACTTGCTAGCAAGAGATGAGCTTCTGAAAAGCGACCTGGATAATGAAGGTACAGCAGAGTATGTGCTTAGGCTGATCTCGTTAACAAAAGAGCTGAGCAGATCTCTCAGCCGGCAGCTGGAGAACATTACGGAAAGCCTTCAAGACACTTGCCACTTGTTGAGTACTCTCCGTGACAAACACAAGGAATCGACTGCAAGTCCAGGCAAGTATGGAGGGACATGCCTGTAAACAGAATGGACTGGGTATACTGGATGCTAAGTTTTGCCGTGTGATGATGCTGGGGGACCTTACTTTTCATTTGTTAATATTTCAGTACTTGATCACTCATTAGACCAAATGAATTCATATTTCAACGGTTGTCTCACAGTGTTTTCAAGTCTATTACATGAGATTCAATATGAGACTTCATACTGAGAAATATGAGACTTTCTCAGGAAAAAAATAAATTATCTAAGCAGAACCATTTCAAAGTTTTGTGTATATTGTATTTTGGTGGATTTATCTTGGCCAGACACCAAATGCCCACCCAGAAACTTACTCCCCCTCCTCAACATGACGAGGAGAAAATAAGATGGAAAAACTCATGGGTCGATATAAAGACAAGGAATCGCTTACCACTTACCGTCATGGGCAAAACAAACTCGACTGAGGGAAAAAATTAATTTAATTTATTGTCCATTGAAATAGATTTGGATACTGAAAAACACAGGCAAAAAATTAAAACAACAAAAATCTGTAATAAAACTCTCCAGACTAGGTTTGTAGTTTAGAAAGCGTATGTTAGTTTATTTACAGCACCAGGTGCATGGGGGATTTCTCCTTCTGTCATGCCCAGCCATCAGAACTCTATGCATGATTTTTATACATGTTTTACAGCATCATTATAATATTAGTACCTCCTACCTATATTTGATTGGTTAGTAATTTACATATGATTACACCATCAAGTTATAGCTACCACGCATGCTCAAAGGAAAGGTCTTCACCTAGGTAAGGGTCTTCTTGAACTATGGGTGTGATTTTTAGTATTATAACGAAGGTAGTTCAGCTTAGAACACTAAGAATTTTCACTTTTCCTGCCAAGTTGGCGAAACTTCTCAAAACATGTAGATTAGTACCATCCTCAAGGTCCTTATGCTCGATGTGCCTCCTCGAGAATGATACAATACTTGCGTCCCTTGACTAGGCGTTCTGTTCATTAGCTCATGCTTGATAAATTCAAGGATAGAATCCTCATTATTTGTGAGAATACACATAAGGCCTTTCAACACTAGTTACATTTCAAGGATATGCTTTGGTAACACTGGAAGGAAAAACTGGGCTTTCTGCAGGCTGCAGTATCACAGGATCACAGAATGATATGGGGTTGGAAGGGACCTCTGGAGATCATCTCCTCCAACCCCCTGCCACAGCAAAGTCACACACAGCAGGTTCCACAGGAACGTGTCCAGGCAGGTGTGGAATGTCTCCAGAGAAGGAGACTCCACCAATCTCTCTGGGCAGCCTCTTCCAGGGCTCTGTCACCCTCAAAGTAAAGAAGTTCCTCCTCATGGTGAGATGGAACTTCCCATGTTCCAGTTTGTGCCCGTTCCCTCTTGTCCTGTCCCTGGGCACCACTGAGAAAAGACTGGCCCCATCCTCCTGACACCCACCCTTGAAGTATTTATAGGTGTTGATCAGATCCCCCCTCAGTCTTCTGCAGACTAAAAAGACCCAAGTCCCTCAGCAGAGAGATGTTCTAGTCCCCTCATCATCTTTGTAGCCCTTTGCTGCACCCTCTCCCGCAGTACCTTCACAGAATATCCACCTGCTCTGGTGTGGGGTCCTCCACGGGCTGCAGAGAGGGTACCTGCTCCACCATGGTCTCCCATGGTCTGCAAGGGAATCTCTGCTGAAGGCCCGGAGCACCTCCTCTTCCTCCTTCTCGGGCCTTGGTGTTCCCAGGGCTCTTCCTCACGCTTGTTTCCTCACCGTTCTCTGGTGTTCTTGCCCTTTCTTAAGTATCTTTTCCCAGAGGCAGCACCAGCGTCACTGACAGGCTCAGATCAGTCCTCAGGTGGGTCTGTTGAGGAGACGGTTGGAACCGGCTGGAACCGGCTGTGACCGGCACAGGGCGGCCCCGGCCTCTCCTCACGGAGGCCTCTGCAGCCCCCTCACTGCCAGCGCCTCACCGAGTAAACCCAATATATATATCGTCTACAGTCCTCTACAAGTAACACCACAGTTAAAAACAAGAAATATAAGAAAGAGTTCTGCCATCTTAGTTTACGGGTAATCACGTAAAATTTAATTTCGTGCTTTTATAACGGTGTCGTTATAATAACAGCACTGTTTACTGTGAGGAACAAATCCAGATTTATTTTCCTGAAAACAAAAAAAAGCAGGATCATTTTTGTTACGATGAAACAACTCCTTTTCCTCAGAAACAACGTTTTAACAAACAGGCATCAAAGTAGAAAAGAAAACTAATATTTCTGCATTTAATATTGGTCTAACAGCCTGATGCATAGACAGAGAGAGAGATTCCAGGCAGAGATCTTTATGCCCACGTTTATGAGCCTTTGTTCTACAGCTTTATAAAGTGTCCACAATAATAAAAGAACATTTTTGTAAAAAAAAAAAAAAAAAAAAAGGACCTGCTTCCAAGCTCCAAGATCAAGCTAACTTTGCCCTGTTGGCCTCATGGCCTATGTGATTAATTTATTTATTTTTAAGATGTCTAAGAATTCAGTATCATTCTTCTTCCAAAAAGCTACTTTTCCTCGTCTAACGGTTTCCCCTTAAAAAAAAAAAAGCAAAAAGGTTTGAAGACGGTTGCGCATAAACTGCCACTGGATTCCAAAGCTGCGTTATCAAACATCAGAAAAGCACAGAAAGCGAAGTGTTAGAAAAGCGACGGTGACCGGGGGCTGGGAAGGGTAACACAAAAGGCGGCTTATTTCGAGGTTAACCTTGTAACAGGGTGCAAAAAGTGTCTTTTCGTGTGACACAGTTGGGTAAAGTTACAAAGGCCGAGTCGTTGCTGGGCTTTAAGCACGGCAGTATGAGGAAAGTCACATTCCCAGCACAGGAAAATGCCATTGTTTCAAACGAACCCGTTATCCTCAAATTTGATTTTAGGGAAGTTTAAAAAGCTGTACGATTCGCTTTGTAGTTTTTTTGGTTTTGTTTACAAAATGCAAAATTCAGGGAGGAAACAGGTTAATTTTGGCAGTGTTGCCAAAGCTTGAGGTTTGCCTTTTAGTGATACAGAGAAGTTGTTTTTTACACCCTCTTATGCAAACGAAGCTGTGCAAGCTGTGTTATTTCCAGTCCTCTTGTTTTATTTCTCAGCTCTGTTAAACTATTTAGAAGTTCTTCTTCACTACTGTAAAAACGCCCCTGGAAAAAGAGCAGTACTTTAGAACAAACTTATTTTTTTTCTTTGAACTACTGGTGTAAAATATATATTAAAAATGTGTTTGTGTCATCTTTTTTTTTTTTCTTTTTCCCCCCAAATGTAGTCAAAATCCAATAACAAGTCATTCGGGAACTGAGTAACTTGCGAAGGAGTAACTTTTAGACTGAGTTCGACAAGTAAAAAGCTTTATTCTGAACTGAACACTTTGTAGGTTTAAGTCAATCAGATGCAAATAGAGATGAAAGGCCTGTCTAGATCATATATGAGTGATGTCATCATTACTCAATGAAATTATTTTCCTAGTTGAAAACCTTGAGTCATTGATTTACCTTATATGGCTTTATTGAAGAAAATGAGTGTAAGCCAGTGGTTTCCCGTTAGACTTGGATCAGCCCTTTCTATTGTCCTTCCCTTGTGTGTCTTTGTCCATTATAAGCAGAGAGCACACCCTACTGTCTTTCATTCTGTACAATTTTCTTAATTTGTGTTGAATTTCACTGGATTTAACCCGCAAAACAAAGCTTTCCGGGACCTCCTGCAGCAAAGAGAAATAAGCAAGAAATTTTCTGAGGGGTTTGCAATATTCCTAATTAATGAAGACACAGTTCCAGGTGTAGAGATTGACAGCATGAGGTGAGGGGAGAGCTGAAAGTAATACATCTGAAATCCTTGGAAAGAATGTCTGGAAGGATTTCTAAGAAAAGGTGTAAGCAAAGAAAAATGTCATAAATTAAAAGATCATAAAGTGAATACGCTAAAGATAAAAATCTTACATGAATGGCAGCTAGCACTGTGCGCTTTTCATGCATCCTTCTTCACCAAGTGTTTTTGCAAGAGCAACCTTCACCAATCCTATAACTGGATGCTACAAACTGCTGAACTTCAGTATTGTAAATGTGCTGGTATTTTTGTGTTATTTATTTACCAATTCCATGCTTTAGATTGATTGTCATTAAGAATTTAGCTGGTGCCCGATCACTAGGAAGGTGTTTGTTGGAGTTGCCAGAGCAGTACTTTGACAAATACGCAGTTGTACTTGGACAAGTACACAAATGTACTTGTCAATATTCAATTCCTCAGAAATTCACTCAAATTGAGTAGCAATAAATGCAAAAAGATTAAGTGGAAGCCAAGAAATGCATTGTGCTTCATGTATTGAATGGCACTATGGAATTAGGTGGAATTTATCAGGTATGTATATAGGAGTTTGCACATTTTTTGCTAGACTTCATGGAAAAATTCAATTGGTTACTTTTTTTTTTTTTTCCTCAGAGTACAATGGAATTATAGATTGTCTGCAGAGAGTGAAGGATTGTTTGATAACTACAGTCTCACACCTTCAAGAGGCAGAAAATAAACTTTGTGCTGCTAGCTCCAGACACAATGATGATTCTCAGATCCAGGCTGCTCAAAATGCATCAAGAGAAACAGATGTAGTTCTGAACATTTGTTCTGAAGGAGAAGCAACAGAATCTGTGCAAGAACCTCCTAGATGTTCCCAAAGAACTCCTTCCCTGAACAAGGCGGAAAGTCAGAATGTTAATCAAATCCAGCTGAGTGAAACTAAAACTGTGGAAAAAGACATTGTTGCATCATTAGCTGAAAACTTACCTGCTGGAGAACAGGACATTAGCGGAGAACCTCCAATAAAAAAGGAAGATGGTGAACAGAGACTACCAATGAACGCTGTTACAGAGAAAAGAGATTGCAGTGAAAAAGACAAACCTCATGGAGGTAGCTCTGTTACTGAAAAGTCTCCAGAAGTGGCTTTTCACGATGCTCTTAGGAGCAGTGGGGAAGGCATTCCATCTGGGATGTTGAAAGACATTTATGACAGAACTGCTAGGAATCTTTTTGAACAGGAAAAAGAGGCAGTAGTCAAAGAATCTTCAAAAGAGGTAGGAAGTCAAGAACATAGACAGACAGAGCAAATGGAAGGCAGTAAAGTGGAAACAAACCATGAGATCTGCAGGAATGACCTAGTGACCTTCACATCTTCAGCACAAACACGTGAACTTACTGCTGTGAATCCTTCCGTGAATGATTCAGAAGAAATACAAAAATCTGGACACTGGATGACCAAAAAGTAAGGACATATTCTTTTTAGGAACAGATGTACATTAATATTGCTTATTAGCACACATATAAACATCTGTGGGCCCGGAAACTCAATGTGCACGTATTGAAGAGCTGCTGGTCATGCACATAATAGCAGTTTACAACTTCAGCATGCACAATGAAGATCTTCCATTTGGTCTAAAGAAAACTATAACTTTCTATTTGATTGCATTTTTTTTTTATACCAGAGAAGGACTGAGTCACAGCCAGTCAAGTTAGTAATTCCCAAATTGTTCGAAACCAGTAGAGAAGGACCTCAATTAGTCAGTCTTATAATAATTTGTAAGCTGCTCTGAAAAAAGCTAAACATAAACATTTTCATGATTTTCCCATCTATTCATAAAGATATAATTTTATGAATGATCTGCTTATGCTGCAATGCAGCACATCGTTATAGTAAAGTACTAATTAAAAATACAAGGCGCCACTCCACCCAAAATATAAAGACTAATATTTTATGTTCTTTTTTTCCTCCAGATTTCCAGTGGAAGAGAGCGGTAAGAATGAATGTGAAGTAGCTTGTTTTATTAAAGCTCCTGCAACTGCTCTGGAGAACCTGAAGTGTAAGATAGTCAATGACACCAGTTCCTTGGTGGTGGATGATGCTGAGGAGCTGGTCAGCAATGTCATCAGTATTGAATGCTCTGATCTTGAGAAAAAAATCCCTTTCCCTATCAACGTTGCGATCCCATTTACTTCATGCTTCAGAGGAAATTATCGGGAGATCGTGGTGAAGATGACCAATGGGAACTTTCAATCAAACTACTTGACTCCCATTTCTTTGGAGGGATACCAAGGAAACCATAAGGTTGGTTACAATCTAAACGTTGTAAAAACATCATTCCAGGTTCCCAGTTAAGCCTCTGAGGAGTTATGCTAGTAAAGATGTCATTATTAAGCTGTATTGCCTGCCATGTGGGGTGAACTTGTCTTCCTACTTTTTCAAGTATTCAAGTATTTCAAGTATTTCAAACCTAGTATTTAACAAGGTCCCTTTTTCCACTCATAATGTTAAAGCAATTTCTTGATCCCAATATACTAATGCTTTAGTAATGGTTCATTATTTTTGTAAATAAGCATAATACATTGTATTATTTGATAAAAGTAAAAACTTAAGGGGAATTATTTCGCATTCAGATCACAGAGAAGTAACACAAATCTGTGTGTGTGAGTCCACACTGCATCTCAAAGAAACACAGGATAGTTCTTTTTATAACTACAGAAGAATTGCATTGGGCCAGATTCATCAACCAGTTTATAAGCTTATGTCATTTCACCCCAGTCATACACTGGAATGCACATGAGGACTAGAAATCACCAAATAACTGGGCATCCAGGTGGCCATGATATTTAATTTCTTTTCATTTCACAGCTTACTCTATAAATAACGTTGCCTTCTCAAAATGCTAATCCGCTGTGGAACAGAGCTTCCTTTGCCTCCAGTGTTCTCTAACCCCACACTCTTTTTATGCAGGAAAACTTTGCAGAAGTGAAAATTTACCAGCTGGGTGTTTTTTCTGTGATGTCATGCTTAAAGAAAGAAACATTTACTGTTCCAAAGACAGGACTCTCGCAAAAGCTGAGCGTGGATTCTAGAATCTCTTTCTATTACCCTCCAGAAACATTCAGTTCTCCAGCACCTGTGCAGTTAAAGGTGAGCTTGAAATACACAATCTTTGTCTCATGAGTCTGTTTTCTGATCTGTTCTGAAGCAAAGATGTCAATAACGTTAAAGGGCAACCTGTTCCGTTGTTAGAAAAAGTGAAAAGTGGTTGCAGCTCCACATCCTGTATACACAGCAAATGGTTTCCTGTTGACTTTGTTAAAGCCACATAATATTGTCAGTAGTCAATGCTATCTGTAGCTGAAAATAAGAACCATCTACCTTTGTCTGATATACTTTAGAAAAATATAGTTGTTTTCAACAGTGACATAAGCACCAACTACAAACTTCAACTGCTTGACCCAGCATTTAAGATAATGGAACAACTTTTCTCACCTGACCTTCATCATTTGTACCAGGCAGCGCAACAGAAGGGTTTGTCACCTCTTCTGAGAATAATCTCAAGATTTGCGTCAGCTATAAAGTGTTTCTCCGTTCCCCCATAAAAACATTGATTCAGAGGTACAGAGGAGATAAAATTAAGTGAGGTGAGACCCTGGTCCAGGTTGCCCAGAGAAGCTGTGGCTGCCCCATCCCCAGAGGGCTTGAAGGCCAGGTTGGATAGGGTTTTGAGCAACCTGCTCTGGTGGGAGATGTCCCTGCCCAATGGATGGTCTTTAAGGTCCCTTCCAACCAGAACCATTCTATGATTAACAGTGAAAAAAATACAGATTTGAAAAATCTTAGAAAATCATCAAACTCTGGGGGAGCTCAGAAGTTTCAAAACTTGAACTGAAAGCAGGAATAAAACAATCAAAATATTTTTGTCCATGAAGGTTCCAGTTTCTGATGACTCTCAAGCACTTGGTTGTGCATTGTATAAAGCGCTGATACGTTGTTTGGGTTGTTCCTGGGTTATAGAGAGGTTTCTCTGTAATCTAATTCCAAAAGATAAATCTATTTAAAAAAAACAAAACAAAACAGGAATATCAGAGAAGATTTATTCATTTGCAAGTTAATTGTATGATTGCTTTCCATATTTAGGTTCAGCCAATTGAACCATCATTGGTTTCTACCTTGAAAGCGAGACACGATACGTACCACTCAGTGGTATCTACTAGTGCACTGGTTTATGTCCAGCATCCTTCAGCCCAAGCATTTAACAGCCCCGTCACTATTACTCTGCCCTGTCCTCCAAACCCAGAAAAAAAAAGGCAAGGAGATGAGACAGAACATGCAAGAGCCATTAGCGCTACAGTAAAGAGGGTTGCTATGGCACACCATCCTCGGTAAGAACAACTTCCCTACAAATTCAGCATTTTCAAAGCATGAAAATGAATTCATTTTAACAGTTGCTGATTAATTTTTTTTATTTTTTTTTTTTTTATTAAAAATGTGTTAGTTCCTTAGAACAGTCTGCTATGCTTAGAAACGCTGTTAGGAACACTAGAGCAAATCCCCACAATTCTCATGCTATAGCTTCACCCAGAAAATTCATATAGCATTTGATGTACAGTCTCTACATATGCTGCCCACCGCCAACCACTATATTTCTAACAAAAATAAGGATGAAAAATGAGTGGGTTTTTTTTTTTCAGCAAGAAATGTCCAACCATTTTCACCAAAGCCAAACACTGAACATGGAGAATAACCACGTCTCAAAGCTGCCGGGATCGTTATTTTACAAGGATGTGGTTTGGCTACCCTGGCCTTTGAATTTTCTGATCTCTACTTCTACGCATTCCCATGGCTGGCTGGGTCAAAATTTATGACATAATAGTTGGGAGTAGGTCAGTTTTGTGGGAACTGCCGCACTAGATAAAGGCCCAGATTTTTCCAAAGCACTCCCTACAAAATTTCTAAAATGTAGACTTTTCAGAAAGTCTTAAAAAAGCATTAAAACATGAGGACTCCTAAAAAAACCCTCTACATTTCAGTTAACTTGCAGTTCAATAAAATTTTTCCATCGTGCACAAGAGGATACGGATAAAACTTTTTGGTGAAAAAAAGGCTGAAGCTGACCTCATCTATTTTGACAGTCAAAAAAACAGATGCTGCTTTTACCGTCTCATGCAGGAAAAAAAATCAATCTGAACTTACCATTTGATCGTTGTCCTTCCAGTTCTGCTACCGTGGGCAACTCCAGATTCAGAAAGGCTTAAGCCATTTTCATTTCAGAAAGGCTTATCCAGTTTAAAAAAAAAAAAATTATAAGGAGGGGGGTGTGTGAGAGGAGAGTTATGGGCTTCTGTGAAAAAAACCCTTGTGTTTCATTCATTAGGATAAATTAGCCAGAGCACGTCACGTTACAGTTGCCTGATTCTGAGTGTGATATCGATATAATCACCTGATTTGAAGAAAAGCTACTTTTATTTTCTCTGTGGAAAGAGATAATGGATAGCAGTCATGTCTTATTTTCTAAATTCCTTTATGGTTATTGAGTAATATTTGCTTCGGGAGGAAAAGGTGCTTCTAGAAAATCTAAATCTTGATGAATGACTCAAAACCAATCTGTAATAATTACTGTGCATGATATTAAGCTATAGATTAAACTGGATTCATTTAGACAGAAACCTTTCTTTTTCTTTTCTTTTCTTTTTTTTTTTTTTTCCTTTTTCTGGAGAATTGAAAAAAATATAAAAATAACTTTTAACAATTACTCATGGAGTACAGTTCCAGATATAGACTTTCAGCAAGGTGGGAAAAACATATGTAGTCATCAAGGAAAGCAGAAGGGCGAGCAGAGCTACAATGACAGACTTACTCTTTCTGCAGGATCTATTTTTCATTATATTTTTTCCTATAATTTCTTGGTTTTCCAGGGCTGTGAGTGCATCTGTGAGAAAAAATGGGGAGAATCTCAGTGATACTTTGAAATTATTAGGTCACAGAAACAAAGAAGAGGGGTGGAAGGTGCTTGATGATGTTATTATCCAGAATGCACGAAATGGACTTGTATCATTTCAACTAAATGAACATTTAGAAAGGTAATGTATAAATAGTTTAATAAAACTTTATTTACTAAAATATTTACTTTCAAGTAATTGAAATTAGTAGCGATAAGAAATCATCCAGTATTAATTATTAACTTGCCAGCATCTCTTTATCCCGCTTTGCAGTATAAGATCATTTCGATTTGTTACTCATAATTACAGAAAATATAAATTTGTTTAAATATTTTTCATCTTTAGACTGTACACAACGTAATATATATAAAACTTGAAACAGGAAATGCAGACATTAACCTTAATTCAAAAATGTGATTTAGGTCTCTGACTCCAAAACCATAATATGTTTTTGGAATTTCTTATTAGGAAATATTATCTTACTTTCATCTAAAATTTGTATGTATTTGAATTCATAGATACAGAGTCAATATACGCTGCACTACAGAAGCAGGCAAATTTCCACCCTTTCATACATGTGGAAATAAGAATGAAAAGGAGGTGGCAAAAGGTCCATTGGAGACTTGAGTCCTGGATTATTTTGAGTGTTAGAAGAAACTGTTAGAAGTTGATAAAATGATTTAAGACAGAGTTATTTATTTTCATGTCTTTTTTTTTTTTCCTAATACAGCTTTGTGGTCATTCGCCTTTCGTTCCTCTTGGAAAACACGTACCTTCTCCTCTTTGCTCAGGGTCTGGAAGAAGCTGTTTGTAGCACAATGGCTAATGTGATACTGTATCGGAAAAGAGAAAACCCCTATAAAATAGTAGTTTTGCTCTCTGCATCCAAAGAATTGACGTGGGAACTTCAAAAGCTCCACGAGGAGGGCTACTTTGGTCCCCCAGAGCCTACGCAGCAGTTCCCATTACGGGAAGGAGAGCAGATTCATTTTAGATTTAGAGGGAATATTTTTGCTTCAGGTAAGGTCATTAATTCACGCGTCTGGATGAACAGTAGCAACCACTTCTGTTGTTCAGAAATACCGCATGTGAACATTAGTAGATTGGGGTCAGTCACAGCACATTTAGTTATTTGAGTGTTTTCTTGCTTTTAAATGATAGGTTCATGAACTACATGGGAAACAAACAAAAAAAATATTAAAAATAAAATGTACCAGTTGAACAAGATCCTGAGCAACCAGCTCAGATGACCCTGCTTTGAGCAGAGGGGAGGTTTGGACAAGATGATCTTCAGGGATCTCTTCCAACCTCTGCCATTCTGTGAAACCTGGTTCCTCAGAAAAATCTAGGATTTTACCTTTTATTTCAAAAGGGCAAGATTCCGTCTATGGCTTCTTAATGTAAAGAACATTTGATAGGAATTAAACAGATTCCAAACAAAAAGAAACAGTCCACTATTTTATCCGTGTAAATTCACTTGAAGTGGGCAAGATTAAACACTGAAATCCAGGGCAAAATGTTGCTTTTTGTGAGCAGCACTATGAATGAAGCTGATGCAAGACTTATGCTGTTTCCATTTGCAGCCTCAAAAATTCTATGCAGCAGCCACCACCATTCAGAGATTTGCTTAAAGGAAGAAGAGATAAGAAGCCTCAGAAAAATTTCCCCACGAAATTACATATAATCTCTTCTGCTAGTTTTGGAAAGAACGTGTAAATATATACTTGGCCCTCTGAACATTTTGTATGTAAACTCTGTTTACCTTAAAGGAAGGATTATTCTTCAAAAAGGGAAGTCTCCAACCCCCAAGGAATGTCTGTCTGTCTATGCAAAGGATAACGTTATAGATGTATCAATTAAAAAGGAATTACAAATCCTAAAAATGCACCTACGTCTCTACCTCCATTCATCTTGTTGTTACAGAGAGACAGGTATCCATCCTGGATAACCAGAAAGCATATACTTTGAATTCCATTCACAAAACTGTTTCATTTTTATTTCTGCCTATGTTATGTACTTCATCCCCTTCTGTGTTCCTTATTTTTCAATTTATAGCACAACCTTCACCACGTACTCCTTATGCCAACAATTCAGGGGCCAAGACAGCTAACTATAAGGACATTTCAACTACTGAACCTCAGATGTTCAATAAAAAGTAACAACAATGAGAGATAACCAAATTTTATGTGATTAGCTCTATTTGACTCACCCTAATGAATTATTTTAGATGCCACACCTCGAAATACAGTGTAAAAAAATTTTTTTTTATTTATTTATTTGTATCTGCAGAGAACGGGAAAGATTTTGGAAAAGTCCACAGGCTGATTTTTCATTCACAAAGGAAACCCAGGCTGGAGCTCCAAATTAAAGAAGTGGATGAATTCGGTAACCACAGTTCACCTCATTACAAAGGAACAGCAGTGTTTTATAAAGTTACCAGAGAGATGATAACCAAGAAATGGGAACAACCTTTGCCATGTGGTGACTATGAACACCAGACCCCACTGTGTAAATTAGCACTGACATTACCAAAGGTGGGTTTCTCACTTCACAGTGTTAGAAATATTTCCTTTTTTCCCTTACCACATATTTGTTAGGTGAAAGGATCTCGGTATGATTTTTGCTTTACAGATACACACAGGAGTCACTGATGGAGAAGTTCTGATCCATCAGCAATGTACAAACACCCTCAGAGTTTCTCTTAGCATGTGGGAGAGACCCTTATCCATCCAAGTACAAGCTTGGAAAAAACCGTTTAGCAGAAATTTTTCACCTGTTTGCTCATCCCAAACTTGGGATGGACTTGAGAAAGCATTATTTAAGTTTCAGTTTGATACTTCTTGTATCCTTGTCTTGGGAGTGCAGAATTGCAAATTATAGGAGCATTAAATGGCTGATGTAACCTATCTTTCTCCTACCACCTGATTCTCCTATTATGCCTGATAAGCCTCTGCAATTATTTCTATCTCTGGTGAAAGCTATTGCTACATAAATTAATCTTTAATATACCTGCAGTGAAAACTCATTGTAATCTTTTCAAAGAGCCTGCGTATCAGCACCCTATATCATACAAAATGCTGCTGCTAGACTACTGCTATTGAGTTTGCATACATTTTAATATCAAAATATGTACAGTAGCACTTGGTCTAAATCGGTGGTGACGAGCAGTAACATCTCTTTTTGAATTTAATTCACTCTTCCTTAAGCTATCACCTGCAAATACACCTTTTATTTCATAAGCATAGCTCTTGATTTCTCTCTCATCTCCATTCTCCCAAGTAAAAATTAAGAACGATCATCTGCAGAAGATTTTAAGAGGAGATCTCTTTCAGTGACCAACTAAGTTTTATTTTAAGAACCACGTGCTTTCAAGCACTTTGCTTTTCCACAGGGCAGAGGGAAATCTTTTCACAGAGAGAGAAAGACAAACTCTTGAGGTCCAGTGGGATGATTTAAAAAAACTGGTGATAGCCTTTGGGAATAGTTTCTCTACATCTTTTTTTTTTTTTTTTTTTTTTTGAGTAGCGGCTCTACTTTCAGCTAAAAAGTTCAAGCAGAGAGGACTCCAGTTTGATGCATAAAAAGCCTGCTTAGAGAGAAAGGGTTATTATATCATTTCAGGAAATCAGTGTTGCAGGATCTTGCAAATAATTTTTCTTTTGCTTCCTGCAAATATATTTGAAGAAGCGCATTTTAAAAGAGTTAGAATCTTCATTAAATGCAAATATTTGGCCAAAAAAAAGTGATCAAAATGCTTGAAAACATTTGCATATTGATAACTTTTTCATTATGAGATTTGTATTTTGTCTTACACAGAATAAAATAACAATCTATAGAATGAAGAACAGCATCAAAATATCATCTTCCCTTCTGTTGCAAGTCGTTGTAGTCCACAAAATGTCCTAATTTGCTGTAGTTGGTGAACTCTCCTGCTTTTTGATCTATATTCCATCCATCCATTGTAATAATTTAAAACTGATAGTGCCTAAAATCAGGTTTATCAACAGAGAAGAAATATTCCTTAATAATTTAGCTAGTTCATTTATCATCTTTTTGAAGAATTATAAAACATCAATGAAGCTGATTATTTGACTTTAGCGAATAATTAGTAAATGAAATACAACACACCTTACTTTTAGTATATAAATACACAAGGCAAATGGGAATTTCACCAACACCAGTCTAGTGACAGGTAATATTCATTAACACAAAGTTATAATGTTGTTTACTCTTTTGCTCTTCATAATTTCTTCCAGCCAAGTAAATCTTGAATTCCATACTGAACAAACTCACAGAAATTTTAAGAATAAAAAAATAGTCACTTTTGGTTTGTTTGCTGGCTGAAAGATAGGGAGAAAAGAGTAGGAAAAAGCAGTCAATTTTCCTAAGGGAAGATGATTACTAGTAAAGACCCACACAGATCCATGCTAACATATCACAGAATCACAGAATGCTATGGGGTTGGAAGGGACCTCTGGAGATCATCTCCTCCAACCCCCTGCCACAGCAGAGTCACACACAGCAGGTCTCACAGGAACGTGTCCAGGCGGGTTTGGAATGTCTCGAGAAGGAGACTCCACCACCTCTCTGGGCAGCCTCTTCCAGGGCTCTGCCACCCTCACAGCAAAGAAGTTTCTCCTCATGTTGAGATGGAACTTCTTATGTTCACGTTTGTGACCATTACCTCTTGTCCTGTCATTGGGCACCACTGAGAAAAGACTAGCTCCAGTATTCATCAGAAACTTCTGAATAACCAACTGAAAAGTCTGATGACAGCACAAAATATTCATAGTACTAAAGCTTTCTATGAAAAAACACAGAATATGATGGTATTGAGCAGCTAGAAAATAAACTTGAAAATTTAGATGTTAATAAGTGTTTTGTTGGGGTGGAAGTACCTACGTCATTTCATACTGCTAGATTCTAAATTACCTACTACCACTCAAAAACAAACTTCTTTGGTCATTTCCTCTCTGAAAACTTCCAGAGGAATATGTAATACATATTCAGCAGCAACTAAAAAGGTAAGTAGAATGTTCTAAATTATTAACAAAACTGAGAACAAGATTATGCCATATATATATATATGAGGCATCCGCATCATGACTGCGCCCTGGGGTTCGGGTCACAGAACTCAGGAAGAGGATTTGGAAGAAGAGGAAAGAACGAAGGGGTCAGGAACATGGAGTGGTTCTAGGTAGAGAGAACACACATTGATGACAACACTTCAGGCATTTTCGACAGAAGTTGAAATATTGTATAAACTTATAAATATCATGGAGGAACTGGAAAAGGAACGATGATATCCCCTTTCACAGGATATAAGAACAATGATATTGGTAAGTGACAGGTGCAACCAGTAATGTAAAAGAACATACTTTTTACATACAAAAATAATCAAATGGTGAACTCATTTTAACGGGATATTTGCAGCAGTTAAAAATGTGTTTGAGCTAGAAAAGGAATTGACTGGAAGAGAGACGGCACCGTACACTAAGCATAATGATCCAGATGCAATTAAATGCCAGAGCAATGAAAAGGAAATTCTAATTACTTACCGTATCTTATTATATGTCTTATAATTATTAACAGCGATGAAAGCACTGACAGTAAAAATTAACATAAGAACGTTTATCCTGTTTTTACTATCCATGATCCAATCAACATATTTCAATCAGATATATCTTCACATTCATGGGGGCTTTCTAATGAATAAAAGAAATAGAATGAAATAATTAGAATTGGTAAAGAAAACACAGTTAGGGAGAAATTTAATGCACTAATTGTAGCAACAACCACACCAGCCATTTGTCAAACGCAACTGCTATTTACCATTTCATTAAAGTCCAAGTCTTGTGCTAATGTTCATAGAAGATGAACCAAGACTGGCACTGTCCATAATTAGTCTTATGCCGATGCTGTTGGTATATATTACCAAAGGAACTACAACAATCTGACCACATTTGTGTGCGTAGACGTAAACTCAAGCAAAGATCCTTCTGTTTTGCTAGTTTTTATCATATATATATATTATTACAGTACAGCAAATATGCCAGCACAAATCTTGAAAGCATCAGTGTTTATACCTGACCTATTGATAATGGTGGGTTGTTCCTAGTATTCATTGCTCACACTAACACAGCTGCTTACAGAATTCCAGCCTTTCATGGGCTTGGGAATAAAATCCCCAAAAGAGCAGCAAACACAGGGCAAGAACAGCAAAGTCTATTCACGTTTCTACTACTTTGTTGAGTTAACAAACATTTTAACTTCAGTTTAACCATGTTAACAAGTTACATGAGATCACAAACACACAGTGTGGCCAGGAACAATAGAAGTTTTCTCAGCAAAATGAAACAAAGTTTTTGCTTTTACTTTTTTTCTTTTTCCCCCCTTTATTTTGCCAGATGGTAAAGTTAGTCCCATCCACAATGCCTGGTTTCGGTGGTGCCAAAGACAGATGGAATCTTTTTAAGGCAACCACTCTGACTACATTTGCACTCACTTCTGTCAAATTCCCACCTAAATTTCTCTTGAATTGTGGAGAGAAGACAGTAACTCTATAGACAATAAGCCATTTTTATACTTATGTGCCCACATTATCCACTCTCTCACAAATATATTTCTGACAGTGGTCGAGGCAGTGGTTGTTTCCTTTGTGTACAACCATTCAGCTCAGTTGTTAGTTTGAACGTGGTACACGTGTACAGAAGGAAGCTGATCTTCACTAACAATTCCTGTTTTTGCAGCTTTCATTTCCTTGGTCAAACCCGTTATTTTCAACACAAGTTAAACAGAGTGGATCAGGTCCCGATGTCGAGTCTGTGTGCATCTATCGGTAACATTTCCACTGATTTCAAAGCGGTTGTACTTATGTGAAAGTGGGCTAAAGAACGCAAAAGGTTAATTTCTCCTTTTCTCTCTGTCCTGCTTGATATGCTACTGGAGTCTGGTCGTGTCTGAGAGGTCTATTTGACAGAGCACTCCCCTATTACTGCCTCAAATCGGAATGCTTTGCAAAAAAAGAGATTGCTGTAATCCATACGAGCATTATCAAATTACTATTCTGCCGAAGTTTTCCGTCTAATGACTGTCTAAGAGCCAAAATAGCGTGTGATCCTTTGCCTCGGAAAGGCATTTGCTTTGCCTATTGAAGGACCTTCCAGACTAGAAAACCGCCTTGGCCGCTGAGAGTATTTTACTGACGCCCTCAACCAGAACAGCGGGACCAGCGCCCAGTGCAGCTGAACCGCGGGCGAATTTAGCGCTTCACCACCGACATTTAATCTTTAAAGGCAGACTTAATGTTTTAGATCTAATGCATTGTATATTATTACGCCGTTTCGAGACAATACTCATTTTCAATTCCTATCATTTATACTACTATTTTAACGTTAAGTAGCACAAAGTGGTTGAGATTAAAGTCAATGCATGGGTAATTGAGTTCATCTACAGTAACTTCGAAAATCTCATACAGACCTTTGAGGTGCTAAATTCTCATTAATGAATGAAAATAAGTTTAAAAATATAAATGCATAATTAAACGAAGCCAAAGAAAGCTGTCTTGGAAGAAAAACAATGCCCCCTTCTGGAAAAGCTTTATATTCCCTTTTTTAGGCCCCTTTGAGGGCTCTTTTTTAGCCATGTAATGCTGTTTTCATATCTCAAGATGAGTAAAGTACAGGATGCTTTTGCACTGCCAAGCATCCTCTGCGTGGTGAAACCCCCTACCAGGATGACCAAGTACAGGCCTGATGAAAAGGCACCAAAAAAAAGACAATTACAGCTTTTCATAGAAAATAGAGCTGAACTTCACTTAACACAAATTAATCTCTTCCTGTGCTCAGTGCTCATGTAAATAATTCCATATTCTTTATGGAGTAGGAAACAACAGTAAAGCCCACAAGACTTTCCTTTTTCTCAATCAATAGGGAAAAAGTACAAAGTATTTTTTCTTTCTCCCCTGTGTTCAGAGGAAGAAATAGGAAGAACTCTCTACTTTCTAATGGAACTTGTCTTTTCAATTACGATGATTTTTAATGACTTCTTACTAAAAGTTGAACTATGCAAACTGAATAGCTATAGCTACAAACATAATATGATTTCTAGAGCTAACAAACAGCTACTGTACACCTAGAAACTGTTATTTTTCCTTGAAACAGGATGGTATGCACAGTTGCAATAAGAACGCAGAGACAGCAAGGCAAAGTTAATGCAATATTCAAAATTAGAATCCATTTCCATCATTTTAGTAGCTGTATATTAATTTATACCTGCTGATGGTGTTCACCGGTTTTCAATAACGACACAAATCCTCTGCGTAGGTAAAGCCAACCTTAAATGCTGATTTACTGCAATCCGCTCCCATACCCTACGCCTCATCCCTTGCTCATTTAGTCATTTCTCTTTCCTCAACACATTGTCTTTGATAGCACGAAAAGCTGATCAACCGCCCACCAAGCACAAAAAGAATTTCCTCTGATTCGTCAGGTAAGAGCACATACATAATATATGGATATCAATCTAAATAATGGTTATATTCGCTAGGTTTTTTTTAAATGCCAAGGTTTGTTTCAGCTGTGATTGATAATTTAAAATGCCATATTCAGGAACCAAAAGAATTAATGTATTAAAAGATATTCTGGTTGGGAGGGGTCCCTGCCCAGGGCAGAGGAGTGGGACTGGGTGATCTTTAAGGTCCCTTCCAACCCAAACCATTCTCTGATACTTAGCATTCTGGAAATAAATGAGGTTTTAGACCATTTTAATAAACCCAACCATATTAAAAGATATTCAAAGATATAAAAGAAAAAAAAAAAGTGATCTGTTTACCAGACAATAAAAAGCTCTTGTAAGATAGATAACGCTACGGTGGGGTGCCTGAACAGCATATAATTTTTTGTATAAGGAGATCCAGTTTTTACAGGAAGATTCCAGTATAGCTGACGTATCAGTTATAGGAAATGCCCAAACCCTTCTACTTTATCACCACTTTCTCCATGCAGTTCCAAAAGTTACAGATAATTGCTGAATCTGCTCTTGACTAAATTAATTTCTTGTTGCAGTGGAGTTACCAAAAATTGCATTAGAAATAAGAAGTGATGATGCTTCCGTTAAAGTAAACAACAAACCATTTTTAGTCGGGGAGTTCACCCACTGAGCCTCCAGCTTTAGAAAGCTTTCCAAAAGAAAGAAGGATTGACATAGCAGAAGAATAACGCCCTTAATTTACTTAATTTTTTACTTAATTTTTGTCCTTCAGAGGCCGCGTGGGACAACGTGCTGTCCTGGCTGGCAGAGGAGCTGGCGGAAGACAATACGTCGTTGCTTACTTTACGCTTCCCTGTTCGGCGGAGCCTGCTGCAGCTCGTTAGGCTGAAGTGCCCCGATAATTTAGCACACCAGATCTACGAGCTGCTCTGCTGCTGGAAGAAGACCCTTCCAAGGTCGGCGGATAAACAGCGGCTCCTGTCTCGGTATTTGAGGCAGAGTGGCAGAAGCGACCTTTCCGAAGAACTTCATTTTAAGTGGCAAAATAAAGCGTTTGCTTGACCGACTCACTGGCAACCAAGAGCCCCATTTCTCTTCTTCCTGAAAGGTGCAGATATTTCCGTGGTATCTTTGGATGAACAAGTGACAGGGAAACCAGTCAGGGATCAGACGGCTTATTTATTTGTTATTTGCAACCTCTTTAGTAAACCGAAGTATAGCAGCAATGTCCTTGCTGGCCAAAAAAGAACATTTCTCCTGTGGAAAAGTGAGATATTGAAAACAGAGGTATGAAGGATCACAGACTGGTCTGTATAGGTTTCTAAGGACTTCAATGGTTTGCACATACCATACTCAATTGACATTTTTTATTCTCTAAAAACTCATTTATGTCCAGAATTCTAAGTAACATAGAATGGGTTGGGTGGGAAGGGAACTTAAAGCCCACCCAGTGCCACCCCCTGCCCTGGGCAGGGACACCTCCCACCACACCAGGTTGCTCCAAGCCCCCTCCAACCTGGCCTTGAACCCCTCCAGGGATGGGGCAGCCACAGCTTCTCTGGGCAACCTGGGCCAGGCTCTCACCATCCTCACACCAAAGAAGTTCTTCCCCACATCTCAGCTCAATCTCCCCTCTGTCAGTGTCAAACCCTTCCCCCTCCTCCTAGGGCTCCCCTCCCTCATCCAGAGTCCCTCCCCAGCTTTCCTGGAGCCCCTTTAGGGACTGGAAGTGGCTCGAAGGAGGTCTCCCCGGAGCCTTCTCTTCTCCAGGCTGAACCCCCCCAACTCTTTCAGCCTGTCTTCATAGGAGAAGTGCTCCAGCCCTCGGAGCACCTTTGTAGCTTCCTCTGGCCCCACTCCAACAGGTCCATGTCCTTCTGATGTTGGTGGCCCCAGAGCTGGAGGCAGCACTGGGGGGGTTCTCCCCAGAGCAGAGGGGCAGAATCCCCCCCACCTCGCCCTGCTGGCCACGCTGCTGGGGTGGGATGCTGGGGCTTTCTGGGCGGCCAGCGCACGTTGCCAGCTCATGTCCAGCTTTTCATCAACCAATACTCCCAAGTCCTTCTCCTTTTATAGCTGTGTTTCTACTGAAATAAGATTCTAATTGACAGTCTTCTGTTAGTTGCTGCTATATTGCCATCCACCTCATACAACCATGAATTTATCTAAAAAGCTGAACTTGGATGTTTTTGTTGAACCACACAATCCTGGGAGAAAGCTTGGTATTTACACACACAGATACCGATTTGTGGCTACACAGACTGTCACATCTGTGCGGTTTCCCTTCTGCTCCAGCAACACAGAACAAACAATAGATGCAGCTCTTTCTTCAAGTCATAATTATTCTCTAGTTACTGTTATTCTTCTGGACTCAATGCATGAATTGTTTTCCTCTTTCAACCCCCCCCAACTTTAATAATGTAATATAAACTTTAAATATTAATCTAAATCTAAAATTTATTTATATAAATAATAATAAATAAATTAAATAATAATAATTAAATAAAAATAATAAATAAATAATAATATTATTTATTATTAAGTCTTCTTAATATTTAGACTATGTAGAATCCCCGTATATCCTCCTAACGAATCTTAATTGCAATACATTTTGCCAGTCTGAATATTTTATTTTCAGAGGTCATATGTTTGCCACATTTCCAAATCACTACTGTAAATGAGAAAAATTGCATTGCAAAAGAAAAGATAAACAGGAATAGTATTAATTAGTTTAATTCATCTATTCAGTAATGTCTCCTTCTGTAGGATTATCAATTTTTAATTGTAAGACATAATATAGGAGGAACTTAATGCCTTCACTGAGACACAACCATCCTTTCCTTTTGTAATTTTTTCTATAAATAAAGATGGTTTTTAAAATGTAAACTGCCTGCTTCTTAGTGAAAAATATTATCACGCTTCCCTCCGTGCCCTAACACATTTTGTCATCAGATCTTTTGTCTTCAGTGCCTTCTCTTGAGGACTGAATATATGTATGTTGTGATCATGCTTCAATGGATGATGTACTAGAAATAATAATGGAAATATTGCAACAAATCCGACTTCAGTTTTCCATCTAAATTAATATTTTAATACAACTACCAATGTTCTGCCACAAGATGGCGCCTGTGCCTAAGAAAAAAAAGAATGCCCGTGTTTCACGTGCCGGAAAATATGTGAATAAAACACTGCTAAAAACTGAAAGTCATCTGTAAGGACCCAGATACTCCATTGTACAGTATCATTAACATTAGTGCAAAGCAGCAAGAATTGTGGGCATTTCAGTAGCTTCTGTACCATGGGAACAACTGCATTCCGCCTCCTCTTCTTAGGAATTTGAAATTATTTTTTTACATTAATTGAATGGTAAAATTATATTAAATTTGCTTAGGTTAAAAGCTCGGTTTTCTTAGTGGCAAACACTAATCAAGTGACTAAAACACCCATACATTTTATTGAAGAGTCGGGAAAAAACTGACAAGATAGATTAAAAAAATTAACAACTTTTAATATAACAATTAATGTTGTTCTTCTCTAAGGAGGTAACCATTGGGCCCACTAGTTATTTTTCCTCTTCTTGCGGTGACATTGAGTCTAAAACTAGTAACTAGTCTTGCTGTAGTCTCTGTTCCTCTCCCTCCTCACCTCTGCCACCTGGTCTGCCTTGTGCTGGGGCTTTCCCTGGTAGCTCTTCCTGGTAACCATCATAGTTTTTGGTATTTCAGCTCCTAGAAGAGCATAAGTAGCACTGAGCTCCATCCTCCACCCACCAAGTCCATCCAGGTCCTTGAGTAAAAACAGTCCCACAAATGGGTTTGCCTTTTCCTGAGGCAGGAATCATAGTATCATCCAGGTTGGAAGGGACATTTCAGATCATGGAGTCCAACCATCAACCCAACACTAACAAAACCCATCACTAACCCATGTCCCTCAGCACCACGTCTGCCCGGCTTTTAAATCCCTCCAGGGATGGGGACTCCACCACTGCCCTGGGCAGCCCATTCCAAGGCTTCATAACCCTTTCCATGTAAAAATTTTTCCTAATATCCAATCTGAACCTCCCCTGGTGCAACTTGAGGCCGTTTCCTCTTGTCCCATCGCCTGTTCCTTGGGAGAAGGAGACTGACCCCCACCTAACTACAACCCAAACAGTTTTCCCCAGCATATCCCTTTCATGCACAACAGGGACTTCATCCCCTTCTACAGTGTCTGACTGAGCAGGACCAGCTCAAAAAAAAACACTGCAACAGAAAAGCATATTTAAAATTCAAGTTTTAACAAAAAATTGTATAGAGAATTCATGCAAAGCAAATATACTTGTGCTTTGCTCTACCAGGTGTCCACAGAAGCATCCTCCTTTTTCCAGGTTTCCCTGACTCCAGGGACTCCTGGCAGGAGGTGGCAATATGGGGGATTTCCCTTCATGTTAGGTATCAACCACCAGGTTTATATACGAAAACATTTATTTCTATATACAGAAACAATTCTTTTGTTAGAGAAGAGATTCTTCCCCTCTAAAGTTCATAGTCTGTAAACTGAACCTCCCAAGAAAACAGGTTTCAGACCAAAATGTGGCCTTCTGTAGGCCAGAACAATGACATCAGCAGCAATTAGAATCCAAAATGTAGCTCTTTCTGGCTAAAGTAAATTAAAATCAAGCTGTAGCAGAATCCAAAGAGACCGTGTTGGAAAGGGAGGAGCAACAGGATGTCAACTAAGACAGCTCTCAATCCTTATGGAAGGATATGAAGGAAGGATAGTCAGATATGAATATCTGACTATTTTGCTTCTTTTCAAACAGCAAATGCCAGTCGCAGGCTGATATGAGCAGACTATCGCTGAAAATCCAATTTCTGATCTAGCACCAAAGCTGTCTTTTGCTTTTCATTCAACCAAATATTGTCTCTGAAATGAAAGGGTTCCCTCAGTGAGGTTTAGACTCGCTGAACTGTAACCAAAATATAGCGAAGAACGTGGTCTGTATGGGACAAACCTGCTCTGCGCTATGTGTTTTTATTGGCTGTAGAAAACATGCAGGACTGAGAGCAAAATCTGAGCTTTATTGCTTAGAATGGGTATGTTTCCCCACCCCCACCCCCCAAATAAAAGGTGATGCCGTATATTTCTGCTAAGCAATGAAGGCAACTCAACGGAACGTGAACCAAGAGAGGAAGCCAGTTGCTCATAAAGAAACAACCTAGACAACTGCAATTTAGCCGACAGAATACAGAACCTAACTATTTAAATAGTGAAGAAGCAGCTGGTGAAGGGCCTGGAAAACAAATCATATGAAGAGCGGTTGAAGGAGCTGGGACTGTTTAGTATGAGGAAGAGGAGGCTGAGGGGAGACCTCATCACTCTCTACAACTACTTGAAAGGACACTGTAGAGAGGTTGATGCTGGTCTCTTCGCACAGGTAATTAATGACAGAACGAGAGGGAATGGCTTCAAGCTCCAACAGGGTAGGTTTTCAGTGAAAAAATTTCTCCTAATATCCAACCTGAACCTCCCTGGCGCAACTTGAGGCCGTTTCCTCTAGTCCTGTCGCCCATGACTTGGGAGAAGAGACCGACCCCCCCTGGCTACACCCTCCTTTCAGGGAGTTGTAGAGAGCGAGAAGGTCTCCCCTCAGCCTCCTTTTCTCCAGGCTGAATAACCCTAGTTATTCACTGGTACTATTTAACCCTAGTTAAATCACTGGTAAAATCCAGCTAAACAGAGAAGGAATTGGTCTGGTGGTTGGTAGTACCTTCTCTGTATCTTAATCTTTTAGTTCCTTGTAATTTCCTAATTTTTGTTCCCGAGCATGCCCTGTTTAGCATTAACCCAGCTCAACATGAGACCTGCTGCTTTAAGTAATGCTGGGCTCCTTGAGCCCGAGTCAACAGAGCTGTCAACAGCCCAGCTGTCTGTCAAAACAAAGAGAAATGGGATAAAGATCCACTGATTGCTTTGTTTCCTCCTCCCCCAGTGTATTAACTTAATTAAAATAATCACAACAGCTAGAATAAAGCTGTAAGTTTGCCGGGTCTTGCTCAGGCAGCATTTGCATTCAACAAGCTGCTAGAGGAGGAGGCTGTGAAGTAGAGCCCTGCCAAAAATCGGCAAGTTCCAGCATGAAGACCTCAGCCCAAGCCAACATTGAAAGCATGCACAACAATAGTGTTTTTTTTTTTTTAAAAAAAATGCTTGCTATGGACTAGATGATCCAAACAAATCATATGAAGAGCGGTTGAAGGAGCTGGGACTGTTTAGTATGAGGAAGAGGAGGCTGAGGGGAGACCTCATCACTCTCTACAACTACTTGAAAGGACACTGTAGAGAGGTTGGTGCTGGTCTCTTCGCACAGGTAATTAATGACAGAACGAGAGGGAATGGCTTCAAGCTCCAGCAGGGTAGGTTTAGACTGAACATTAGGAAAGAATTTTTCACAGAAAGAGTGGTCGGGCATTGGAACAGGCTGCCCAGGGAGGGGGTTGAGTCACCATCCCTGGATGTGTTTAAGAGATGTTTAGATGTGGTGTTGGGGGATATGGTGTAGGGGAGAACTTTGTAGAGTGGGGTAGATGGTTGGACTCGATGATCCCAAGGGTCTCTTCCAACCTGGATGATTCTATGATTCTAAATACGGAACGGTTAAAGCAGAAAAGAAAGGAAGGAAACACACACATTCCTTTTGCGGCACTGTTACGGGATGGGCTGCCCACTGTATCCCAGACTGATGAAATGCAAAGGTAGAAAGCAGACTTTGCATATTCAACATTTAAAATATCAATTCACATCACCGAGTGAAGCAGGGCTCAATAAGCAGGATCAGTAAAGCTGCTGAGTACAACAGATGGGTTTAATTAAGAAGGAATAAGATGGCCTTTAATCAATATCCCATCCAAGCCCCTCCCAAAAATGAGCTATTTTATCCTTTCAGTAGTGATGGGAGAAGTACTGTTTTCATAGAAATAATGAGCAGTAGCAAAGTCATCTTCAAGCACGAAACTTTCAGTTTAAAAACTGCTCCCCAGTGAAGAATTAGGGGGGGTGGGTGGCTCTTTTCAATAACCCATTTCAGTGAGGTGATCTTAATTGCCGTGAGCTAAACCCCTTGGAAGGGAAGGGGCACTCAGGAACCTGGCATAAAACAGCCCAGTTGAAACCACTCCTTTATTTCCATATAATCTTTATTCCAAGATACAACAAAAAGTCCTTGGGCATCTCTGACGCATCTCAGAAAAGGTGTCAACCAGAGAAACATCATTACAAGATTCTGATAAACTGAAAAACGTTGCCCTTGTACTTCCCTCACTTTGTTAATGTCTTATTTTAACTAAAAATCATTTATAACCTGCCAGTTTGAAGAGCTCCCATTGTTAATACAGCCTGATCTGAAAATAGTTTTCTCATATACTATTAGAGTTTAACAAAAGGCTTGTAATGAATTAGTAATCTACTGTAACGTTGTAATAAATTATAGTCAAGCTCACAAGGAGAGAAGAGCAGAGTCCATGTTTCATCCTTTCTCCATGAACAATGAAGGTATCATAAATATAAGAAAAATTATTCTATAATACAATATGCAAGTGTAAGACTGTCCTTATCTATGGTCTAAGTGAAAGACAACCCTTCATCATTACTGTTGTAAACTTAGTCTTTCAAAAAAATTCATGTGCTTTCGAACTCCCCATTACATACACAAACTCTTGATGTCACAGTAGGTATATCCCTTTGATGGAAGATTTTTTCCAAAGCCGTATACAGGGTCTCACATGCCTAGATGTCACTGACCTTTTTTATCCACTGAAAACCCATCACACCATTGTTCCCATAAAGAACTTTTGTGCTGTAGCTTCTGAAATGGAAAAAAAAAAAAAAAAAAAAAAAAAAGTGGCTCTTCAACTTGTTAAAATACTTCAAAATCCATACACAATATTTCTGGAGGTCATCGTCCCAAAACTGGACTCCGAAATATTAGAGAGTGATGATGGCAAAGGTTATTAACCATTTTAATTTTGGCCTCTGGTCAGATTATGGCCAGAGTAGACTAACTACATATTAGAAGATGAAAGAGTGTAATAGAACTCAAAGGATTCCAGCCTGGGTTATGATTCTCCCAGGCAACCTTTATCCTGCAAGTGCCAATTTAGCCAGCAGATGCCGCAGAAGAGCTTCTACAAAGATATTCAAGTGTTTTCAAACCTGAACACAATATGTGAAAAATCACTTCAGTAAGACAACAGAAGAGAAATTCCCGAAAGATTGTGCATTATTCACTTGGCTCTCAATGAGTGTTTTGGGGTGAAGGGGTGCAAATCATTTAAGATGCAGATATTACGCAATCAGACATAGGAATGTTTTCTTTCCAAGTGTTAACAGTAATACTTTGTTTTGATCCATCTCCATGACTGAGGAATTAAGGAATAAAAAAAAAAAAGTCAGAGTGGTATAGAAGCAAACGTGTAAAAATATTTCAGAGTATTTTATTTCTAGAAAGAAAGAGGAAATTATTCTGTACTGAAGAAACTCATAACAACATCAGAAGAGTTTGCTGTTCCACCTACTTCCAAACATTTTTAGAAACTAGCAAACTTTCTGAGGTAAATGAATAATTACTAATGGAAATAGCCAATTTATGTTCTCCTTCCTTTTTTTTTTTTTCTTATGGGGTTTTGAAGAAATGCCCTTCCTCAGAGGAAACAAGATACCACAAAAAATCTGGAAGTTTTTCGGAAAACATCTGTCAAACATTAAATTAAGCTGATAAAATAACAGATTTTACAGTTCTTCTAAAACTAAATCCAAACTAAAGTTCTTCTAAAACTAAATCCAAATGGTTTCAAGAATACTTTAGCTCATCCCTCTGTTTACACACACAGAAACCCCCAAAAGCTTCGCATTTTTCTCATCGTTGCCATCGCCAAACGTGAATACAACCCCGGTATAGACTGAGAAAATATTTCCTAGAGGGGCAGCAAACTGTCAATGCCCATCTAGAAGAGGTTGAGGAGACCTCCGCTGCAGCACGGTGAGTAGTTCTGCTCATGAGAGTTCAAAAAAGAAGGAACTTAAAAGTGCTGAATCTCTTTGCTGAGCTTTTTCTCCAAAAATAAAAGTCATGGAAAAGGAGAACTGAACTTGAAAGGGAACTAAAGAAGCTTGTCTTAGCCAGAAAAAAAAAAAAGGAAAAATGGAAAAATCATTTTCAATCACATAAACACTGTTTATCTAACTGGGTCCTCACCATAAATATAAATATACATTGGGAATTAGAAGTACTTTCCCAACCACCACAACCTTCCAGCAGGACTAATAGGAGAAAAATACCTAAAGGATTTTAAAATGTAGTTTTTAAAGTTCGTAGCAGTCGCCTTCAACAGTGAAGAAGTGAAGCCAGGAGGAGATGAATTCTCTGTCCCATTTTTGTGTTCCCAGATGATAGAGACAGATACAGACTGGACGGGAATTATCAACATATCCTTTACACCAGCTGCTCAATCCACCTCCTCTTGCGAGCGGGGTCCTGCCACCCCTTGTCACCTCACACACCGTGTACACCCCCAGACACACGTACACCCCCCTAAACCTGACAAGCAACTAATAGCCTCAGTCCGTGCCTAAAAAGGTATAAAATTAATGTGATTTATGATTTCCTGGCTGAAAATAAACTGCTGTCAAACCTTTGTCTCTCTTCTTTTCCAGCGACTGGTATCCATGGCTACGCAATGTAATGAAGCTGAGGGATCCACGATGCTGTAACACAGGGCATGTTTATTGTAACTGATTTTGTAATGAAACCCCAGGAAGATCCAACCGGTAATACAGGGTGAAATGGAAATTAGCTACTAGTTAAAATTTTGCTTGTCTTTTAAAAAAAAAAAAAAATGCATGCTTTGTTGAAAGGCATAATTTCTTTTCCTGAATAATTTATGACAGCCAGTCTGTCCCACTGAAATGTTCGTATTAATTTTAATGAGCTTGTCAAAGCCATTCTAGCCATTTTATGTTTAATAGATTTAGCAGGGGTAATATTTTAACCCCTTACTTCTTTTAAATGAGATAAAAATCTGATACAAAATAGCTTTAAAATATCTTTTCCATTTTTTTAAACGTATAGATTAACAACTATAGTTCATTCAAATATTAGTAACATTATGATTCTCTATAGTATATTTCATATTTCCATACCAAGTTAAAAATCTTTCTCCACAAAAAAAAAAATAACAGGAACGTGGAAAAAAAGTTGATTTTTTCGCAACCTGTCTTGGGGGGAGGGGAAAACGTTTCACTTGCAAATTCTTGGAGGTAGTATCTTAATTTCCTTTAATGTTTTGGTTTTTTTTTCCATAGCTGAAAGTCAAGGTAGCTAAACATTTTTTATCTTTTCCTTGAACGTCACCTTCACTGCATCATGCTGGACCTCTTGAAACACCAGCATTTACCTGCAAATCTTTTGTTATCTCTAGTTACCTAGGCTGGCCCCACCAGGACCAAACTCCGGTAATAAAAGATACGAAAACTCTGTTTAAGAACTAATGACAGCAGCTTTGTGTAGAAATGTACGGCATAAAACCCCAAAATATTATTACTGGTACATTCACAGGGTATATGCATCGTTTGGCTGAAACATGATCCAGTTTAGACTCGGCGACTCAGCTCTTCTCCGTGAGAACTGATCCATTTCTGTCAACTATTTCTGAACTACAGAAACATTTCATTGAATATTCATCGTTCTGGTCACGAATGGAAACAATCTTCTTCAAAAGCCCACAAAACCCTGTTTTCTATATGTTTTATATATATATATATGATGTTTCTATATGACTTGGCTGAGCTAAATTTCCCTATCACCTTAAAAAAAAAAAAAAAAAAAGGACAAGGAGCTAATTTCTACTGATTTCTATTTTACCTATAAGAAATTAATTCAAAATCCTTTATCTGCACTAGTCTCAGAAATGCAGTTTTAAAATCTGAGGCCAAGTTTTGTAGGTGGTATCCACCTCTACCTTATTTTTCTACTGCTAGGTTTTAATTTTTTTTTTTTTCCTTTTTAAACTCCCCACATAAATTTATTATGTTAGTCCATGATGATGCTAAAGAAATATGTCTGAGACATGAAGACCCATTCAGCAAATGGACATTCTGTTACCTAAATGTAGAGAGGTGAGCAAGAGCTCTATTCAAAAATTACATTCTATAGAATACCAGTCTGAAATTTTTAAAGATTAAAAAAAGGTAAGAAGATTCAATTAAGCTCAGGGAACCAGTACATTTTTAGATTCATTAACATTAGAAAGTAATCACATAATTGATTAATGCTTCTTCAGTTTTAACAGGTCTGGTAACGGCTTAGTACAGGCTCAAATATTCAGAAGTGGAAAAAAACCTGCAGATCTTTCTTACAGTAGTGGTCCAATGTTTTGCTCAGCAGTGGAATGTGTTCAGAAAGGGAAGATTCTTAAGAAGAAGAAAATATATACTATCACTTACGGCCAGAGAAAATAATCTAGAAGTATCTGCAGTAGAGGGAGGACAGGACGTGGTTATACCACCATACACCTGCAACCCCCAGTAGCCACGAGGATGGTTGCTGCTGTCATAGTACAAGCCATAAGTACTTGATTATTAGATTTTTTTAAAATGTATATAATGGTGGGAATAGCTCTCAGAACCTGCTTCCACTTGCGCTAAAGTTCAGCTACTGTGAGCTGTGAAACAGCACAGAATCTCCCGGTGACGCGAAACGTAATGCTGATTCCTTGATAGATAACGTCTTACAGCCTTCCAGATGCTTGAGTCGGGGAGAACAGAGATGTAACAGACAAAAAGACCTTGAGAAAATGCTTTCACGAGATATTTCAAATATACATATGTTGCTATAATTATTTTAAAAAGTATGAAAGCAAGCAATGGGATGACATTTAGTTTTTTCCTCTTTCCCACCATACTATTACACTACAAGAGGGTTTTTAAACATATTGCGTCTCCACAGACCTCTAGGTCCATCCCTGGACTACAGGATGGTTTCTTATTATAGAATTAAGTACAAGAGGGAAAAACAGATGTATAGTAAGTTGCCATAAAAGTCTATATGATACGAAAAAAGGTGAATTTATATTCCACAGGAATTTTAAACTTTGAATCCAGAAAAAAAGAAAATCAATTAAAGCATGCAGTTCTCCCATTTTCTCTGAAAAATTTAATTTACGACTTAGCATGTAAACTCTACGACAAAGAAGGTCAAGTGAAATCTTTCAAATGAGCTTGTAAACCACACCAGAAGGCTTATTCTGGCAATTTTTACACTTGCAATATTTTTTGTAGTCTGCTAAAGTACAATTCTGACTTTTGTGCTCATAATTGATGCTGTCGGGGCTTCAAAATCTGGTACAGATTTCCTTATTTTACTATATGCAAAATTATGATGGGATTGCAGTCAACTTTATTTTCTGCAGTGGGTTTTTCTCTGTAAGCTCCATATGCTATTTAATCACCAGCATTTGATGGATCTCAATTACTACAAAACCTCTTTAAGTCATACCTGATAGCCAGAATTACAGCAACTCGGAAGCTTTAAAACAAGAGAGGAGTTGTGTGACTTATAGAATCATAGAATGGTTTGGGTTGGAAGGGACCTTAAAGCTCATCCAGTGCCACCCCCTGCCCTGGGCAGGGACACCTCCCACCAGACCAGGTTGCTCCAAGCCCCCTCCAACCTGGCCTTAAACCCCTCCAGGGATGGGGCAGCCACAGCTTCTCTGGGCAACCTGGGCCAGGCTCTCACCACCCTCACACCAAAGAAGTTCTTCCCCACATCTCAGCTCCATCTCCCCTCTGTCAGTGTCAAACCCTTCCCCCTCCTCCTAGGGCTCCCCTCCCTCATCCAGAGTCCCTCCCCAGCTTTCCTGGAGCCCCTTGAGGGACTGGAAGGGGCTCGAAGGAGGTCTCCCCGGAGCCTTCTCTTCGCCAGGCTCTACCCCCCAAAACTCTCTCAGCCTGTCCTCACAGCAGAGGGGCTCCAGCTCTCGGAGAATCTTTGTGGCCCTGCCTTAAAACAAAACAAAAAATCACTATTATCTGAGAAAATTGAGATTTAGAGATTCTGGATTTCATTTTCTAATGCACTGGAGACACTTGGTACTTCAAGACCGAGTCTTCATTTCTGGTCACTCTTTGTCCATCCAAGCCTCGTGTTCGCAGGGCAGTGTGAATGGTGGAGCACGATCTCAATCTGTAACGACACCTGGGAGTCTGGGCAAACTCCATGTTCCTCTGCAAACTGGAATCGTATTTGTTTGCACTCCCATGATGTTGTTTAGAAGCTTGAAAAATTTAGGGTCTGCAAGAAGTAAACCAGCATTTTTATTTCTTTTATGTACTCATGGCACTAGCGATAGTCAGAAGGGAGCATTTTAGGACAGGTTTTTTTGTGAAGGGATGATGGGGAAAAAAAAATTAAAAAAAACCCCAAACCCTAAAGTACAATTGGCATAAGACGTCTCTTCCAGAGACAACTGTGAAGCTCTACAGGCCTAAGATGTCCACATGAATAAGAACATCATCTAGGGTTACATCAGGGTAAAATAAAATAGCCTATAACACGGCCAGGCCATGCTTCAGAGCACAAACCCTATCACGAACAGCTTTGCCTCAGGGCAAGATGTCATCACGGTATTCCGTAGCAACCCTTCCCTGGAGCTACAGATTATGGCCACTGTCAAATTAGACCAGAGGGACACTGATCCCGTCTTCCAAAAAAATCCTCAGTGGACCCGTAGGTTCAAACACTCTAAAAATGTTCCAAAAAAAACCCCCTTAGTGGACCCGTAGGTTCAAACACTCTGAAAACAAAGCTGAACTACACCATGGTTCTTACATCCCCTTGCATAACCAGGCAAATACTATCATTCAATTCAACATTTCCCTCAGGGAAGAGGGGATACTACGCCTGGAATAAACTGATGTGTAGTACCTGCCATGCCATCAGGTCTGTCATTTAGCATTTGGTCTGTAACATCTGCACTGGGCGGCTGTGGGTTGTTTTCTTTGCGGAACGTTTTGCCCACACCGCACTCCACAGAACCAGTATAAAACCAGCAATATCGTTTCGCACATCAGGATTGCGTAATACCAGATACACTTTAAAACAACAGAGTAAAGGCTGACAGTAAAACCTTAACTTTGCCGTATATATCGTACAAAAAATAACTAATTAAATAAAGTGGAGGAAGGAGCATCCGCTGTTGAGTGTTACTGTAAAGGTAGCCCATCAGTTAATGCTTAGGAGGGCTCAGAAAAAGAGAAGGAGAGTCCTCAGGAGAAAAGAAACTGCCTAAAGGGTAATAATCAACTCGGAAAAAATCCCCAAGGCAAGGAGGAAACTACAGGAGCATAAATACAAATTAAGATGATGAAGCAAATGGAATGTGATGGGGAGCAAGAGAAGAAAACAATCAAGGATCAAATTCTATTAAACGCTTTCACTAATGTTTTAAAATACATAATAAAGAATACACTCTAAAAAGAATACATGACACCAATACAGGAAAGGTCATAAGGACAGTGTCAGATTAAAAAAAAAAAAAACCTTAGAAAAGGTATGCTGGAGTTTAATGCACATATATGGTATTTGGGAAAAAGAAATAAAATGCAAAACTTTAAGAATGGGGGGAATAGGTGATTAGGCATGAAAATTTAAAATATTTCCTTTTGATTGCTATTTTAATTTTTGAATGTTGAAAGGAAGCCTTTTAAATTTCAAATCTTATCTGGAGTGAGCGATTCTATTGAATTTTTATTCTGAACAACTCAAAAAAGTCTTCTCTTTTGAGAGAAATGAGCAAAGCAGTTAAGGTAATAGGTGTCCTTGTTCACGCAGAAAAGAACTTGTTTTATGGAAAAATTCTGTGAGCAAGCCTAATTCTGCCTCTTTCTGATGGTAACAATCACCTCAGCCTTATTTTGCATATCTTCAAATTCTCTCGTTCAAGCCAGTCTCAAAGACTAGCCGAAAGCTTCACCTAAACATCTCCGTTTTCATGGCGGCCAATTGTAGGCAGGTCATCGTATGACACTGCTGTAGATAACAAACGTTGTGCCTCTGAAACAAATTCTTTCTTCACGGAATTTTCTCTTTGACGACTCAGCATCTTTACTGAAAACTGCGGTGAAAAAGGCTTCTCCAGATGGCAGTCCCATCCGCGTACGGTATCTCTTCCTACAGTGTTGCTCTTAACTTCCTACCACCGCTATTTAAGGGTACAAACGAAAGCTTGTGTGTGAGGAACTGACGACCCACTATCCTGCAGCACAAACACAGAATATTTCCGTTTCATAGAATCATAGAATCATAGAATCGTCCAGGTTGGAAAAGACCCTTGGGATCATCGAGTCCAACCATCTACCCTACTCTACAAAGTTCTCCCCTACACCATATCCCCCAACACCACATCTAAACATCTCTTAAACACATCCAGGGATGGTGACTCAACCCCCTCCCTGGGCAGCCTGTTCCAATGCCCGACCACTCTTTCTGTGAAAAATTCTTTCCTAATGTTCAGTCTAAACCTACCCTGCTGGAGCTTGAAGCCATTCCCTCTTGTTCTGTCATTAATTACCTGTGCGAAGAGACCAGCACCAACCTCTCTACAGTGTCCTTTCAAGTAGTTGTAGAGAGTGATGAGGTCTCCCCTCAGCCTCCTCTTCCTCATACTAAACAGTCCCAGCTCCTTCAATCGCTCTTCATAAGATTTATCCTCCAGGCCCTTCACCAGCTTCGTTGCCCTCCTCTGCACTCGCTCCAGCACCTCGATATCTCTCTTGTATTGAGGTGCCCAAAACTGGACACAATACACAAATTTTGAACATTCCTGATCTCCCAGCACTGTCCCAATTACCCTGGATGGCAGGACTGGCATTGGAAAATACTTCAACCTTTCCTACTTCTACCCGTAGGAAAGTTTAACACCGTTGTTGACATACAGATATTTTTCCATGCTTTCCACGGTGTCATACTATCACTTGACCAGTTCAACTCGCTTTATGCTCCAGTTCAATATAACGTGATGCATATGGCCCAGCAGCAGTCACCTTGCACCTTTATACGGTCTTAAAACACTTGCTCTGGGAAGGAATCCTCCCTGAACACCAAATTCTGCCACCCTGGGAAAGGGATGTTCAAGGCACACAGGAAGGATGATTCAAGATGCTTCATGGGTTATTCAACGGCATACAGCTCAGCCTGAACTGAAGTATTGGATTTTAACAGACAAGTTCAATAAATCTTTTGTTTCTTCCTACTGCCCATTCTCCCTTGAGAAGTTTTGCAGGGAAAAAAATTAAGAGAAATAATGTGTTAACCACTACATAGTTATTTTTCTACAGAAAACATTCTAGCAGGCAGAGAGGTTTTTCTTTTCCCTTTTGGAAGTATCCCAGATAGATGGGCTACTCTGGATTCAGAATTTAGAAAGATTAACACCCTCCCCACCGTCCTATTAAAGCAATTACATGAAAAATAAAAACTTTCCAAATAATGTTTGGGTGAATATAAACCCACTCAGTTACCAGAGTGATATATAGTGTTTTCTTATCTAGGACCATGACCCTACCAGATATCAATCACTGCGCTCCACTAGTAGCTGAGGATCTAATCCACAGCTCTTTTTCTTTGCTATATGCTCTATATTTTGCTTTCTACATATAATTGTAGGTTTTTTGCATCTGCAACCAGACAGGAGTTCTGCCTTCGCATGTGAGAAACGTCTATCAACTTAATTTCCTATGACACCAAACCACTAAAGATCAAGGAAGATTAACCACTAAAACATGAATATACGTCATTCTCAGTTCAAAATCATTAAGCATCATTCTCTTAGAGCACTCACATATTTCTCACCTCCACCCCAAGCTCCTATTCCCACATATTTCTCAAACGTTTCACTGAAACACAGAACGCTAAAAAAAGTTCTTACTTAGTGAATACAAAGGTGATATAAAATATTACATGTATTTCTTCTAGATAAAAATCCAGCAAATCATTCCCCAGATAGCAGTACCTAAAAAACCCACTAATTTTCTTCCTTTGAGAAAAATCATTATCATTAAAACAGCAACAGCTTGGCCAGTGACAACCACATGCCAAGTATGGATGCCCTTCATTCCTTTAATCACATACTTAAGACCTGTCTCAGAAAAAAAGATTGTTTTTCGAAAGAATCTTCCAAAGGAAAAAAACTACTTAGAAAAGGATATTAAGGATATTCACTGATCTTTAAACAAAAAACCTCAAACAAAGTTGTTGTTCAGAAAAAGAAAGAAGTGTTCCAGAAACAGCAGCATAATTCCTTATAAGCTGATGGATTTCAAGTAAATTCAGATACTCTTTTCAAGTCAGGGGATATCAGTCCCTAGGCTCAGAATTAAACATTTTACATTTATTTTGGCCTTTCAGATCTTACAAATCATGTATCAAATGAAGTATAAATCCACTTGAATATCAGTTCTTCAGTCATCTGAGGACCAAGGCTATTAAAAACTATTTTAGTAATCATAAACAAAACAATACACTTGTTGGATCCAATTAATCCCATTAAGCACATGGAGGCTAAAAATGTCCAGTTGACTTTGTTCTTTAATTTATTAATTTGTTCTCATGTTTTTTACCCAGGTGTGTCTTTGGTATTTTGAACGCCAGAAATGGATTTCTCCTTACAAAAAGATATAGAAAAATATTTTCCTGTCTACTGGAGATGTGTAAATATATGTAATTCTTTTATTTTAAGCATATAGCTGATGCAGCTATGTTCACTGAACCGTATTTTATAGGCAAAACATACCAGGGACCTGACACTTCAGACAAATTAAATCAAATTTTCAAAGCACGTCCTAGCGACTGAAGGTATGAAGATATTAAGCTATGTATGAAGCCCTACAGTGAAAGTATAAACAACCTTAAATTCTTAGAAAAAAATATAGGAGGAGATGACAGGTAACCAAGATTCCCTCCATCCTCTCCTGCTTTAAGGCCAGTTGCTTTTTCTGGGCGGTGGATCTGAAAGGCGTTCCCAAAGGGTCGATGTGATTTGTAGTCCTTGCAGTAGTGAGGCTCTTTTCTTCCTTACACAGTACGTGCTTGCAGAAAGGCTACATAAAATCTAGTCAATCGACTCTTTCTTCCAACACAACAATTTAAGAATCCTCAGGAATACAGAATAAAGCCTGGAATGTATTCCTTTGTAAGGGAAAAAAAAAAAAAAAAAAAAAAAAAGTGTTTGATGTACCTAAATCTTGCAAAAAGGTTTTGAATATGAAAAGCCACAAGTTTCCAGGGAAGCGACAACTCAGACTAAAGTAATTCCGAACCTCTGGTCAAATCTTTCACCAAATAAAACATGAGAGAGGGTATTATTCAGTTCATGATGATGTTCACACTATCATAACATTTTAGTGAATGGTATAAATAGGTATTTAAGCATCTATCTGCAATATTTAGAGGGAAAAAAACCCACCTTGCATTATCATGGGGAAGATAATCTAAGCGTCATCAGCGAAAGGTCTCAGGGTGCCACTATTAAGAGATTATTGTAATTATGTAAAGCCTGATATGGGATTCAAGTAATAAGCAACTAAAGGAGGATAATATAATTACTGCTAATCAACATGGGTACACGGAAAATAGATCTTGTCAAATTAAGTTGGTATCATTTTTATGAAATTACAAATTCAGTTGATAAAAAAAATATCACCAAGGCACATCCTAATGGGATTAAAAGCTGAGTAACAAATAGATCTCAATGTGCAATGTAAATAGGGAATATCATCAAGTGGCTCTTTCTCTTTCATCACACTTTTCCAGGACTGATCTTACATTTATTTGTATTTTTACAGAGCCGAGGACAAAAATAATTCAGTCAATGCTGACAAATTTTGTTGTGGACTCAATGAGTGATCGAGGAAGACAGGTTCAATCAATGAAGGAAAAATTCAGTATGGTGATGCGTGCATTCGGGAGCAGAGGCGATTCTTACAGCATGGAAGAAAGAGTTTGAGATTCCCAAAGCAGGACTCACATAAAGGATGTTGCCTGAATAACACCCAAAGTTAAGTTTGCCAGATAGCTCAAAAGCCAGAAATCCACCTGAAACCGAAGAGATTTCCACGTCAAACTTACAGAATAAATGTACCATGAAAAAAATTGACACCCTAGATATCTCAAGTTAAGTATTCCCTCACCAAGTAGGTTTGACACCAACGCCTTTGTATCTCTGATCTACAGCCATAAAATACCTTCTTCTTTTACCATTGTATGCGATCATTCAAGAAATACACATTCTCTAGCGAAATCGTTCATAGAAAAGGAAGATCACAATAGCCGTGTTAGAGGCAGATGTTGAATAATGTATGATAAATAAAGCGCGGGCTCCCGGGCTGTAGAATGAACAAGCTGAACTCTAGAATAGCTGTTTGTTAAGAGACAACTGACCTATGAAGAAGCCCATTGCAAAAATTTCACTGAATTTCACTGAATTTTTAGAGTTGGAAAGGACCATAAAGATCATAGAATCATAGAATCATCCAGGTTGGAAGAGACCCTTGGGATCATCGAGTCCAACCATCTACCCTACACTACAAAGTTCTTCCCGATATCATATCCCCCAACACCACATCTAAACATCTCTTAAACACATCCAGGGATGGTGACTCAACCCCCTCCCTGGGCAGCCTGTTCCAATGCCCGACCACTCGTTCTGTGAAAAATTCTTTCCTAATGTTCAGTCTAAACCTACCCTGCTGGAGCTTGAAGCCATTCCCTCTCGTTCTGTCATTAATTACCTGTGCGAAGAGACCAGCACCAACCTCTCTACAGTGTCCTTTCAAGTAGTTGTAGAGAGTGATGAGGTCTCCCCTCAGCCTCCTCTTCCTCACACTAAACAGTCCCAGCTCCTTCAACCGCTCTTCATATGATTTGTTTGGATCATCTAGTCCATAGCAAGCATTTTTTTAAAAAAAAAAAACACTATTGTTGTGCATGCTTTCGATGTTGGCTTGGGCTGAGGTCTTCATGCTGGAACTTGCCGATTTTTGGCAGGGCTCTACTTCACAGCCTCCTCCTCTAGCAGCTTGTTGAATGCAAATGCTGCCTGAGCAAGACCCGGCAAACTTACAGCTTTATTCTAGCTGTTGTGATTATTTTAATTAAGTTAATACACTGGGGGAGGAGGAAACAAAGCAATCAGTGGATCTTTATCCCATTTCTCTTTGTTTTGACAGACAGCTGGGCTGTTGACAGCTCTGTTGACTCGGGCTCAAGGAGCCCAGCATTACTTAAAGCAGCAGGTCTCATGTTGAGCTGGGTTAATGCTAAACAGGGCATGCTTGGGAACAAAAATTAGGAAATTACAAGGAACTAAAAGATTAAGATACAGAGAAGGTACTACCAACCACCAGACCAATTCCTTCTCTGTTTAGCTGGATTTTACCAGTGATTTAACTAGGGTTAAATAGTACCAGTGAATAACTAGGGTTATTCAGCCTGGAGAAAAGGAGGCTGAGGGGAGACCTTCTCGCTCTCTACAACTCCCTGAAAGGAGGGTGTAGCCAGGGGGGGTCGGTCTCTTCTCCCAAGTCATGGGCGACAGGACTAGAGGAAACGGCCTCAAGTTGCGCCAGGGAGGTTCAGGTTGGATATTAGGAGAAATTTTTTCACTGAAAGGGTTATCAGACATTGGAATGGGCTGCCCAGGGAGGTGGTTGAGGTACCGTCCCTGGAGGTGTTCAAAAGACAGGTTGACGTGGTGCTGGGAGACATGGTTTAGTGATGGTGTTGCATTTTGTTGTTTTGTGGGTGTTTATTTTTGTCAGTTGGGTTGATGGTTGGACAAGATGATCTTGAAGGTCCCTTCCAACCTAGAAGATTCTGTGATTTACAGCTGGATTTTGAGTTTCACAGTACTCTTTCCTCCTCCCTACCCCATTTTTACAGGGATTACAATTAAACTACCTACACATGTACATTTGCCAAGATTATTTTTTTTTTTTTTTAAAAAAAGATCTTTACGATACTCTTGTCTAAAAATCAGATTTGAAAAAGAGTTGCTTATAAGTGCTCTGAAGAGCACCCCGGGGAAGACCTTTTACAGCAGCGTGCATACTGTTTTATATATCGCAGCCAAAACCTCCACGAGCAAAAGCATAAAGAAGCGGGAAGTGCCTTGCAACAAAAGAAGCAAAATACGTTTAATTGAAACTTTCCGGTGCTCTTTTCTCTCCAGTGACTAACCATGGTTCTTTGAAACTGCTGGAAATCACGCAGAAGATGAACCCTAGACCGTTCTACTGGTATCTTGAGCTTCAAACTGGCCTTTATACCATCTGCCCAAAACACATACCGAGATGGCGAATTTTTCCCGGGAGCACGTACGAATGCGATATCTGAAGCCTATTTCTAACGCTATTCTTGCAGCAGAACAACATATAACAGCACACCTCTAAGGGTCTAAACAAGCATCTGCTGTGCTCTACGAACAAACAGCACGCAGATGCTGGAAATCATCTGGGAGGCATGATTCACAGTCCACAAACTGAAACAGAAAGCAGCCCACAGGGAAAAATAGAAAATCGTGGGGGGTTTTTTTCCCAGAGAAACCCCTTAGAAACCCCAGTGGAAAGGGTTTGTCTTCTGAACCCCAGAGAGCACTGATGCCTAACTCGAGATTATCAGTTTCTTTAAAATGGAATATCTAGTTATTTCCATTCAAGCAGAGAAAATATACTTTCTCTGAAAAACCGCTCAAGGACTGCCAAAGCCATTTTTTTTTTTTAACCTGGACTAGAAAATAACCAAAAGATACTTGATTCAGTTGGCCAGTAAACCTGTTAGCATAACACAAAAAGTAGCTAAATTGTCATAATTTGTACCTGAAAATAGCATGGAGCTGCTACCTATAGAACTCTTGAGGCTTATAAACTTTGGTTATTTTGTTGTTTTACAAAAGCTAGAAACCAAACACCATTCCTCTTTCATCTACCCAACCCCAACCATACTCACTTTTTAAAGAGGACACAATTTCTCCAGTCTCTCATACCTTTCCCAAGCTCCAAAGAGTCTCAGGGACCTCCACTAACTGCATTAAAAGCACTTCACCCACTCTCTAAGCACCCTGCAGTAAACTTCATCAGGCCTAGGCTATTTAAAACCCTCTGACTTTAATTAGATTTTTTTTTTTTTCCTGGCACTGCTAAATACTTCACCTGTTTGAAATACCCAAGCTTGCTCTTTCTGCAGCTGCATCTCAGCAGTAGTCATCCCCGTGACTAATTAGTGCACGGAGATGCTTCCAGCTGCTGTGCTTGGCTGGGAGGTTTTGATGGTAAGGCTGCTCCTCACTCATCTGCTGGTCCACCACCCTGTACTTTGAAACTCTGTGCTCATTTCCTCAGTTGTATTATTTCTGTCTTCTCCACTTCTTCTTGACAGTGCTGCTTTATTAGTGGTATTTGTCATTAGTCCACTTCTAATTTTCCTGTTCTATCCTGGAGCCACCAGTAGAAACATTAAGAGCATTATTCAGAACGGACACTGGTGACTGCTCTTGTGATGGTGTAAGAACAGTGTAAGGAATAGTGTAAGAAATACCTGCATTCTCAGTAGTTTACATTATTTTTCCGTGTAAGTGTGTCTGGGTGTCTGTTGGCCTTTGCTATTGTCCACAGCACAACCAGACTGTGCAGTGTCCTGCCCACCAGTTGGCCAGGCTCTACGTGAGACAGTCGAAGAATCATGGAATGGTTTGGGTTGGAAGTCACCTTAAAGATCATCTAGTTCTAGAGGTTCTTGTAAATGATGCCATTTACTGGATTTCTTCATTGTTTTGGATCAGAGGAGTCGTTCCGAAATGGGCTGGGAGTTCACACGAGCAAAGGTTGGTAGGAGGCATGCAGACTATTCTTTCCGTGGACATGCTGGCTCTCCTATAAATGTGTGGCTGGATTTTTTTTTTTTTTTTCCTTGAAAAGTAGCTTTGAGGCACTAAGTCTGTTCACCACAAAAAGAGAAAATGGCAACAGCCTGGAACCCTGCTCCTTATCCCAGATTTTACAACTCCACAATGAGGTTGATGCTCCCATGCCCCCAGCTCTTAGGAATTTGACTTGACTCCGTTTCATCCTACACAACACCTACCAGTTTTGCCACTCCTTGGGTAGCAGGAATAGGACTCTGGCACTGGGTGTGAACAGCTTATATTTATTTTAATACAAAACAGAAAAGCCTTTTTTTTCCCTGTATTGTAGTATCTTGGCAAGATGTAATTCTCCTCGAATCTTGGAAATTCTCATATTACCCTTAGGTATGACCTCCAAGAGATAGCATTTCTTCTCTGATCACATGATTTTTCTGTTCCGTGTCGGTTATCAGCTTGTTTGGCATTTCCCAGATGGTAATCCATCAGGTTAGACCCCAATTACATGAGTTCTCTCCACAGCCCTTGTGCTTGAGATGCTGAATCCTCATAGTTTTTTCAATTTTTATCGACTTGTACAGGTTGTCTTTAACCAGTTGATTCTATTAATTGGTTCCCTTGACAACTGAAAGGTTGCCTTTTGAAATCGAGAACCTCATGGAATTGGTAGATGAATAAATATAAATTATGCACTGAAACCAACTACTCCACAGTAACCACCTGCAAAGCTCCTTGTACCTGCCCGATCCCTCACTGAAAGAAGAGAAAACTGATCTGGCTTTACAAACAACGCTGTGACTGTACGTACAATTGACTACTTTGCAAGTTTTCACTTCATTCCACCATAATTTGTACGTCACAGATCTAAAGATCTTTTTTCATTTACTCTTCCACTATAATTACTTTGTACAAAGTCATAATCACGTTCATATCACCCTGTGATGTTGTCCGTTCATTGGATTAAGTGATATTTAACGTGGAATTTTTCTAGAACAGTCATCACTATCTCCACCTACTACAGCATTACTAATTCTACTATCTATGCAACAGTGCAACATAAAAATTCCTGATAATATCTCTCACATAAAACTACAGAATCACTTATTATAACCAAACGTGGCACTGGAATACAAAAAAAAATCCTCCGGTTTCAGTAAAATTCTCATTGATCCTTTCCTAAAATTATATTAATCTTAAAAGACCTTTCTTTATCCCTTTCTGTCTTATTTCTTCAGTAGATTCAGTGTTTGCAACTCGACATCACCTTTATTTTTCATCTTTCCTCCCAGTGGATCACAGGCTTTAAAAGTAAGAACCATGATTGTTGTTCTGTCATATTTTAGTTGCTCCTTTAATAAATTGCTTGATGTCATGCAATATTTCAAATTCTTCCACGTTGTTTCTGGGCTGAACCATTTCATTAAGATGGTATCCATTTAACTACAGCTTTCACTAATATTACTACCTTTTTGGCTGATATCTGGCCACCTACTCAGGGAAATTCATCACCCATTTGTTAAATTCCTTTTTAATCAAATTTTCTCTCGCTCTGGCCCTAACTTTTGTAATCTCTGAGCCTAACGAAGGGAAGGCAGTTGGAATATACCACTTAGTTCATACCTCTCTTAACTTCTGGAAGGCAGCGAACACACACATCCAATGGAAAACATGGTCTCAGGGTATCATTTAAGGGCACTGCTGAGACCGAAGGGAAGAAGAAAGACCACTGAACTCTAATTTTAGCCTGTGCTGAGACAAAAAAGGAAGGTGGCAGGCCCACTGTACGGCCCTTGGGTATGTTGCAGGTGTAGTGACATCATCTGTGCTCTGTACTGCCTTTGAGGGGCATGTTTGCGCACATGGTATCTATATAGAGAAGATGCAATTAATCTGATTCTCAGGTTTTCTATGCTTTCTCTGCTCATGTAAATCAGGAGCAAGTGTAACATTCAGCAGAACCTGGGCAGCAGTGTTTAAATCCACTTTATGCAAGATTTAAAATTATTACAAAAGCCCCAGAGCAAAGTAAAAAAAAAAAAAAAAAAGAAAAAAGAAAAGGTCAAAGTGAAGATTGCTTATTTTTTTCAAATTAAGACACTTTGAATTTAAAGTAATACTAGCACGATGTTTAATGAGTATTTTGCAGAGATAAAGATTACTGGCCAAATCTGTGATTCAATTATAATGTTATTCTATTGGTATAAACAGAAAAGGCAGTTTAAAACACCCTTTCGGTGGCTGGTGAATACTGGAGCAATATTCTTTATTACCACACGGTGTCACCTTTATAACTCTTGAACAAACAGCAAATTTAACAGGAAGTTTAAACGGAAGCTATTGGATAGCATCATTCCCTACTTTTTTCCTGAACTTTCTATGTTAATTTCTCTAGTTAATTTATTTAATTCGGTATGAATATTGGATTATCCGCATATTAGATCTGAGCAGATATCTCATAAAGAATAATCTGTTTAGTTTAGATGCTGTTTCTGCTTTTGAAATTTCTGCAGCAAACGAAGCTTTCCTTCAATTTGCTAGTTACTTAAATCTATACAGTAGATGCCATATAAAAGTTTTGAATAATTACGATGAAGCAACATTTAAATATTGCACACTGGATATGGGCTAGGTAAGACTGCTAATAGTTTTGCTCTTTGGCTGAGCTCCCGTGCATTTACAGAAACGTAACTCAGAATATTTTTAGACAAACCTATGAACGCTGGTTTTTTAATTAAAATTTCAGCAGTAATTCTCTTTTCAATACAAATTCACAGACTCACATGCTCAGACTCACTGTAAGCTGGACCCGGGAAAAGCTATCAAAATAGATGCATACTTTAAAAGTCAAAATTTTAATCTAAACCACAACCACAAGTATAAACATATCAGCTATTGTAGTTGTTGTTGTTGTTAGAAAACTGTTGAGGGAAATGTGAAATATGCACAACCACTTTCAGGGAAGGCCTTGATCTTAAGTGGTCCTGTTACGACCACTTTAGTGGAAAAAAAACCCCAGTTTGCTTGAAAGTTCTTTCCCGTGATTTCTCACTCAGAAAAAAATGCAAATAAGAAGTGTTTTTGAAGAATTTAAAGGTTACTGTTTTTACTATAAGCATAACTTGTTAATTTTCTCACTGCATACTTTGTAAAATTATCAGCTACAGTGACACTTTTAACAAATCATGTATAGGTATAACATTTCTCATCAATTTTAATAAGCTGGTGTGATTTTATAATTGTCTTGTAATCACTGATGTGGTAAATATCACTGCTGCAGTGCATTTCTGCCTGGTAAATGAAGTTCAATTACTTATGAAAAGATTCACTGTGACTTTTCTAAACCAGAAAGGATTGTCCTTTCACATGTACAGAAGTAAAACCAGTTCATTACAATAGAACATTTAGCTTTAAAAAAATCCCACCATCATTTGTCTCAGGAGGTGCCACTTCATAAAAAATCTGCCCCCAATTTTGACTGAAGTCTGTAGGGGAAAGTGCAGACTAAGTAGTGTCTAGCATAAAATAAGTATGCATTAATAGTGCATTTTGTTAAGTAAAACAAGTCAAGGACAGCAACTCTCAAACAAAAAGAGGCAACAGGGAACGTGAAAAAGGAAACCACCCAAGTATGTTTTGCTAATCATGTCATCAATGCATTTTATTGTTTTTTTAAAGAACTGTCTTTAAAGACTTTTAAAGATACACAACTGGGAGGGGTGGCTGACACAGCAGAAGGCATTGCCGCCATCCAGAGAGACCTGGACAGGCTGGAGAGCTGGGCAGAGAGGAACCTGATGAAATTCAACCAGGGCAAGTGTAGGGTGCTGCACCTGGGGAGGAATAACCCCCTGCACCAGGACAGGTTGGGGGTGACCTGCTGGGGAGCAGCTCTGAGAAGAAAGACCTGGGCGTCCTGGTGGACAACAGGATGGCCACAAGCCACCAATGGGCCCTTGCGGCCAAGAAGGCCAATGGCATCCTGGGGGGCATCAGGAAGAGTGTGACCAGCAGGTGGAGGGAGGTCATCCTCCCCCTCTGCTCTGCCCTGGGGAGGCCCCATCTGGAGCACTGGGTCCAGTTCTGGGCTCCCCAGTTCCAGAAGGACAGGGAACTGCTGGAGAGGGGACAGCAGAGGGCTCCAAAGATGATGAGGGGCCTGGAGCATCTCTCTGCTGAGGAAAGGCTGAGAGACCTGGGGCTGTTCAGCGTGGGGAAGAGAAGACTGAGAGGGAATCTCATTGATGCTCAGCAATAGCTACAGGGTGGGTGTCAGGAGGATGGGGCCAGTCTTTTTTCCGTGGTGCCCAGTGACAGGACAAGAGGGAACGGGCACAAACTGGAACATAAGAAGTTCCATCTCAACATGAGGAGGAACTTCCTTACTTTGAGGGTGGCAGAGCCCTGGAAGAGGCTGCCCAGAGAGGTGGTGGAGTCTCCTTCTCTGGAGACATTCCAAACCCGCCTGGACACGTTCCTGTGGAACCTGCTGTGGGTGACCCTGCTTTGGCAGGGGGTTGGAGGAGATGATCTCCAGAGGTCCCTTCCAACCCCTACAATTCTGTGAACTACTTAAAAATATTCAATTATAAGCTCTCCTTAGTTATTCATGTACCTTGGGTAACACTCCAGGGTGACTGAGAGCCTTAAATGCACTGACAAAGGCTTTGGGGAAATTAAATGAAAGTGACAGTCTTTCCTTAAGTGATTATCTAAATTTAACCACAAAGGTCATTTAGTAATATGCAAATTTGCATAGTGATACGTAGCCTCAGACAACAGGCAGCTAATTAATAGATTAGTACCTGGTTTCAAAATTTGGCTGACAAAGTAACTGCTTCTAATCGAGAAAACGATGCCTTCTAGAGGAAAAATAACCGCTCTTATTCTGATATTGGTATTTCTCTGCCGTTTAATAGAAGATTCAGTGTGCAGGAAGGCTTTTTATTTAAAAGCCTTATGGTTTGTACGGGGGTGTTGCTGGTGAGAAACCATGGGAAACTCTGTCTTTAAAAGGACACAACCTTTTAATTCTAATTTTCCCCCAATACCTGCCCACTGTGTTCCTGTAGGCTGCCAGGTTAATATGTTGTACACCACCAATCAATGCAAAACGAGCAAATTGGTGAATTAAAAGCTGAAGTTCCTCACATCTGCGTTAGATGTGTTTCACCGGGTTATTTTGGAATAGATGCTCTGGTTCTTGGACCAAACATCTCTACCACACTCGCAGTCTGAATATCTCCTTGATTTCGTGATCACAGGCCACTGGGGGTGGAGATTCCCTCTCCTTTTCTCCTTCTCACACATTACTGTCCACGTCTGTGTATGCCCCGTGACTCATATGAGGCCCCACGTGTGAAGACTGTCATACAGTGATTTCCTTTCCAGAAGCTGATATATTTTAATCACAAGTCAACACATCACACTGATGTCTCCCTAGGGCTTAAAAGCTCAAGTGTCCTCCTCTCCTTGTCTTCACAACTGAACATGGGACTCGGTCCCGAACCGATGATTAAGATCTTTTATGGGTTAAGTAAAGGAAGATCATAGAATCACAGAATTGTTAGAGTTGGAAGGGACCTTAAATATCATTGAGTTCCAACCTCCCTGCCATGGGCAGGGACACCTGCCATGTAAAAGGTGTAAAAAATGTAAAAGATGTAAAAAAACATGTAAAAGATGTAAAAAATGTTCTCTATTTAGAAAAATTTCTTTGGATTAATAGAAAATGTTATTTTTTTCGTATCATACATTGATTGACAAGGTAGAATCATAGAATGGGTTGGGTGGGAAGGGACCTTAAAGAGCATCCAGTGCCACCCCCTGCCCTGGGCAGGGACACCTCCCACCACACCAGGTTGCTCCAAGCCCCCTCCAACCTGGCCTTCAACCCCTCCAGGGATGGGGCAGCCACAGCTTCTCTGGGCAACCTGGGCCAGGCTCTCACCACCCTCACAGCAAAGAAGTTCTTCCCCGCATCTCATCTCAATCTCTCCTCTGTCAGTTTAAAGAAATATTTTGTTGGGTTTTTTCATTACACTGTGAAGGATTAATATGGATTCATACTACAGGTAATGGCAGCAGCGACTGACGAACTCACATCTTTAGGCAGATAAAACATATCTGCCAGCAAACAGAGTACTTGTTGGCTTAGGGGAGCTGTTTTTTATAATCCTAAACTTTGTATTGGAGATCTTGCAGAGAGAGCAGTCAGAGGAATGACTGTGACAGATACTCATTCAGGAATCTTACATCTTTTCTAATCCCCTGTGATGCGTATCTGCTTTCAGCAAAGTGTTTCTATCCATGTAGAAATACATTCTCAAATCCCACCCCAGTCGATGGGACTTCTGCACGCAATTGCAAGTGCCTACTTAACGAGGGCTACCAGGTTCACCCTTCCCTTGAAATACATGGAAGTCTTCGTACTGATGCCAATTAGACTTTGTCAACATCTGCTCCCGCCAGCATCATTTTTATTTGTATTTCACAGAGATATTATGAGCATAACCTTGCTTCTGTTTGCGAGGAATTCATATAGAATGATGATAAACACATTAGAAGAGCCTCTGGAAAGATAATTCCTATCTAAGGAGAAAAAATATGGTCACCTGATGGTAGTTATAGCTAATCTACCATGAGATAGTAATAGATAAAAAATGGATTTTGGAACGCTATGCTCTCATGAGTCTGCTATGCATGTGGACAGGAAAACAGAAATATGGTTTTTTTCTGGAACCAGAACACCAGATTGTGCCTGTATTTACTTAACTAAGAGTGTGCTTTCTGTTGCCTATGCATTTCATTTCAATGTTTGGTTGCAAATATGCCTATGCCTGTGATTGCAGCGAGCACCTCTGCTCTGAAAACATGTGGGTGTGTTTGCATTTATTTTGTCCTACCCCATGGGGCTTTCCTTCTGAAAAAAAAAAAAAAAAAAAAAAGGATTTTCTTCTCCATGGGGGTAGGGAAAGGAGAGGGATGGGAGGAGAAATAGAAAGACTGACTTAAATGGTTGTGGTCACACTATATCTGTAAACATTCAAAAGGCTTTTTTTAATTTATTTTTTAAATTCTTTCATTGTATTCTTTCAGCTAATCTCACTGGTATTGTTAAAACAGATTTTTGTACCTGTTTGGTCATCTGACTGTAGGAGATTCCATTTATTATGGTGAGGATGAGATTCATCTCTCAAAATCAAACTTCTGAAGATTAAGCATCTAGTCTAAATTAATCACTTGGATACTCTGAAATCAATGGAAAGAGCCAGGAAATGAGCCATTATGTTGGCTTTTGGAAGGTAGCTGATTGTTCTTTAGGATCATTGAGTTCTGTCCACAGACTACAGAAAGAGCTTCATCAAGATATTTAATATACTTATTTAAAAGATAGGTGAAATTAAATTGATTAGATAAAAGTTTTTTCTTTTTCCATTCATTATCTGATCTTTGAAAAAAATATTATGGAGAAAATACAGACAAAATAGGTAGATTTTCCATGCAGTATATTACCAGTGTCAACTGTTAAAGTATTAAAAAAAAATAAAAATGTTCACTGTTAAGCAAGGAATCTTTTTGTTTTCACGTGTTGGCAAAATCAGGTCCTGTTACCTTCAAAGATGACGCATAATGTGTAATTCTAGAACCATGAAACCACTCAGCATTAAGGTACCAGACATCTATGAAATTATCACAAATTGTCTTAGCTTATTAAATTTTGGAAAAGTGCCAGCTGAATCATAGCTTTGATGAAGCTCACGGGAGAAATATAGGACATATATATTAAAATTCAAGCATGCCTGTCACCTTTTCACAGGCTGAAACTGTTCAGATCCTTAGCTGTAATTCAGACCCATTAACACTATCAGTGATGGACAGTTGTCAGGCAAGAAAGAAATAATAGAATGCTCTAAATGTAAAATATTTGTCTATTAAATTTTCCAAAGGAAATTTTTATTATGATTCTATGATTCTATCATCATTGTGTTTTACCTTTGGGAGTAGAACTGTCCAATTAATCCTTTTTCTTTTAAATAAAAGGGGAAAAAAAAAAAAAAAAGCAATAATCTCCTCCCTCAAGAGGTAGCAGGGGAAATTGTTATTTTATAAAAAAAAATTCCTGAAAGATTTTGGATTCATTTGTTTCTGCTTGGTTTACTAAGTGCAAACATGAATAGGACTATATAATTCAGATTGCCATTTTTAACTTTGATAGCAAGCAAAATAAAATTCAAACATCTTGGAAGGATACTAGATCACAAAACACACACCAACTTCAGTTCTTTCAAGTGTGAAGAAAGGACAGCCCGTATACGAACACTGACGTTTTCTGTAGCTTTGCATCAAGTGTGTATGTGTGGGAAAAAGGGGCCAGGGCATCTCACTAATTCTAAATTGTGGAGGGAATTCAAGAAAAAGAGGAAAATCGTTAAAGGGCTAGATGATTTCATTTGGGTATTTAAGAACACCCAATAAGCACGTGTGTCTGCTTAGCAATTACAAAGGACGAGCTAGGAATGACCGCATTGAATATCTTCAAAGCTCAGGACCTCGAGAAGTTTTATTATTACTTAGGATATATCACTTGGTGTAGATGTAATAGATCAAAACTTCAGAGCTAAGTTTTGATTTACCAGATATGTAAAAATAATCTGTCAATAAAACTTCTAATAAATTATTTTTTAGGCCCAAGTATCCACTCACATTGTCAGCTGGAAGACTGGCAGCTAAGACTTATTGCTTATGGTCAATACCATAGTCATTATCTGAGAGATTTTTAAACCATGATTTGCTTCCAACACTGGGAGCTATTCTTTCATAGAATCATAGAATTGTCCAGCTTGGAAGGGACCTTTCAGATCATGGAGTCCAACCATCAACCCAACACTGACAAAACCCATCACTAACCCATGTCCCTCAGCACCACGTCTGCCCGGCTTTTAGATACCTCCAGGGATGGGGACTCCACCACTGCCCTGGGCAGCCTGGATGAGGCTTCATAACCCTTACAGTGTAGAAATTTTTCCTAATATCCAATCTAAACCTCCCCTGGTTCAACTTGAGGCCGTTTCCTCACTTTAGGGCAGTCTTTTGCACTTTGAAGGATGAACTCATTGCCAGATGTCTTTAGCACTTACTTTTAATATTTGTTAGGTCTATCATTTTCCTTTCCTAGGATAAGTTCTATCCAGGCTATTGCCAGTGAAGATTAAAAGGAGTCCACAGCGGCTTCTTACCTTCTCAAGTCGATGTCACCATCCAATAAAGCTCTCTGCATCTGTATTCCCATCAAACAGCGGAATTAGACAGAAGACAAGTACAGGCTGATGGTTTTCACTCCTCGACTACTTTGCCTAAATAGCAACCCAATGCTATCATCCACTGTTTCTCCTCCTCTCTTCATGCACAGAAATCAGTCAGGCTTTGTTGTGCTTCAGAGATGCAGGACGGCGTAAATTTTATTTTTCCATTATAATACCTAGAAATTAAAATAGTCTCTTTAAAATCCATTTGTGAATTTAGCTGCATTTGTTCTTAAATAATTCTTGAAACTAGGGTTAACACTTTGATGAATCAGTGTTGGCACAGTCAGACCATGCCAGCGTTTCTGAGGTACAGAACAGTCGCTTATATTTGGCTCCCCTCTATAAGGATGAGGTTCCCATACATTCAGGCACACCAGCTGTACATTCAGACCCTACACAGGGAAGCACACAGAAGGAGGCAAAATGCTTAAATCTACATCGAGACAACATTGAGGGTGTTCATTCTGGAGAAGAGAAGGCTCCGGGGAGACCTTCAAGCCCCTTCCAGTCCCTAAAGGGGCTCCAGGAAAGCTGGGGAGAGACTCTTGATGAGGGAGGGGAGCCATAGGAGGAGGGGGAAGGGTTTGACACTGACAGAGGGGAGATGGAGATGAGATGTGGGGAAGAACTTCTTTGCTGTGAGGGTGGTGAGAGCCTGGCCCAGGTTGCTCAGAGAAGCTGTGGCTGCCCCATCCCTGGAGGGGTTGAAGGCCAGGCTGGAGGGGGCTTGGAGCAACCTGGTCTGGTGGGAGGTGTCCCTGCCCAGGGCAGGGGGTGACACTGGGTGGGCTTTAAGGTCCCTTCCAAACCAAACCATTCTGTGATTCTATGATGTAGTCACCATGGCATCAGGGTACCTTTTTTCTCTTCAAATGCACACGTAGATCCTCATCCCCTCCCACAATTTGTTCCTTGCAGCAAGCACCACATCAGTTTTACAAGAGCATTGTGAATGTAAAATATTATCCACTAAACCATAATGATTGCCTATCTGCAGGACATAAACACTTCCAACCAAATGATGGATTCAGCCGCAAGGTCCTTCCTTGCTCGTCCAACAAATGATTTACACAGGGTTTTACACACCAGTCTGTGGCTTTATTGGCACCGCCGAAATAATGTGCTTCTAAAAGTTGTTTTACTGGCATGTAAACACCGCAAACAAGGATGAGCTGAATGAAAAATGCATATATTAAGGAAGACCTGAGAACAGGTTTTCACGACTCTTTTCTTTTCTCAGTAATTCTTAGTTTAGAATAGGTTCTAATGGGATGAACGCTTTTCTTGAAATTAGGACGGCAGCAGGTGCTTCCCTTTCAGGCTTGTTGTGTCTCACAGCACAGATTCCTGGTTACGAGGAAACTGGGACATCTGAACTTGGGGAAGCAAAAGAGTTTTATATAATGAATCTGTTGATTCTGTCAAATGTGGAAATAATTTTAGTGTGTACTAAAAATAAAATGACAAAATGTAAACGCTGATTTTAGTCCATTAAATTCTACAAAGGCAGACCTATAGGCATTTAAGCTTATGTAGGCAGCATGAAAAAAATAAACATGAGCTTTAACTGGAACGATAAGGTTTTCACAGCTAGTAAATCCCTTAAAGCATTTTAGAGGCATCCAGGTATTTGCGTTGCAAAAAGCCTTTAATATCACAAGATACGAAAATGCTCTTTTGAAATACAGTAAAGAGCTATTATAAGAATAGAGTAAGTGAATATGCAAGCAGGAAACGCTATCTTGAAAAATGTAAAATAGGTAAAAATATATATTATGGGGCAAATTATATCTATTTAATCCTAAAGAGCAAGTGAGAAATTTTTCCAGCCTCCTCCCTCATCTTTTAAAAATAATTTAGGCAAAAGTATTTTATACCATCCAAGAATTCTTTTGTATGTTTGAATACAGAAAACATTTCATCATAACATTATGAGACTAAATTCACTGACGACGTACTCCTAAGGGAAAATAGGCTCTTCTCTTGTGTAACGTGGCATTCAGTGGTAAGTGAATGAAACGACAGCAATGAGAAGAACCCAGAGGAGTATGATGCCGCTTGTGCCATTTCAAACCTCACAAAGTGTGTCTGGTGCCTTCGCTGAAGTCAACAGCAACACTCAGATGTTCATTTGTAACTCATAATATATTTGAATTTGACTGCTTGTGTTGTGATTCCGCTATCAGCAAAATTAAACTTGTGAAGTTTCCATGATAAATATTTCTGTTCATCTTCCGCTTCACTCCTGAAGGTAACATTTCCATCTGCCTCGTTCTAGAGGCAACAGAAAAAAAAACCCATCTTTTTTCCACAGATGGTCAAGAAGTAATGCAATTTGCATCTTAAATCCTGGAATTCTGCGTCTTTATGACTTCATGTAAAGAGTCTTCAAATCTCTCATTAGCGTAGAAAGGTTCAGACTCCTCCCCCATTACTTAATGTCCAGCCGAGCATCCTATCACTGGTGGTGGTGCTACTTCAAGGCTCCTGTCCAGCTTAGCACATGGGTTTGGTCCCCCAGTCTTGTTGAAACTATTGATATTTCTCAGCCTTGGTCCATCTGATAAACTAACTGTACTCAATAATTTTTCACCTGGTACCCTTTTTGGCCTCAATCACCTTGTTCACAGGGATTCAAACCGCGTCATTGAACTCATAGGAGCCTGTAGATCCTCAACGGCAAGATCAAATTAACCCTTTTCCTGTAGCTTTGGCATCTGTTTCATAAGAAATAAGCACAGCTGATTTCTAATAGCTGAAGATTTGTCCTGTAACATCTATTAAAAGCTGTGCATAAACTCTGACTCCTCACAGTCTGCTGGTTTTTATGACCACTGAACTCATCCATAAACTTTGATGTCCTACATTTCGCATCCAAGTCTCAGATACCAACTGATTACTGGAATTACATCCCATTCACACCCAAAACGCCAAAATCCCAGACTCACAGAAATTATTTTGATTGGGCATTTGGTCTTTTAGCTCTTAGATTTTCTGGTCTCTTTGCAGAGAAGAAAATCTTTACAAACCAATGACCAATTATTTCCACTGAATAATATTTAGTGCAAGTTATTTATACTTTTTACAGTAAGTAATATTTAGAGAAGATGTAGAAACAGTCCTTGGAAGTCAGATTTCAGACTATGGACTCGAGGTTAGGAGTGACCTATCCACACTGGAGCTCCTTTGTCTGAGTTCTCATTTTGGACCCATTTCTCTGTTGCACCGTGTTATAGGGACCTGTTGGCCTGTCTCCAACCTACATCATGCTTTATAGGATGGCATTTGACAAGTAAGCATGGCATGATGGTGATTATTCTTTTCGTTTGTTTTTGTGGGGGTTTTTTGTTTTTTTTTTTTTTTCATTAGTGGCAGAATAACTGCTTGTAACTGCGTTTTGTAAAACCAGGCTCAGGGCTATTAATAGAATATATATGTGTGTACAAACATCTGCCCTTTAAGCCTTTTATTATTATTATTTGGTCTACTGGAACATGTGTTAATAGTACTTTTAAAAATATATTTTTTTTTTTTAGTCAGGTATCAACCTGTGTGAACAATCTGGTGGCTTTTTTACTTAAAAACGAACAGATTTAGTTTGTTCTGCGTTACGGTACCAGAACAAATCCCATTTGAAAACCACCGTGGCACTCTGCCCAGGCTGAGGTAGAACTGGTTGGAGGTTAGAGATTACTCAGCCAGAACATTTTATTTAAAGTTTACATGTACATTTACTAATGTAATTTTCTGCATAGTTTCACATATACATATTGATTGTTTCAAACGTAACATTTGGACTACTTTGAAACAAGAACTCTTTTGTAAAGTTTCTGGGAAATACCATATTCCCACCTCATTTTCCTCCTGAAAGTAAAAACAAAATGATCTCACAGTTGAGGGGGAAGGATTGTCTGCAAATGACATATTTGGATTTTATCACAGGTCGTCTTCCCTGCCCCACTTGCAGCCTTTATTATGATTGTGAGAGTTATGAGGCTTTTCTCTGTTTTCCACCAGCCTGGAGCCTACAGATCTATTGCTTTGCCTGTGTTCAAAACAAGGAGCTGCAGTGATTTTTATTCCTTACTCATTATAGTCTTCTCCAAAGAAGTAGCAGTTTCACCTGTGACACAGAGCTATAAAGCAACTACAATTTCTGTCCTGCACAAGATTTTTACTTATATCATAATGACCTGAGTAAGGGAGTGAAGAGAGAGAAAAGCAGTGTCTGGAAAAATGGAAATCCTTAGAAAAAAAATCTTTCAAAATTGGCATTAAAAAGATCTGGAGAAGGACTCTGTTGCCAGAACAAGGTTGGGAATTTGAGGGAGAGGGAATGTTGGGACCTATCACAGATGACTCGTCTAACTGGTCCGAGTGAACCAAATACCCTGAATCAAATCTTTTCATCAGAGGATGGAATTTATATTATCAGACCTCTGCGTGAACACAGAAAAAAAAAATCTATAAATTCAAATATATTCAGTTGTATTCAAATTTGATTCTCTCACAAGAGTCTAAGGGTGCAATTACATTAGTGTTTGAGCTTGCATCCGCAGTTATACTTTTGACTTTATTAACTACCTGCACTTACTGTGTTTTTAAGTTCCATTGTGGAGTGGTCTTGCAGCAAATAAATGCCTTTTTTTTCAGGTGAAACTGGACGAAAAGATATGACCCAGGAGCTTACTTACTGCATTCCAACCATTCCGTCCATGAGATCAGACTAAAGTTAGTCTAAAAATAAACCCTCTGTGCCAACGGTTTCACTCTGCAAATCTTCTCTCGTAGGCAGAATTATTGCTAATGCAGACATAGCTAAGGTAAGAAAGGTCAGCTCAACTTAACAACAAATTCTCCAAAAAGCTTTGTTAGTCACTTTTGGACAAAGCAATTCCAAATCTCATGGCATTTCTAAATTGTTACTGAATCCAAGACGGGCAGTTAATAATATTCCATATTAAAAATTTGGAAACTGGAGCTCAGTAAGTTAACTGGCTCATTAACATCGTACAGGCGTTTCTATGGCTGAGCTGAGAATTAACCTACTTCTTACAACTCCCACTTGCATAGACAAGGAAAAAGTTGTAGGTGGTTTTACCACAACATTAGAGAATTGAATCTCTGGTATGCAAAACATACTGTCTCGGATTAGCGAGGAAAACACATTTCTGCTCCACATACAAAAGGCAGAAAGATAAAAGAGATGTTCTACCTCAAATTCCTGTACAGACCTCCAAAAATTAGAAAAAAGACCACTAGGTATCATTGTCATATTTTAATACTCCAGGAAGGGAAAAAGCCCTCAGTTTTGCAACCCCAGGGACATTTGGCTTGTTTTAAGGATTCTGATTCAGACTGGTTTAATACAGATCCAAAATATTAGCTTCTGTCCCAAGTACCGAAGAGGTATGGAAGGAAGAAGGAATGAGAAAATCATTCTAGCCTGAAAAGATCCACAAAGCCCAGTCAAAATACTCCCTCTGGACAGATTCTACCCTGTTAGAAATCATCTCTTTACAGAGTAAATAATTAAATGTACTGTATTCTATTCTGTATAGAATAGAATAACAGCTTTCAGTTCCTGAAAATAAGAATACACGAGAGCAGCAACTGCTACGCTACAATAAAAAGATATTTGATTCGCCTCTAACACCAAAGTCGATGCCCTTGTGACTTTAGCTGGAGGGTATGAAATGAAGAAGGATTTGCTCTGAGAAAGAGTGTGGTGATCACACACATCTGAACGTACCTTTCAGCCAGTGAACAGGTATTTTAACTGTTCAACTAATGTGGAAAATTCTTATTCAGGACACAGGTTAATAATGTAGTTTACCTAGAAATAATGACCCATGATAAACAGACCCGTGCTAAAAGTTCTTAAAAAGTCATTTCTCCCACTAAAAGAAAACCTAAAAATGCATAATATGCCCATTTCATAAATTGTGCCATAAAGTACAGACTAAATACAGGAGAGCAGCGTGAACAGTCAGCAATACCCAAAGCAAGATGTGCTGCAACATTTCTGTTTGTAACCTGGACATATACAATAAACCACTCATGTACGTTGGGTGCACAACCATTTCCTGGGAGAATTAGACCGAGTGACACTGTGTGACAGAAATAGAAAAAGCCATTTGTTAAGGAGGATGATTTTTCAGGGAGCATCTGTCCTAGAGACCATATACTGCACGGTTGTGTGACGTTCACACCTTGGACATCTTCTTGTTTTCTTGCTATTAACCTCCTAAAAAATGTAGTTCACGCACGCACACGAATTCCTCAAACTCCACCCAAGACTGTCAACCTGAGTTCTGAGACTCAATAAAGGTGATATACAAGAAGAAAAGCAAGCAACGCTTCAGGAATTACTCTATGGGTAAGCCCCACTCTTGAAGCAATCTTCAGAGAGTTCCCTTTGGCTCAGCTCTTTGTCTGAAAAACTCAGAGTGGGGAAAATAACAAAAACTAAAAAGTCAGTAGTTACATCTGAAAAGAATTTTGCAGCAGAGACAGACTCCAGTTCTGTGGGCGATTCATAAGCTTCCTCATCCTGACGTGCTTCGGTACCTTTCCAAGTTTTCTAAATATCTTCTAAATATCTTCTAAATATTTTCTAAATATCTTTCAGGATCTATAGTTAGTAAAGCAAGAGGAGGAACCACCTTCGTTACCACTGCCCAGGACCTTTTCCTGCCTTTAAACCTGCTTTGTTTCCCCACGGTAAGTGGGGAACAGGGACCTGCTCTGGGTGACCCTGCTCTGGCAGGGGGTTGGAGGAGATGATCTCCAGAGGTCCCTTCCAACCCCACATCATTCTGTGATTCCGTGACTCAGGTTAATAAGGCAGTAAAACAGAAGACTGATAAGCATCTCCATGAGTGAGCACCATCTCCCCTGCCCATTGAAAAAGAGGTCCTGTCAAAGAAAAGACACGACTTCATCTAACGAAGGATACATATCACAGGAGCTCAAACCACAGAACAGAGGAAAATCTGTGGTATCCCCTCCTCACTGAAGATATTGAGGAACGGGTCTGTCTATGGAGAGTGCTCAGAAGAGAGGAGCGATTTAGAACTGCTTGAAAACAGTCTATAAGAAAAGAAAGGAGAAGCATCAAGAGTCTGGGAGAGTGAACATCATTTTTTCACTGTCAGAGCTCCTGGGAGCACACGTGGCACCCTGGGTAAATGTAATCCAGGTCCAGCACACCGGAAGGAATACTTGGATCCTTCCCATCCACACTGATAGAAACTATTTTTTCTTCTACACCAGCTTATTGGGTAAAAGCAAGTCAGCTCTTGCCTTGTAATTTACTGCATTGCAGCACAACTGATATTTGATCACAAAGAAATAAGTGAAGGTCACATCATCCTTAGAATATGACTTTGAAGCCACGCTAATGTTCTTTTCAGAAACAGGAAGAAAATTCATTTCCTTTTCTTCTTGCAAGCATTCTGTATTTAAGTACGTGGAACTCCATTTTAGCTATTCATTCCATGGCATTCAAATAGTTCACGGTTATTTCAATGCATTGCAGTAGCTCCTGATTTTTCCTGTTCAAGTCTCCCATTCAGAGAAGCAGAGGAACCTTTCTAGAAGGCACCCACTCCATTTCCATACTCCCAGCTACTTTTGTATCCGTATTAATGCTACCAAGAAAACAAAATTGGATTCCTGAGATTGCATTTGAAACCACTTTCTAATAATATCTTTTTTTACATACACTTAACCAAATACTGTGATGTTCAGCCTTGAGTCTAACCTGGAAAATCAATTTCTTCCAGGCTCAGGGCTCCCCCAAGCAAATCCATGATCATAATAAAAAGATACTAACTGAGGTACTTGCACTGTGCTTGCAATTAGGTTGTTTGTCTGGAAAGAACGAACTTGCAGCATTCAAAGCGGTAGCTACGAAAAATGTGTCTTAGGTGTCAAAATGCACAAGTGAAAAGGATGGAAAAATGATTTACCGACAGATAAATTACCCTTTTTTTCAAGTCAACTACAGAAGATATAGGTCTTCAAAGACAACGAAGTCTTTGCCGGTCTATGTTTAATTTCAAACACAGAAGTTATTCACCAGAGGCGAGGTTCCAGAACCAGAGGCGAGGTTCTCTCCAGGCAGCTGCAGGAATTATTTATGGTAGCATTTGAATTCTGACAAACGGTGAGGCACCGCAATCTCTGTATCAGAGGCAGAGGATCGGAGACAAGATCCCATCCATCAGTTAATCAGTAATACCATGTGAAAACAAACCTTCTAACTCCGAGTCAGTAGAGATAACAGGGGGGAAAAAAAAGGCAGAAAGAAACAATCATTTTGGAGTCAGCCTTCAAAGATAGGAGAGTTGGCAAGTACATCCTTTATCTCCACAGAAATGTGACTGCAGATGAAATAGCAAAAAATTTCCTAGAATTTTGTTATTTAATTCAGTTCGTTGTTTTATGAATTCCTACAGATGGCTTCCTGACACGGAAATGTCAAAAGTTATAAACCTTACAAAAAAGTTGCAAGCCCTCAAAAGCACTGTCAAAGTATTCCTACACAGAAAGAATGGGCCACTATTAATCTAATACTGAGATACCTTAAGTCTAGGAAACGTTGCCTTCATGCTATATGGCAGTCATTTCCGCAGGATAAATACATAGATGATCCTCTGTACCCACTGAGAAATCCACGAAGAGTGAACTGGTTTAAGACAATTTCCCAGAGTCATTTATTTCTGAACCAGTCTGTGGGTACACCATAAGCTCCAACTTGGAGGTCTGAGTTAATATTTTGGTCTCCTTTTCAAAAGCAGTTCAGAATAGCTTTCTCCTTGCCTCTCCCTGAAAAATTCCAAGCTTTAGCCCATCAGGGCAGATAGCAAAACATTTTGCTTCCGGAACTACAGTTTTAGCTTTGGTTATCACCACTCAACCAAACAGATACAGTCAAGTATCTAGATGAAGAAGTAGCAGTATCCACAAGTACCTGGTGAGCGCCTTGAGTGTGCTACCAACCCTCCTCTCTGCTCTCCAATTAACAGACTGCTTAATGAGCATGAGGAGTCAGCACAATCGGTTGGGGTTGAGTCCTCTGTGTGGAGGAAGAAGAGAAAAACGACTTGAGAGTTTTTCCAGCAGCCTTTGTTTGTTAAAAAGAAAGGGGACTCTCTTTGTCTTTTGCTACGTAGACAGCACTTCACTATCAATTTTATATAAAGGTTATTTCAGGTTTAAGGAGATTGCTTTTTCACTGCTTTTATGGGCATTTTAAAGTATGTGAAGAGATGGATAAGTACCAGAAGATTGAAAAATCTTTGTTACCCTGTAAATAAGTTTGGTGGGAAATAGGAGACAATTCACAGCAAAAATAGCTGGTAACTGTCGGAGAACAAAAGGACTTCAATTAAATAGCCCTTGGACGAGCCTGCTCATGGACATTTGTGGTGCCGTAGGACACATCTTCAGGACCCATCTGAGTTCGGGTGGGTTGGTGGTATTCAGGGCTTAGATGCTCCTCCTATATAAGCCCTGAAAAAGCCACAGCCTAAAGCCTATGGGAAAAGCAACAGCCTAAAGCTTGAACACAGGTTCAGTCTGAGGTTTAACATGCAAATATAAATCCTGATTCTTTTCACAGTGTTTAGTCAATGCAGCACCTCCTGTTTAAATGTTTTATTTTTACTTGCTTCATTTAGTAGCCTGGTCTCTGCCGCTAGCTCTGACATTCTAGAAAACCTTTTATTTCTGAACTTTTCCAGCACTGTTAGGTAATTCTTGCTAGTTATAACTTCAACAGCCAAATGCCACTGAAATATATTTGAGCATACAGACCGAGTTCCAATATATACTCTTTTAGTTAACATTCAACAGTTATCAGAGAGGAGAAATACAAGTATGCAGAAAGTATCTTGGTTTTTTTTTTTTTCACCTTCTAAATCCTCACCTTTAATGTTTTGTTCTCCCTCAGCAACCAAAAAGTACAATGCAAAAAACAGTTGTGGTCACTAACTTTCTAAAAGATCTCATCCGAATAACTATTAACTAAATATAAATAAATTAATATTATTAATTAAAGGCCACCCAGAAAGTGTTGGTCTTTGGTTCCCCACAACCTGAGGAGATTAACACCCATCCATTACCAAGTAGATGTCCTGCCCTCAGAGCTGCACACTGAGCAGTGGCATCCAAGAGGGAGGAAAGGCAAACAGGACCTAATTTTACCTCCTCTAAGGAGTGATTTTTGGGATCTCGGAGGGGTGGAGGTGCTTTCTCAAAAGCCCTTCTGCTCTGCAGAGAATGGCAGGGTTCCAAAACCCACCTTTTTGTTTGGACTAGCTGTAAGAGTCTTGGCACGCAGGGTTTCTTTTCTTCTCAGAGCCCATCCCTAGTTCACCGCATTCCAGAGCCTCATCAGTCAACAGAGGGAATAAACAATTCCAGAGGTCAAGAGCCTGAAAGGTCTACCTCATAATATATAAATTATAGCCAAGGCTTTCCTTCAGAATTTTCAGCAATCAGGCCAGTTACATTTTCAACTCTTCTTTCTGTGTGGAAATACTGACAAAAGGATTTCAAACAGCAATTACCCACTGGGAATTTACTCTCTTTTGGTATAATACAGAAAAATTGACATTCCCATGTAAACAAGCTCATTTCACTTAGAGTTGGTGTCAGAGATGAAATAAAAATTACCCAAGGCAACACGGTACTACAATTTACTGATTCATTGTCTCCGCCAGCATTCAGAAGCCATGCCAGCCTTTTCACAAAATATAACATTTTCCCTTCTGTACTAAAAGATCGTTTATACAAATGTCTATTCACTAATTTACAGATTTATTTGAACATGCTGTGTTCTAAGATCTGCTAGTACGATGCTGGAGGATCAACATTTCACATGAGTCACTTCTTTCGTATTTCTTTCAAAATCATTAGAAGAGAAGACCTGACTCGTTAAAATTCCCTAGTGTTTCCCAAGAGTCACAGGACAGAAGACCTTCGACTGCACAAAATGAAGTTCAGAAGTAGAGAAAAGATACTTTCATTTCTGTGAACCTGTTAATATTATTGTCGTCATTTTAATGAAGATAAAATGGACATATATTTTCTAACTTAGTACACTGACGTTGGTATAGTGAAGCCAAACCAACTACAAGATGATATTAGAAAAGAAAGTGATCTTGTTCATATTGGAACAAAGAGGAATAAAATCTCAACAGCAGCACCAGGTACGGTACAACACAGATGTTAAGAGACACGTATTTTGTACGGCATGGGAACCTCACTTCACAGTATTTAAACTTAATTGATGTTCATCTGGTTTGCACTAAGATCGGGTCTGCTTGATTCCTCTTGATCTTTTAACATTTCCTTTAAAGGTACAACTCAAGTCACTAAATGTTTAAAATAAAAAGTATGATATAAGTCTAGTCCACTTAAATCATCTACTGTGCCAGAACAACAGTGCTCTACACCCCTTGTCTTCATACCATAACATCTAACGCATGAAAATACTCCTTTAGAAAAACATAAATGCTAAAAACCCTCAACCTTTTCATTAAATCTTATTTACGGTGTCAAGTGATCCAAGATCAGTCAGGCACCAACAGCTTAAGTATAAATTTGTAGCTGCCTGAAAGCATTAATTTGTGGATACTTCTGCATTATTGTTGTGTATACTTATGTGTGTATAGTCGTAGTTATTACGTTAAGTACCAGGGCAATTCAGACATAATTTATCCATATCCAACTTATCCATACTATTATCCATAGATTTTTCTACCTGTCAGATACTATTTATATAAGCACATACAAATCTTCTATATTTTTTTAGAACATACTTTGAATAGCTTTTAACTGTAGAATTGTAGAAAATAGGGCTAGAAAAGACCTTAGGACATCATAAAGTGTGCCCCAAAGAGAACTAGCTATACACAGACTTTTAAATATCACCAGTGATATTCTCTAACTCATTGCATTCCCTGTAATTATTGTGGCATCTATCAACTTGATTTTGGATTTTAATGCATATATATAAGAGCAGAATGTAAACATGCCGATGTGCCTGTGCACAGCTGGTGGAGAAATGTTCTGATGGAAACGCTTGTGATTTAATGGAGTTCCCAGTTCCTCTGTCTACTGGAGAGAGAATCCTCTTTCCCAGCCCGTGGGATGACGGTTTGAGTTCCCCTGTGAGGATTCTGCTGGGATTCATTCACGTGAAATTCATTGCACAAGCACAGACATGTCCTATCACACCTTACGTGTCCCCTTCTATTTGCTTCTTTCAGGTGATATTCGGTTATTTCAGCTAAATCTGGAAACCAGGATTTTAAAACTTAAGGAAAATTCTTTTGTGTGTGTGTGTTTCAGTATGTTTCCCCAATCAAAATAAATATACCGCTATATAAGCTGTTATGCAATTTTTGCATAGCTCACTTAGAACTGAAGACAATTCAGGTTATTTTGGTATTTAATACTTTGTCAGTTCACAAAAGAATTCCAAGAAAATACCCTAAAGAGGTACTTGGTACCCTTCAGGATTAAAATCCAGCTTTTCTGTATTCAGTGACATAGACAGAATACCCAAGCAGAACAACTCTGTTCAATTTTTTTATTTTCTTTTATTATTTTTTTTTTACATTAAAGTCCCCCAGGACTCCTATACATCCCCGGGTCTACATCACTCATCACAGGCATTTAGATGCACAAAGCTCTCTTAGGCCAATCCAACAGGTTCTCCAAAAATAAATCCTATAAAAGTAGCATCAGGTATTTTATACCTCATTGCAGGAGGTATTATATATATTCCACTTCTTGGAAGTGTCTCTAAAAGTTACGTTTCATCCTCCGAACTCATTCTTTAGACAGAAATCTTATGAAAAAACAGATAATGACTTTTAAAGCATGAGGAAGTTCAAAACAATTATATCCTGAAGCAATTCCTTATCATTGTTAAATTTTGCTTAACGAAACCAACAAAAAAGAATTTTGCCTATTAAAAAAATGGAGTTATTGAGTACTTTGTACAGGACTTTCTGCAAAGACACGGGCTTCTAGACTCAAACACCGAAAACATATCTGAGTTAAAAGCCTCATCATTGAAGTTTTCCAGTCTGACAACGGAAGGAGAGGAGCATTTCTGGATCACCTTCATTTCATGATCCAGAATTTATGGAACCTAACTGTTTGTGCTCTTACCTTTGAATCCTAATTTAGTGGAGTGAGTTTGGCTTCTGGCACCCAGAGTGCCCTCCATAACCCTACGTGCCCTACACGTACACTTTAAAATACATCACGTATCAACTGAGGAAACCAATATCGATAATTGGGACATATGTCCTAAATCTTGCCATTTTCTAGGCATGTCTTGCTTATGTCTATCCCTGTGCAGGTCTTAAAGCCCTTTTCCCCAACTAACTAAAAAGCAACGGCCAGATTTTTCAGGATAGAGTTCCTTGCAGAAATCGATATCAGTGTGGGTGGAGCATCCACCTAAGACAAAGACTGTCCAACTCCTTACAAGAAATTGTCTCAGAGAATGAAGCATATTTCCAGCCTTCCTGTAAAGGTTTTCTAAGTACCTTGGTTCAATCTCAACGGCAAAATGCAGGCTTTGGGGCCGAAGCGGGAGGTGGGTTTAAGCAAAATCTGCATAAACCAGCAGCTGACAGGAAAAGTAAAATCCAGCCCCTCTGCCTAAGGTCAAGGGCAGCTCTTACCTTGGGGCCAACCCAACAGAATTCTTTTTGTCATTTTGTGCTACTGGTGTCACGAACAACACAGCAAAGGTGACTTGTGATGTAAACATAAGATGCAGAAGGGGGAACAGTGTGGAGTGTGTCACACATAACAGGTTTCCATACCCCTCTTTACCTTGATGGTTTCACTTAATATTATTATTATTATTATTAACGCTTTCATTAATACAGCTTTCACTAATGCATTACAGAGCTCTTGTGCAGAGTAAATCTAGGGAATTTCTCTGGCAATACAGGCTAAAAAACAACAACAACAAAAGGCAAGAGGACATGCAGGAAAAATTACAAGGACTTTCAGTTTTCCAAAGTGTAGCAAGGTTTTTTTTTGTTTTCTTAGTACTGTCTTGATAGCAAATACCCTAAACTCTTCATGTTTTCTTATAAGAGAAGTGCTGTCAAAGGAAATTGGGGATTTTTAAATGACTAGCATTTTGTTTCTGGATGAATCAAAGACCCCTGGCTCCCTGTGGCTCAGCCTTGGGTGAGGATGAAGATTAAAGAGAGGGAATGCTCGGAGCTACCTACGTACGTGGCTGGGGACTGGAAAGAATTATGTACAAACAGCCAAGGGCTGATGCTAGAACTCTCTGGTGGAGAATATTTGGTTCCTGGAGGGAGAGGGATCCCCTGGGGTATGATAACTTACATCTGGTTAGAGACGGGGCTCAGAGCAAGAGAGGAAAGCTGCCAGAAGAAATATCCCTGAGGGATCTTTTGCCTTAGGAAGGGCAACGGTACCTTGCCCAAGGCTCAGCATCGCATTTGTTCTGGGGGAAAGAATAATCCCAGAGTTACGTTTGCTGTGGGGCTGCAGAGTGATTTAAAATGTAAACTAAGGGTTGGTCCTCATATTATTATTTTGTGACTATATCTTCTCTAGACAAGATGAAGTATCAAGAATATACTGATGCTGTGCCACCGGGGTAAGGGAACTGCCACAAATATCTGAAAACTTTCATAACAGCAGACGATGTACGTCCTACTGAGATCAGAGATGAAGTTGAGAGGGCAGATTTTGCATTTAAAGTTGCATACCAACATTGGGAGAATACTATTCGGGTTGAAAATAGAGTTAACATTAACAGAAAAAAAAATAAATACATAATTCCCTGGTTAAACTGTTGGACCGTCAAGTCTCCCAGTGGATGTTTCTGGACCTCCAAATTCTGCTTCTACTGAAATAGAGTAAGATTGGGAAGCAAGAAAACAAAGCAACAACATAACATCAGCAATTGAAGAACATCTTGTTGAAACAACAGCCTGAAAGAAAGAGCTATTTTGTAGTGACATCCTGGAAGGATCCCACATTATTCTTCTACCCCTGACAGTAAAATAGTTGGGGGAAATATTTAAAGGAAGGAGAAATTACGTGGGTTTCCTCTGCGGCAGAGCGCGAGCGCTGAAAATAACACGGTGGGTCTGACCGTCACCTGATTGATCTACAACCATTTCTGAGAAATGAGAAACTCTTTAGGTAGCCATAGATTCTGTCAAAGAAGAGATGATTTTACCTTAACGAAATGGTACACTGTGTTTGGAATTGGTCCAATTTAAGTGTTTTCTTGAACCATAGTATGATTTGTAATACTGCAGATGAATCACCATTTTAAATCCTTTCTCCCAAGTGATTTTAGATAAAAACACATAAAAAATCACAGTTTTTTTCCCTCACTATCAACATTTCTTCTTATACAGTGCATTATTTCAAAGAGCTTTTCTACTGCCATCTGAACACCACTGGATTTCTAATTAATTTTCCTCTGTCTTTTAAAAGTGATGTTTTGCTACATAAAGACAGTGATAAATTATAGACAATGATAGCTAGGATTTTAGGAAATTACTTTATTGGTAGCAATTTGGCAGTCCCAATCCCTGAATCAATAGTGAAGTGACTCATGTGTCTCGACTTCCCCTTTGAAAAGGCAGCGCAGACTATTAATTTGTTGGTGCTGGTAGTTGTGAGCGCTCGCGGGTACGGAAAGGACATTCAGGCCCATGAGCAGACTATATTCCTGGGGAAAGCAGAGCACTTGAGCCTTATTCAGAGCATAGAAGCGATGTGAATTAAATTTAGCTCATACAAACATCTACAGATCCTTTTAATAGTAAATAAGTCAATGAATGAGTAGGAAGGACTACTCTTTATTACTCTTCCTGTGCCTGAATTCAAAAGGGTACAAAATGTTTCAAGTTTATGCACGGTTTTCATGTCCAGTTCAAATGAAGAATGGAAATTTATGAGAAAAAGTCCTAAGCATTTTCCTGTTTCTTACCAGAAATACCAGCTGGTATTCAGAAATGGACAAAGGAAAACTATAATCCTTTCTATTCTCAAAATGGCTACAGCTTAACTTTTCCTACAATTTAAGAAGTGGTTGCCATTATCTTTTGAACTCAACTTCAAGGGTTTGGGGATGAAAATACAAATGTTTTACTATATGCATTTTTAACATGCCTTGACTGACTACTAAAAGCAGTTGTGTATCTCCAACTCCGGAAGGCACCAACAGAGGAAGATAAATAAAATTACATAAAACAAATACATGATTCTTAGCATCTGTTATACTTATCTACTTATAATGATTTACATTTTCAACAATTTTAATGAAAATGGGGCAGATCCTCAAATTTTACCACTGAAGTCAAAACAGATTCAGGCAGATACAGGAAATTCCACTTCAGGATCAAGCTGTGTACTAGAAAAATACTAAATTACACTATGAATTTTTAGGCGAGTTAGATCATTCACCTCTTTGGAAATGATTTTTAAAATTTCGATAATATGGAAAACCTACAACTGATATTTTCTAAAGGGACAAAGATCTGTCCATAATTCAAAGAAAGAACTTGTTTCAGACTGAAGATAAAGAACTGTGAAATAAATTAATCTGTTCTCATTCATTAAATTTTGACTTTTCGCATGGGAGAATATTTCTAAAAGCCTTTAAATATGCATCTTTTGGTTTCCAACTGAATTTTCTTCGAGTCATGCAGGTGAAAGCTGGTAAAACTTTGTAATGTATTTTTTTAATACTTGCACACCTTCCAATTTGATGAAAGTGCAGAAAATCTTTGGTTAAAATAATCTACAGCTACCAGGTATTTTTCAAACACAGTCAAACTGACAGTGCAAGAGCAAATAGAGAAAAAATTGATCTAAGTTAAAAAAAAAAAAAAAAAAGCACCTGGTAACTTTAGTTGGATGATTAATAGGGCACCACAGAGCTTGAACAACAGACATTTATTAACGATGAGAGAAATGGAAATGCCAAACAGAAAAGTGAAAGGAATACTAACTCTTGAAAGTAGAGCTGTGCCAGGAGACAAGGGGGACATAAGGGAGCCCTGCCAGGGAAGAGGAAGGACATATGGGAGCTGCTGAAGTAGTGGCACATCTGTCATTATAAATGTTAGAGGACGTTTGGAGTTATGGGTAAGGAGAGATTAATGTTCAGAACAGAAAAAGCTCCTGCACTAATGTAAGAGAGAGCAACCCGGGAGCCGTGTGTTCAGAGGAGCTTGGCCCATGAACTATAACAAAAACCACATTCAAAGACAGAAGTGCCCTTGGGCTGGATCCTGCGTTTCATTTCTCAATCAGTAAAGCCTAAGGTAATCCACTTAGGGATGCTCTAAGCAGGGCTGAAGGTAAGTCAGGCAAAGGCAGAGAGAAAGTACAGTCTTCCTTCCTCTTTTGGACTGGAAGACCTGTTCTCTCCACAGTGCAATCACTGATTGGAAGGAATAAAAAAGTTTCACTAAAAGATAGAAACCTATAAAAGAAAAGTGCAAGAATCACTCAGGTTTCATCCTGGTTCCTGGCAGCACAGGGCAGAACAACAGGATTCAGGAAGGAAAGGTGCCTGCGTCTGGAGAGCACTGAGCTCCAAAATCCACCATCAATGCATGAAAGCTGGGCTTGACACAGGTCTTTCTACCAAGGCTTTCCTGACACAGCACGTCTCCAGCACAGTGCTGAGGCTGAACAGACACCTCGCCCAAGGCCAGTCGCAATCAACCCCCTACAATATCTAAATTTTCTATCAGCGTTCTTTATCAGTTGTGGTTTTTTTGTTTTTTTTTTTTTTATTTTTCTATCAGTATTCTTTTTCTTCTTTGACGGCAAAAGTATTATAAAAAGTTCTCCCGGACAAGCAGTAACGCTCATTGCATGTACATCTTTCATAAACTTTTAGGGGCTTTTGGCATGGTGGGTCCTTCATGTTTGGGACACCCAGTGTGAAGTCAGGGGGTTGGTCTTGTTTGTTAGTAATTGGTTTGTGTAGACCCTTTCTTCCTAGACCCTTGCGTAGGCCCTTTCTCATGGTTCCTAAGGGAAATGCTGTGGTCCTACTCCTGGAGGCCACTTGAGCTGGTACTACCACCTGCAAACAGATTGATATCTACACCACCAAGATGAACGGACTCTGCTGGTTCACCACACACCAAGGCCCATATTAAATTTTGGCCTTCGTGTCATTGTTTCGTTGCTTTTGCCAAAGACTTCCTTCCCCCTCCCCTCGCAATTTTGTGGTTTATTTAAACCTGAAATTACGCAGGAGATGAATAAGAACCTCTGCCTTTCCAACTCCAGTTATCCCCCAGTGTATTAATGGCTTAGGTAATGTAGTCGTTTAACAGACTGTCTCGGCACACCTGCATGCAGAAATGAGATAATTCTGTATTCACCCGCTTATCAAAGCACAAGGCAGAAGCCTTGGTCAACTTATTCACCAGAGACACGTAAGTCAAGTCACTTCAGACCTCAGTCACCTTTAACTGCAATTGTCATTCATTTCAGGCAATCTCTTCTGTGATGGGAAAAAAAAAACCCACCTCAGCATGCCACTCTTTGGAGTGCTGGAATTTATATTAAAGTACCTCTTGTGTACATACCAATTTTAGATTTCAGATGGTTTGAACCTTCTGGGGATTTGTAACAATAAAGCAGTCATTTAATCCTTGATCATTATTGGTATTCTTTTACCAAAATTGTGATGGATAATCAATATTCATGTTTATATATTAAATATAAAAAGTTATTGATGATTGAGACTGTTTCAAGAAAAGGAGCAACAGACTGATGTTATTTTTTAAGCATTGCTTCAGGGAGTTTTAATCTAAGCAGGTAAGATATACACAGGTGAGGGAAGGCTACACAAGAATTTTTCAAATTTGATGGCAGCATATGCAAAGTTAATTGCATAGGGGAAAAAGAAAAACTACAGCCTGACTTTGCCAAAAAAAAAATATCAGAAAATGAGCCTGTGAACTGAAAAACTACAATGAGAGATATCAGGATAAATAATGATACATGGCTGAAATTCTGCTTATAGATGACAACATTTGGGTTCACAACCCAACACTTGTGCAAGAGCTTCATTTAGAACAGACAGAAAAGTTCTTCTTCTAAGAAGGGTCAGTTTATAGACATTTTTCCAACAATCCGCTGAACAATCTGATATCAGTTTCTAACTTCTAACGTTAAAGTCCAAGGTGATTTGCTTTGTATTAGAACATAAATGATCTGTTCTTGCTCCATCAACAGTTCTTTCTTCAGGTCTCTCACGCTGATTACCCCGAGGAAGAGTTTGTGTCTTTTTTGTGTCTGACTCCTAGAATAGGAGGGGAGGAGGAATAGGAGGGGAATTTGGGGAGGGTCTGTTTATAAAGGCCTGCAGAGATAGGACGAGGGGCAATGGCTTTAAGTTGGAGAAGGGGAGATTTAGATTGGATATTAGGAACAAGTTCTTTACTCTGAGGGTGGTGGTACACTGGAACAGGTTGCCCAGGGAGGTGGTTGAGGCCCCTTCCCTTGAGATATTCAAGGTGAACCTCGACGAGGCCCTGGGCAACCTGGTCTAGTTGGGGGTGTCCCTGCTGACTGCGGGGAGGTCGGACTAGATGACCTTTGGGGGTCCCTTCCGGCCTGGACCAATCTATGAATCTATGAATAATTTTGATTGCTTAACAAACACACAAATAATCAAAATAAAAGGGAAACTACTATTTGGGCTTTTCTCTAATTACGATGCAAAGGATGTCTCAAATGAGTCTCGGAACAGAATTGAAAATTTAAGAGAAAGGAATAAATAAACTACTGAGGTAAGATCTTTGTCTGCAGGATCTTGTGGTTACTAGAGCTAAATAGTCCTACGTCTAAAGAACAAGGCCAAAGAGGAACAACGGCACCATAAAGCATGCTGTGACGGCCAGAGGCAACCACTACCCAGCTGCTTCTTAGATCCAACTGCCTTGGAAGTACCTTGGGTCCAGGAGTCGACTTTCATTCCAAACCTCAGGTGGGCAGTAACATAAAGAGGAGGTCTGGAAGAGTGATTCTGCGAAAGCTGACACACCAAAAAGCTGTGCAGTATCACTGGGTCATCACAGTGCTCCAACTCCATCCATTAGAATTATGAAATATCACATGGTTAAACATCAAGGATTCTCTGCCTTTTTTCCCCTCTTCTTAAGAGTAAATATCATTAAAATATTTTTATTTTCTGGGCATCCCAACAGATGAACTTATTTGAGTCATAGCAGATAACGAGACCTTGAGCTGAAGGTCTCAGTTTGTTTGACCTCTCTCGTTAGGGAATTTTTAACTTGTTTTCTAGCACGGATGTTGCCGTAGTCTTCACTGATACGTATAATTGTAATGAGCTTTGGGGAGCTTTTTAATCCTGATAGAAGCTGGAGCTGGGTATACTAAAGCTGCTACAGTAACAATATTAAAGAGGTTAAAAAGATCCTTAAAGACTACTAAAATTATTACAAAATTAGAATTTTCTTAGTGCCATCCTCAACATACAAATCCATAGCAGATTCTCTAAGAGCTAAATCATACCAGCTAAGATCTACTGGTATTTCTATAATACATTGCCAATTTAACATTTACATTTCCATCAATCTATGCTTACAGTATTTTATGCACCAACATTAGACCAGTCCTGCAGCCCTTCCATCAGGGATGCTGTACGAATCCTTGGTGTGAGGAGATGGTTTTCCAGAGTGAAACCAGCTGCACTCACAGATGTGTGGATGCGTTCGCTGCAGGAGTTCTTTGCTGTGCGATTATTTTATGGAAAAGCCCACACAAGAAAGCGCTCTTAATAGATATACACCTGAAGGCTTCAGGGATAGTAGTTCCGTCGTAATCGCAACTCAAAGACTTTACTATTCAATTACAAAATAGTAAGAAAACCCATCCCAGTGTAATTCTTTTTCCTTCAGGAGAGAACTACTGACGATATTTTTTTCTTGGTGACTGTTTAGTACAAATACTGGCCTTTCAGTGTTCTCGACATTTCAAACTACAGCTCATATCGCTTGCATTGATTAAAGAACCCATTACCCTTTCATAATAGAATAATTTTTTGCTTAAGAGACTGTTTGCCAACAGCAGGGTCTTTCCAGGTCTCATATATAAGCTTGGGTGTGATCTAAGGCCAGCTGAAGCTGACCAAATATTTTCTTTTCGCAGTGGATTTTAATTTAGATTCTACGTTTCTCAGTGTCTCAGTTCTGCTTTTGCATAATAAAGTTAATCATACTACAATGTCTCAACGGCACTGTGAAGTTCAAGCCATTAATGTCCAGTGAAGCACTCGGATATTACAAAGCAGTAGGAACAAATTAAGCGTATGGCTGGGTGGCCTTAGCTAAAATTTAAAGTGGATAATTACACTTTATCTACCCAAAAAATCACATTGGAATTTGCATTTGATGCAACGCGCTGCAGTATCTGCCTCAAACATATTTACAGAGTTGTTCCCATGGATAAGCACCCTGTTTCACTACAGCTACGTACCGATGGAGTGAAAGTGTCTGATTTGTTAAGTAGTTCGCAGATTCTCTGGGTGGAGAGAACTAGAGTCAAGACAGACGCTGCTCATTTTCTTTCTAATTGATGTTTTAACTGTGGACGAAAATAAAACAAAATATATAGCAAGGAAACAGACAGAACTCGACAGAACGAGAGGGAATGACAGAACGAGAGGGAATGGCTTCAAGCTCCAGCAGGGTAGGTTTAGACTGAACATTAGGAAAGAAATTTTCACAGAAAGAGTGGTCGGGCATTGGAATAGGCTGCCCAGGGAGGGGGTTGAGTCACCATCCCTGGATGTGTTTAAGAGCCGTTTAGATGTGGTGTTGGGGGATATGGTGTAGGGGAGAACTTTGTAGAGTAGGGTAGATGGCTGGACTCGATGATCCCAAGGGTCTCTTCCAACCTGGACGATTCTATGATTCTATGAAAGGACAGCCAAATGATTTACATTGTTATTACCCAATTTTTCAAAGGCCAATATCTTTACAAAGAGTTTGGAGGAGGAGTTTAGTTGGCTTCCTATCAGTCCATTCTCTGTATATTTTTATGGATTTTATGTCATAAACAGAACTAAAGATACTGATGCCTATTAAGCAGTGAGATGAAGTAAGATAATAATGTAGATTCAATGAGGTTGTTTTTTTTTTCTGGGAATGTGAGAATATAAAATACTGAATATTTTGTCAAGTTTCTTTCTCTAGGATACGTCTGTGCCATTATGTAGTGCCAGTCACTATTAGAGAGAGAGCCTCCCAGACCCTTTGACTTGACTTATTCTTTGACCAGGAAACAATCTTACTATGCAGCATGAAGAAAAGCCAGAACGAGTAAAATACCTTGTTAATGAGAAACGCACTACCTGTCAGGTTCACGGTTGCGGAAGCAAAGAGTTTGAACAATTAATTCCGAAGACCACGATGGCCAGAAGAAAAAGAAAGGAAGTCTCCTGCTTCATTCGGGAGAGCAGGCAGGTTTGAATATGAGGTTTGACAGGCTCATGCAAATGAGAGTGATTTTATGAAAGCTAATAGAATAACATACTGAAACAGAGTTTGCCTTTAATTAGAGCTGGCAAGCTGGAAGGAAAGCCCATTAAGCGTGGAAGCTTGTAAGGTTCATGGTGTGTTAGACCACCCCAGAGAGAATTAAATTTTCAAAGACCTTCTACTCTTCTAGGAGCTCTCCCACACCAAGAACAGAATTGCTCAATTATCAACTATTTAGAATCTAATTGAAAAAAAAAAATAAAAATTATAAATTCACTTTGTATCATGATTGGTTAATCCTCTGGAAAAGAGCATAATCTTTCATTGTCATTCATTGCCCCTGGCCATCCACGGGAAAAAAAGTGTTCCCCATAGAGCTCTGCTTAAGTTGTCCATCAGTAGCCTTCAGGGCTGCGGGAATGAATATCAAATCAGACCGTAGAGGTAATCAGCAACAATTTAGAAAGGAATAGCACAAACTTACAGACAGACTGCTCCTTCACAGTGGAATTACGCAAACTCAAGCGAATTGCATCGGAAAGCCATTCCGGTGAAAACTGAGCATTTGAAGCTAAATCTTAGAAATCTGTGCTTAACTCCTTTATAGCAAGTAGTGAAAATGGAAAAAAAACCATGAAAAGTAAATGGAACAGATGGTTAAAGAGCAGATAGCATATCTCCCCACAGATAAGGGGGTAGATAGTGTTTCCATTAAGCTTAGCAGTTCTCAATTCAGGAACTGGAAAGGGAGGGAGGAAGGTGGACACTCTCTGAGGCCCAGCTAGACTGTTCTGCTGTTCAGCAAACAAAAGGAAGGCTATTCTAGCACTCGAACTTCAGGTGTCCAGCAAAGCACAGCCCTCCAGCAATGCTAGAAACTGCCGATTTATATACTTTTATTATATAAATATATATAATACATATAATATATACATTATATATTATGTATATTTTATTATAGAAATACTTAATATATAAAATATATTTTTATATATTATATATACTTATATATTTATATATGTAGAAACTGTAGAATGCTGGAAACTATGTATTTGACAAGAACTTTGACGTCCCTGAGCATCCACAGGTGACTCATGTAAATAGCCACAGATCCCGTCTCATGGCATCACTTTAAAAATGACCTTGCTTTGCTCCACATGGAAGACAAAATGAAATCTTTTAAGTCATTTTTTCTGGCAGTCCTGCTGCTTTCCATGGCTTTGTGTCGATAGCAAATTGATGATGGATGTGGTTTCCTGAGGGACTTCTCTCTGACTCTCCCTCCCTCCTCCCATGCCTGCCTGAAGTCACAGGCTCTGGACATCACATCACAGAAGAAAAAAACACTGGAAGAGGTGTATGACAAGAAGCTCCTCAGGTTCTTGGGGCACTCACATTGAGAACAGATGAAGGAAAGAACTAAATCTCACTGTTTTACTTAATACTTAATATTTTCTCACGCTCACTTTCTGCTGGTGTGATTAGGCATAGCCAGGTTTCATATGATGATGGTTATTTCTTGCCTCAGCGATGTGATTCCTTGAAGGAGGTCTGTTGCCCTGTACACTTGAGTCCAACCCATCCTACAAGTACGTAACTCATTTTGCTCTGAGGATGAGAAGAGAGCAGGAACAAGCAGTCTTGCCCACCAGGAAAGTACGTGCTTTTCCCGCAGGGAGGATCACAGAATCACAGAACAATATGGGGTTGGAAGGGACCTCTGGAGATCATCTCCTCCAACCCCCTGCCACAGCAGTGTCACCCAGAGCAGGTCCCACAGGAATGTGTCCAGGTGGGTTTGGAATGTCTCCAGAGAAGGAGACTCCACCACCTCTCTGGGCAGCCTCTTCCAGGGCTCTGCCACCCTCACAGCAAAGAAGTTCCTCCTCATGTTAAGATGGAACTTCTTATGTCCAAGTTTGTGCCCGTTCCCTTTTGTCCTGTCATGGGGCACCACTGAAAAAAGACTGGCCCCATCTTCCTGACACCCACCCTTGGAGTATTTATAAGCATTGATGAGATCCCCCCTCAGTCTTCTTTTCTCCAGACTTAAAGGACCCAAGTCCCTCAGCCTCTCCTCATCACAGAGTTGCTCCATTCCCTTGACCATCTTTGTAGCCTCTGCTGGACTCTCTCCAGCAGTTCCCTGTCCTTCTTAAACTGGGGAGCCCAGAACTGGACACGGTGACAGGTGACAATACATTTTGTTTAAGTACGAGAAGTTGAAAATGGTCTGTAGCAGGCCTCCTGGTCACAGATCTCCTTGGAATCATTGACAACAGCAAAACCAGGCAGCACAAATGCTGTGCACACTCAGAATTGGAGGTTGTGAGCGAAGGGCGTCCCTTTGACAGATGGCAGTGGGAGCATCATTCCTTTTTCATGGAAAAAGGCTTGAATTGCTGAGGTGAAAAGGTACCTGATAGAGTGCAGGGCACCCACACACTCGGGATAGAACTTCGTGGAGGATCTGAACCTGAGCACACCACCTGGGTAGGAGTTCAACCACCACCAGGACCTGGAACCACACATGGTACCTACTGGAACATCCACAGATCAGCCAGTTCCTCTGTCATCTCTTGAGCAGGTGAATGCATATTCACATATGCAAATGCCAACCGGTTATTAATCACTTCTAATGAATCGTGAAGCATTCAAAAACAATATCATCGCATCAATCAACTACAGAATTTACATTTTAATATACCTATTTGGGGACATAATTTTCCATGCACCTTGAGAAATTAAACTAGCAACCAAAGGCCTTCTATTAAAAGAAAGGCAATATCAATTAACACAGTTGCACTAGAAAAAGTAACTCTTTTCTTTGATGACCCACACATCAATATCACCGTGTCATTATTTTCATCCAGCGTTAATTAACACTTTCAATTTTATGTCTTGCACCACCATACATGGTTCCAGGGCACCATAAGAGATGCACAGAAGATATCCACGGCACTATACTTTTATATTATATATATATTTATACATACTTATGTATATTTATGCACAAGGCAGCATATTATACATACACCCCAGCTATCAAAAGAAATAAAATAAAATTAGTTATACAAAGTATTGAAGGAACAGTTGTGAAAATGTGAAAATAGAATCTAGTGTCAGATTATACATCAGGGTAGAAAAAAAAAATCTAAGTAAAACTTACATATACGCCATGACTTTAAATCAAAACTAGCATGAAAATATAAATAAAGGAATATTGGCAGGGAAAATATCAGACTGGAATCATCTATCAAAAGTCTTTGCAAGGATTATTACTTGGTTCATGGCAGAGTGTGTTCATCGGTGCCAGAAAAAAACCTCTAAATCCCTGGGAATTTATGCCGTTAGGTGAACATTAAGAAATTCACTATTTGAAAATGATGGTAATTAAATGGGGCTGAGGTGGGAATGAGCCATGATCTTTGCTTGAGGAAAAAAAAATCAAATTTAATCTCTCTCCATCATATGGCTGGACAGATGGTTAAATTTAAAGAATGTAACCCCTCATCTAGGTGATATAAAGCCCCAGAAAAAGTTTTGGTTAATAGGAAAAAAATATTCAAAAAATCAATTTACAGAAAATTAAAATGAATAAATAGCTTTCTTATCTGAGTGACCTTATAAGCCCCAGAACACCTAACTTCAGAGACAGCTTTCTGTATTAATTTCAGATTACAAAATGCTCATTTGTTTGGAAAGGAAAATGTAAAGAATTTATGCAAGTCAAGAAATGCTTAAAATATTTTAAATGCATTCTGGTTTGGATAGAATCAGTTTCTCATCCATCTGTCTGGCCTTCCTCTCGTTGAGGAAATGGAAATTGTTATGGATTTCATATGTAAAAAATTGCAAGCCTTTGGCCCTCTGCCAACAATAATTTTTGGTTAAATAGACTGGATCACGTAACAGAGAGACGGCTCGTATTCCTTGTGGTTTCATTTATGAAAAGGGTACAAAATGTTTATTAAAACACCAAAAAAAAAAAAAAAAAAATCACATTTGGGCCTGAATAAACTTAGAAATTCACATCATGTTCATGGCGAAATATGATTATTTTATAGCTAAGGTTCTAAGTAATTAATATGCTCCAGAACATTTACCTAAATTAGATTAACCAGAGTCAATTACACAAAGTAACTAACAGGCAACTTATATGTGAGAAACTAAACGCTATTTATTGTCAGAAGTAGCTGCCAAAACAGGTGCTGGAAAGGGTTGGGGCTCAGAAGTTCTACAGATATTTGGAAGAGAATGTTGGGAGCAGCTTCAATAATACAATAAATTTGGAGAGGACGGAGAAAAGCTGAGTAGGGAGCAGAATATGGTCTGGTTAGACCGGGGAAAAAAATAATAATTAGCAGAAACCTAGAACAGGGCAGGTTGAAATGGTGGGGAGCTCGTTTACCGCAAGGTGCAGATCCAAATCCAGGCTTCAGAAGTGATGGAAAAGATGACTTCCAAAGGGATCCCAGTAAGACCACATGGAGTTTGTATAGCTAGGAAAGCTTTTTAAAATTTGAATTGAAAGAAACAGATGAAGGAAAGGCTGCCCTAGAAAAGACACAGGTGGCAAGTGCCTCACCTTTTTGTCACATTAGAATCAGTGCAACGTCAGGCCCTGAGCCACCTGGTGGTAGTTGGTCCTGCCTTGGAGCAAGGACTAGAGGATCTCCAAAGGTCCCTTCCAGCCAAATTCATTCTAAAGTCCTAAGACTTTTAGGTCAAAGTCCTATGACCTTTGAGGGGAAGGTTTGTATTTTCATGGAAAGCATGAATGCAGTGCAACAAATTGTAGTGGAAATAAACAAATAGCAGTATGAATTAGGTATGTGGAAACTTTTTAATGGCTGTGAAGAGCACAGGACTCTGCTTGTCGGCCCATGGCTGATGCCTTCCATCTCCTACCACTTGCCTCCATCACCAAGAATCTCATAATACCTGCAAACGTAGCTTACATTCCCTACCACTGAAAGGACAAACAGGCTCAATCTTTTTAACAGAGTAATGTTGCAAAAAATCCCACCCAAACCTTTGCAAATGATATTATATGGGTACACTACAACCTTTTGTGCAAATACTTTGTGTCCACGGATGCACAGATAAAATCTTTCTCTTAAAGTCACTGTAACAAAAAAAAAAAAAGGAAAGAGAGAATCTGTTCGACAGATTTCCACAATTAATTTAGCTAAAAATGCCTGTGAAATTTTGCATACTGAATATATGTTTCTATTACTAGAAATACAGTAAAGACATTCAAGACTGTCTTTTTAATCTGAAAAACAGTCATGTCCTGAAATCTATTACAGAAAAGTTTCTCAGAAAACCACCGGGTCAATAGGAAGAACAAACAAATTAAGCTAAATTGTTACTCAAACCCTCAATGTGATGACGGAATATTTTGCCTGGTATTGTTTCAAGTGACTGAAGATACAAAGACTCTTTTTGCTTCCATTAAAAGACTATTCTAACCTGCTTGATCTGACCGTAAGGAATTTTTTTTCCTGGTGCTCAAGTTAAATTCAGATAGTTTCTGCCTATCTCGGAAGTTACATCACTGAAATAATCAGGTGGAAGTAGTGGAATAGCAAACAGTGAAACATTAACATACTTCTCAAGGAAGCATAGGTAGTTTGATGAAAATTAGAAAGGAAAGCTTTAATAGTATGCAATGAAATAAGCATAGCATTGTTTGAGGTTTACTTCCTCTGTAATTTTTCCCAGAGGAAAGCAATCTCACTAGCCAGCTCCCAGGAACATACTGAAATGGTAGGATGAGGTCCGTTTCAAGGACCAACTCTTTCCAGAGTCAGTCTATAGTCTTGGTAAATGCTCACCTGTAGGGATCTGAGAAGTCCCACTGAAAATCTACACATAGAAGCAATATATTACATGGAAAATAAAGCATTTAAAACAAGCCCAGCAGCTGTGGACTGTGAGCTGTACCCATAAAACGCAGTGACACTGACAGTGTTGACTACACATTGTCTAAGCTCTGAGATGCCTCCACCATAGACTCCAGATCTCTGGGCCAAGTGCCTTGGCTCCCTACTTTGTTTATGTAGCCAGGAGTCTTGGAGAGGGAAACATAACAAGTATGCTCAGTGACGACTTGCCAAGATTCAGGCATGGAACAGAAAAACAATCTGAGCAGAACTATCATATTTTAAGTCTGCCTTAGTGTAAAACTTTCTGACATGGTGCTTGAGAATAAAAATAAGCATCAGCTTATCGCGTTGGACAACGCCTATAGCAGTGGGTCAGGCACTTCTGCAGAGAAATGGCATTTAAAACCTATTTCTGTCCTTGGTTCTTCACTAATCAATGTACCCTTATCCTTGAAACACACACAGGAACATAGAATTCCCCGAACCACTCAAAAAAGTCAGGCTTTTTTTTCACTTCCCGCTCCACTGAAGAGTGGAACTGCTTCAAAAAGGGAGGCTTGAGTGTAAGCACTGCTTACGAGTAGCGTGTGATCTGGAAGTTGCAGCATCGTCTAGGGAGGTAGAGATGTGGTTTTGAAGCCTCTCAGGGCTATTCTACCCAGGTCTCCTGCAAGCTAAGGGGCTATTTGGAGCAAAAGGATAATAGTTAGCAATCTCCACATTTTTAAGAAGAAGGAAAATGCCTACAGAGACTTACCGAGCTCTCTTGCTTTTCTCAGCTAGCTTTTGCACGTATCTGAAGGGTGTATAAATAGGCAAGAGGCACTTTGTCCACCTGGAGTTGAGGTCAGATGCCTGCAGCGTACCATGAGCCCAGGTCAGAGACTGTAGAACAGATATTTTCAGAGCGCATCTGCTTGTGGGAATCTTTCAAGAGACAGAGGTTGAGAACTACTCAGTTTTTAGATTTAGATTCGTCTTACGAGTAGGAAAACAATATTCCATCATGTGGAGTTTGACAACATTGTCACAAGAGTTGATGTTCCTGCCATAGTTGTGCACTGTCTGAGGAGCAAGGTAAACTGCCTGCCCAAAATCCCTTATCCTGCAACCCCACCTGGAGTGCTGCGTCCAGCTTTGGACTCCACAACATCAGAAGGACATGGACCTGTTGAAGCGGGACTGGAGGAAGCCACAGATAATGCTCCCAGGGCTGGAGCACCTCTCCTATGAAGACAGGCTGAGAGAGTTGGGGGGGTTCAGTCTGGAGAAGAGAAGGCTCCGGGGAGACCTTAGAGCCCCTTCCAGTCCCTAAAGGGGCTCCAGGAAAGCTGGGGAGGGACTCTGGATGAGGGAGGGGAGCCATAGGAGGAGGGGGAAGGGTTTGACACTGACAGAGGGGAGATGGAGCTGAGATGTGGGGAAGAACTTCTTTGCTGTGAGGGTGGTGAGAGCCTGGCCCAGGTTGCCCAGAGAAGCTGTGGCTGCCCCATCCCTGGAGGGGTTCAAGGCCAGGCTGGAGGGGGCTTGGAGCAACCTGGTGTGGTGGGAGGTGTCCCTGCCCAGGGCAGGAGGTGGCACTGGATGGGCTTTAAGGTCTCTTCCAACCCAACTATTCTATGATTCTACTTTGCCAATGGTGATCAAGACCAGGTTTAGCTCACGGCTTGCTCACGTATCTCTCTACCGCAGTTACTCTGCCTGTGCTGTCGATGCCTGCACAACACTCTGCGGCTCACACGGATGAGGATCTTATGGTTCTTCGGAACCTCTCCCGTGCGATCCTCAAGAGCACTCCGCTGTTTACATGTCTGCAGGACTTGGCAGCCATTAATCAGGATTTTCAGTCTCTCCACTCGGGACTGAGAGATCTCAGCTCTGTTACCTAACCTTTAGCAAAGCCCTTTTTGGGGATCTGGCTCTGTGTAATACTGAAGCTGAGTAAATGTCAGATACTCTCAGTAAATCACAGAATAATAGAAATTTCTAATAATAGAGTTGAAAGGGAATGGGAAAGATCATATAGTCCATCCCATTCATTCAAACCAGGACCAAGTCTAAATACCCCGTTCCAAATATTTGTCATGTGTGATTTTAAAGTGCATCTGCTGCCGAAATTCCACAACATTTCTGTGCAGTCCTATGTCAGTGCTTGGCTGTTCTCACCATAATAAAATGTTCATTATGCTACACCTAAATCCTTAAGACGCCTAGAGACCATACTATAAAAATTATATAATTCATACACTTTTTCATGCAGATAATTGGTTTTCCAGAATAAGCTTTATTTCCTTAAAAAAGCCTTCAATTACTTTATTTTTGTGTGGTTTTTTTCCCTACAGGCTTTTTTGATGTGATCCAGATTATTTTTTTTTTCCAGAAAGTTGCTTTAAAGATTTCTTTTCTGCTGCATCATTTTATTACTGAAATGTTCTCAATAAAAATTACTATTTTAAGCCAGTCTATTCTCATAATGCTCGGTGTGGATTTGCATAAAAAAAACAACCAACCAATCGTCCTAAAATAGACAGACAAATGCCTGGCAGGGGTTTCAAGAATGTTTTGGTATATTTCTGAAAGCCCGATTTAACATTCCCATTTCTTTTAGGATTAGCTGTTATCCAATAGCTGTCACAGGGGATCAAAACTAAGGTCTGATTTCCTCATTGTGCCATCTTCTACAGTAGCAGGTGAAAACCATGTTTCTTCCCGTATCATTGATGGCATTACATGTGTAGGACTGTCACTCCCATCATCTCCCTTCCAAGCTGAAGGAACCCAGTCCTGCAGTCTTTTTATGAAAACTGCCGAAGCTTGGACAGACACTTCCAGTGCCTTATTTCGCAGAGAGTCCAACAACTGACATGGTGGGTCCAGACATTCCCATGTCTTGTTTCTGAAGGAAGCCAGTAGGGAATAATTGCAAGAAGACTATACAAAATAGGAAAAATACAGCAAGATTTTTTTCACCTCTGTGTCCTTCCAGGTTCCAGAAATAAGACAGTGGCTGTGCCTGGCCTGCCCTAGTTAATTAAGTTGCTTAATCCCTCTACTATTCCTATTTATTCTTTTAGCCACCACAGCTTTACAAATTAGTTCAGGAGTATAAGCATACATTTTGCAAAAATAGTTTCTATTGTTTACTTAAAATCTTCTGCCTGGCACGATCCTTGCTCACAACTAGCTCTTCTCTTTTAAGAAGCAATAAATAAATGTTCCGTGTAAACCCTTCTCCGTAACATTTTTTATTTCAGTCTTTTATTATATCTCCTCTCAATCATCACTTACCAAGCTGAAGTGCCTTAGTCCTTGTACTACAACAATTACTAATTAGAAGACCTAATTAACAGAATGCATAGACAGATAATTTCACTTTCAGCATGTATCTTATCACCTTGTTCCTGTGGTGTCCTTTTTGTAGAGTCACAGTTTGTTGAAGTGAAGGGTTTTTTCTGCAGGTGTGGTTTTTGGGTTTTGTTTTTTTTACTTTAGTTGGGAATCAAAATCAGTAAGGGAATAAATAACTTCCGCTGTTGCTGTGTTGAAAACTTTGTAAATGAAAGTACCTGGCAGTGTTTCTAGATTTTTTGCCATCTTAAAACATGTTATTGTAGTAATTGATTGAAAACTTTAAATCTGAAAATCGACCCTGTAGCAAAAGGATAATACACATATTGAGGCTGGTATTTGCATTAGCTGCTGAACTAAGAAGAGTTTTTTCCTTGATTAAAGGATTGCATGGCTCATCAAAACAACAAGTTTCAACAAAATCATCAGGTTTTGGTCATCTGAAAACCTCCTATTTCTCTATTATCTTAACTTTGGGGTTTTTTTATATAGTTATAACTGTAATTATTACTTACCTATTAGCTATAATTACATTTATAATGTTACCCACATTGAATAATATGAACTTCTCACAAAGTCAAGAAAATTTGAAAACACCCATCTTCTGTACTGAATCTTAAGGAGAACGGATTTGCTGGTTTTGTGAGCTTTGTTTTAAAAGCGTATGTTTAAGTTCCTTTGAGAAAGCTTACGGCAGTGCGTGGTTAAGCCAATAGGTCCTCATCCAAACAAGTGTAAATTGCTTTCTGGGTGTGAATATATGCAAGCGCGATACACTTCGAGGCAGATGATCTAGTGAATTTATAAATGGGCAGCTGATAAAACCTCACACCAGAGGGAATAACCAATGCCCCTGATTCCAGCAGTGCCCACTTTATTCACTTTTCTTGGAGAAAAGATAAACTGAACCAGAGAGGCCACTTTTTTTTTCAGGGAAGGTCATTCCTGAGGCAACAAAAATAACTTTTACAGTATTTGTTATTATACAGTATGTCCTTCCCAGCTACTTTCCTTCACATGAAAGTGTGGTAGAGGCCTTCAGAGGACTTTCTAAGCTCTTGGGGTAATTTAGATGATCAGATTAAACGCCTACATTTAAATAGCTAAATTTAACAGAAAGAAATCTGGGCCATTCTGATGCAATACAGCAACAAGGAAAAATAAAAGGCAGCCTCTGATCACTTCACGCAGCATGAAATCTAGTTGAGGGTTAGTAAGTTCTTGGGAGAGAAACTGAGATGTTCGGTCCATTTTATGTAGAATGTTTATGTTTTGTTGCCTAATGTAAAGGTGAAACTCATCCTCAGAAATCCTCCAGCAGCCTCCGGGTTCTGCTTCTCTCATCCCTCTCCTTTCGCTCTTCACTTGGCTTCAATCCAGACACACAGGGAATCTTGTGCAATGGGAGTTTATACTACTCATGTCATAAATGGCACAAGAAATTAATTCATAACAAAGAAAAATTTCTCATTATTTATATATCAAAAGACAAATGTCTGTCTCGGAGGGGGTGTAGTTTGTCTAGTCAGGTGTTGCAGCGAATTTGGAAGACTGGGTATAAATTAACCCCACAGAATTATTTTCCTAAGTGCCAGGATACGCATCTAATGTTAGGAGATCTGCTCGTGTAGAATAAGTTCAGATATGGGTCCATTTTAATCATGGTTTATAATGAAATGTTATGTACAGGGATCTATTTTAAAAAAAATAATGCTTCAGAGGATACGATTATCTCTGTTTTATCTTGCACAGTATTATCTTGAAGAATTAATTTTAACAATCTCTAAAAGGAAAAGCTTTTTTCTAAGACTAAACAAGTAGAAAAAATATGAACCCTGCATTTTTTTTTAATCTCAATAAGTCTTTTTCCTAAATCTAATTCAAACTGCAGGATACATTAGACATGTTCAAAAGAAAACAACTCTCTAAAGGCAGCAGGTAATGAGGGGATTCCATCTACACTTTCTCCTGTTCACAGCTTGTTGAGTATGCTGAAAAAATGATCTCATCAAATTTGAGGAGGTGTGTTAGATTTTAATGGCCTCTTTTTAAAACAATCATGAACTAATAGACACTTTTTTTTTTCCTAAATATTTGCACAATGGACTAAATCACTAAATGCTCAATTATTTTGCATTCTGCTATCCACAAAAAAACAGTAAGTAACTTTGGCAAACAGAGTATATATTAATGTTTTCATGGAAAATTGATAAGGAGAAAAAGTATTTTTAGAATTTTTTCCTAGGCTAATTAATCTGGTTTGAGCAATCTACTTATGTAAGCAGGAGGCAGCTAATCATCCTTCTGAAGCAGAAAGTGCAAGTTTGGTATCAGGCATCCACTCGACAAAAGCAACCACCCACCTTTGAGACAGGGCATTATTTTTAAAGCTGACAAGATGGACAGCCCTGAGCTCCCTAAGTGAAATGCATGAAATCGAAAATAAATCCGAACACAGTTCACCCAAATAAAGTGCCAGAATCTCTGGAGCCCCAATCTCATCTCGTTGTGCATCTCTACTGTCCTGAAAACTTCCAAGTTAAGGGGAGAAAACCAGAAATACCTGGTGTTTGACTGAGGAATGGCAATGTCTGTAGGTCATTGCCTAATTTACCATCTAACAGGATTAATGTAGCCCTTTGTACTGCATAATATCGACATAGACAAAAATAGTACATAGCCGTGTTCACTAGGATTTGAGGGAAATCTCTGAAAAGACAAGCAGCATCTGCCTCCAAGGGGTGGGTGGATCATATTTGCAAAGATTATACGCGTTTGAGTAAATACATAAGAATCGGGTTTTACATAAGCTTCCCACTTAAAAGTTTTGCTTTTTTAGCTTTCCTGAACTTCTGTACGAAATACTATATCGCTATGAAAATCAACACCAACACTGTCTTTATTCAGAAGGTTTCAGGTCTCCTACGTAAGGATGACGAGCACATACATGCTCCCAACACGGCAACTGCTGAAGATAATGTGCGACTGGCCAAATAGGTGTAAAAAGTAGTATGAATTTTAGAATCTGAAAAGCAGAAAGAAATGCTCAGCTACCATATACTTCTAAATGCAATCTCCTTCATTACAGATATAGGTTATTGTTTATCAAATCACTTATCCGTAGCTAAAGATGGAATGTAAGAAAGATTAGGGTATTGCAGTTTTGAGAAGGGATATGGAAACAAATGAACCCATGGATCTGACCTCCCAGCTACCTGTAACTTCCTACTGCAGCACCTCTTGCAATTTTAAAATAGTAGAAAAGGGTAATTACTCACAACCCAAGCGTATGGGTAAAGAGAGTATCTGCCGACTTACATGGATTTAATGACAAAGAAGAAAGAAGGCTGAAAATACTGACTAGAGCAGCTGGTTCTCAATCCTGTTAGAGCTTTGCAAACGCTGAATAATGAGGATGATTTCTATAGTGACAATGTGGTACCTTTACTATCTGGTTTTCATCAAAAAGTAGTATACGGAACAATTTCAGGGGTACTCTGTACCGCAGTGCCTGTAGTCACAAAGTGCTAAACAATAACACGGGAGATTTTTATCTAAATAGATTATTTGCGTTGATTTTCCTCAGCGGCCATATCTGATGATTCCATTGGTCTATGTCTTAAACTCCTTAACTTCAATCTTCTTAACACTATAGAATTATTCAGACACTAAAGAAAGATATTCAAATCATCAGTGCATGCTTAGCCATACTATTACTAATAAACTCCAGGCACTGCCTGGAAAATTTCCTAAAGAAGCCTACTAATTATTTGTCCTTGATTTTATTGGGTTTATTCTTCTTTGGTTTTGAAAGGGTTTGTATATAAATCATTTTTACACCCAGCCACAAAACATCTCATTTTCTTTAGACGGGATTTTCTTCTGTGATACGCTAAATAGCATTTGAGCAAGTTGTGCATACCAATCTTAAATGTCAATATTCTTCATTTCAATGACTGCAGATTAAATTTTGAGGGTTTGGGGATACGTGTCAACTAATTAACTAGTGTAAGCATTGTATTAGGATGCACTGCAAAGTAATACTGTCAATGACAGGCTTTGATTTGTTGGTCCCATGGCAGCATATTTTGCATGAGTAAAACCTTCAGCTCAATAAAGTCCCAACATGTTCTAGAAATACAAATTAATGAAAATACACATTTTCAAAAGGAATCAATCCTCATAAATTCACTACTTCAACAAATGGTGAATGCCTAAAATTTCCCTACCCTGTGATATCACTGCATGACATTCATTAATTTAGCAATGCTTGAGGCCTCTTTATTATAAAAATAATCACTGATTGAACTTTGAGAACCTGGAAAATTTGGTATCAATATTGGAGTGCAGAAAGCCAAACATCCTGAAATAAAGACAGGTGAGATATAATGAAATGATATTATGGAAAGGGGGGCAAGGAAGCTCAAACATCAGAAGAATATTTCAGACAACTCCAAGTCTTACAGTGTTTTTTAGTTGAATAGTATAGGATTAAACAAAAATCTGTTTAAAGATTTCTGTCCCTAAGTTATGGAAAAAAACCCAACTAAAAATCTAAAAGCTTCTTCCTTCTTTCTTCTCAACATGAGTAACGACAATTTCCCAAAACTGTGAAGAGATACATAGCTGAATGAAGAAGGATGAAATTCTAATTGGTTCCCCTTCCTGAGTCATAGTTGTCTTTTTTCCAAAGGGGAGGTTTGGGTTAATACTGCGACATTTGCATGTTTATCTATGTAAGCAATAAGCCATTATATTAGCTAATCATAGCAGCTAGGACATTTTCTTTCTTACTGCAAGTAAATGATCCAGACTGAAGTCTTATTATGTGTATTTATACAGAACAACCTCCAAACGCCACCAAGCTACGCCACAATGGTCTTGTGCACTGTTTCCTCAAGGCAAGTTGTATCCTACTGTCCTCTCAATAAGCAGGGACGCACGGATCACAGAGATTTTCAATTTATTATTGCCTATTTCCTTCTTCAATGGAAGAATGGCTAAAGTAAAAAATTGAAAGAAGCTGATAGAGGAAAGTCTTCTTTATGTTTTACTTTCAAACAAGAAGTTTAATCACCACAACCTATCTATCAAAGTTACGCTATGGTTTTACTGACATAAGGAAGACTGAAACAGTTGTTCCTCTGTCTCAATCAATGGACAACAACGGTTTCCAAAATATGGTTATTTAAACATCAAAAAGTACCAATAAAGTCAAGTAAATTCAATCTATAGGAAAGAGTTCTAATGTACTTTAATGTCTAGCTGTTCCTTTTTCTCTCCATGTTTAGTTATTGGAGGAAGAAAGAGGAAATCATAGAATCATAGAATCATTCAGGTTGGAAAAGACCCTTGGGATCATCGAGTCCAACCATCAACCCTACTCTACAAAGTTCTCCCCTACACCATATCCCCCAACACCACATCTAAACGTCTCTTAAACACATCCAAGGATGGTGACTCAACCCCCTCCCTGGGCAGCCTGTTCCAATGCCCGACCACTCTTTCTGTGAAAAATTTCTTCCTAATGTCCAGTCTAAACCTACCTTGTTGCAGCTTGAAGCCATTCCCTCTCGTTCTATCGCTATTTACATGTGAGAAGAGACCAGCACCAACCTCTCTACAGTGTCCTTTCAAGTAGTTATAGGGAGTGATGAGGTCTCCCCTCAGCCTCCTCTTCCTCAAACTAAACAGTCCCAGCTCCTTCAATCGCTCTTCATAAGATTTATTCTCCAGGCCCTTCACCAGCTTCGTTGCCCTCCTCTGTACCCGCTCCAGCACCTCGATATCTCTCTTGGATTGAGGTGCCCAAAACTGGACACAATACTCCAGGTGTGGCCTCACCAGTGCTGAGTACAGGGGCACAATCACCTCCCTACTTCTGCTGGTCACGCTGTTTCTAATACAAGCCAGGATGCCGTTGGCTTTCTTGGCCACCTGGGCACACTGCCGGCTCATATTCAGCCGCTTGTCAATTAGAACCCCTGGGTCCTTTTCCGCCAGGCAGCTCCAGCCACACTTCCCCAAGCCTGTACCGATGCGTGGGGTTGTTGTGGCCCAAGTGCAGGACCTGGCACTAAACCATTTCTATTGCATCCATCTGCCCTGATGAAGTAGGGATGACAGCAAGCAAGTTGGGTGGTCACAGTCCAAAAAAAAATGTCTTTTCTTTTCGACACAGTAAAAAGTAAGCATCCATGATGCTCCGCAACTTACCTAAAGAAAAGAAAATCTTGTGTTTTCACGCAAAATCTCCATGACCTTCCCCCATGCAGAAAGGCACCAAACTGCGAAGTCTCACCTGTCCATTGAAGCTGATTCCGGATCGTTGGCTTAATTTTTTGGTTCCCAAGAGCTGTTCTTCAAACAGCACTGCAAAACAAAACAAGGTACATAAAAGATTAAGTGATCTAATTTAAAAAAATAGTATATTCTGAAGTATAAGCACATTGACCAATTATGCAGTTTAATGAATCTGCCGCCTCGCATCAGCAGTATTTTCTAAATTAAGTCATATTCGGCATAAAAGCCTTATTGTTATTCAGAGCACTTCTCAGCTACAGCTGTAAGATTTGATTAAATCAGTATGTGCCTACCAGGAACAGCTTGTTGAAGGAAAGCAGTGTGAAAATACATGCAATGTGCAAAGTGCAAGAGGAACAAAATGACGGGCTAAATTCCACCGATAAAGTCAGAGTGTGTACTAAACTCTACCTTTCTGAGACGTTGCCTCTAAAACAGCAATTTTTTTTTTTTTTTGCACTGTAAACTGCCGAAGCTAGAAAAATGAACCTGAGTGTTTGAGATTACTGTGTACATCGTCCTGCAATAGTGTCTCTGGCTGGTTTTGTTTCTTGCACACCAAGGCATGTAAGCGGATATAGGATTAAAACAACATCATGTGTAAAAAATCAGAGGTCATAGAATCACAGAATGGTTGAGGCTGGAAGAGACCTCTGGAGGTCACCTTGCCCAAATCTCTGGCTCAGGCAGGGCCATTTGGAACAGGTTGCTCAGGCCATGTGCAGACAGCTCTTGTATATCTCCAAGGATGGAGAGTCCACAACCTGCCTGAGCAACATGTGCTGGTGCTCAGTCACCCTCACAGTGAAAAAGGGTTTCCCGAGGTTCAGATGGAACCTCCTGGGTTATAGTTTGTGCTCGTTGCCTCTGGTCCTGTCACTGGGCACCAATGAAAAAAACCTGGCTCTGTCATGTTTGTACATATTGATGAGTCTCTCCCAAGGCTTCTGCAGGCTAAACAGTCCCAGCTGTCCCAGCCTTTCCTCATATGAGAGATGCTCCAGGCCATTCATCATCTTTGTGGCCCTTCGCTGCACTCTCTCCAGTACGTCCACGTCTCTTTCATACTGGAGAGCCCAGCACTGGACACGTTACTCCAGGTGTAGCCTCACCAGTGCTAAGTAGAGGGAAAAGATCACCTCTTTTGACCTGATGGCAACAGTCCTAATGCAGGAGGATACCATTGGCCTTTCTGGTCACAAGGGCACGTTACTGACTCATGTTCAACTTGGTGTCCACCAGGACTCCCAGGGCCTTTTCTGCCAAGCTGCTTCCTAGCTGGTCAGCCGCCAGTGTGTGGGGGTACTTGGGGTTGTCGACCCCCTCAAGTGCAGAACTTTGCACTTCCCCTCGTTGAACTTCATGAGTTTCTTGTCGGCCCATTTCTCCATCCTGTTGACAAATGACATCATCTGAATGGCGGCATAACCCTGTGGTGTTTCAGCCACTCCATCCCATTCTGTTTCATCTATAAAAGGTCATTGGTCATTCATGACAGTAAAAGGACACAAAATGAGTACAAATTTAATATGATAAGGCAACAGCACAATAAGCACTGTTAGAATTTTATTTTGATCTGCAAAAGTTCTTACATTTACGTCACACGTTAGGAAGGTACAGCTTCTGACATCTGCTATACAAACTAGACTTTCAGCGATGGCCACTAGTAATTAAAAATACCTACTACTAGGAGCAGGTGAATAGGAATTACAACATACGTTCCTAAAAGACCAGCATCCACAAAATATTTGTTGTAGTTAGTTTATTGTAACGATTACGATTATTGAAGATAGTTACAGTTAGCTCTGAAAAGCATTCTGGAGAGTGAGAGAAAATCGTGCAAGAGTTAGGAATTTGCTAAGAATAGGTTATGGAAATATTACTCTAATATGCGTTAGAGTCTCTTCCAAAATTGATAGGTATTTTTCCAATCATTATGGAGTAGTTGTTATTATGAAATTAATGTATATACTTTTCATGTTGAGTACGTAGGATTCAGGGTTTTGTATACCACTTTCGTGACTCCTCTATTTTACTGCTAAGTGGCCCTACCCATCAGAATCACAGACTCACAGAATCTTCATGATTGGAAGAGACCTTTGAGATCATTGAGTCCAACCATACACACACACAAAAAAAAAAAAAACAAGCAAAAAAACCCCAACCAAATAAAAACCACACAAAAGAAAACCCCACAACAATCTCAGGCGCTAGAGCATGCCCTGAAGTGTCACATCTACACGCTTCTTAAATACCTCCAGGGATGGTGACTCCACCACCTCCCTGGGCAGGCTGTTCCAGTGCCTGACCACTCTCTCAGTAAAGTAATTCTTCCTGATATCTAATCTAAACCTCCACTGCCGCAACTTCAGACCATTTCCTCTGGTCCTTGAAATGGAAAGAAATGGAAGTCAAACACAAAATAAACATGGGATGGACATTAGAAATGTCACTTGATAAAGCTGCATCAAATTAGCTATAACCTTGAAAGAAATTCCATATATGTAGATAAGCATGTATCTGGAAAAATATTTTTCTGCAGACTGAAAGATTAAAAAAAAAGAATTATTAAGGAAACGGGCACAATTTAATACTAACAAAAATTATACACCAGATCACCACTTTTTCCTTAGTACTTCCAAAGACCCCACGAAATCCAACAGGGATCCAACAGCAACAAACGTTGTATAGTGTTTCTACTGAGCAGAGGTTGCTGGGTTCTGGGAATTAACCCACAGTAACAGTATTAATGAGACAGATGCTTATCTCTTTCCTGCCCCAACTCTAGAGCAAGAGGATTCTGCCTCAGGAAAAAGAGGTCTTGGGAAATAGGTCCATGATGCAAGAGGACACTTTGGCGTGGCCCACTGATGCGATGGGAGAGGAGCAGAGCAACTCAGACGCACAAATAGAAACCACTACACACACTGTTTCACGTCATGGTTCTATAAATGCTTCCCCCTGTTCCTCAGGACATATTATCTGGAGCATTATAAATTCAATAAAGTCAATTAATGGGAACTATTTCTAGGTAGGTTGCTCTTAAAAATTGTGGATTTAAGTCTCACATGCACTAATGTCTGCTTTTCCAGATCATGATCGCTTTTATATCAGAGACAAATAACAGAATCTGATGCAAACCAGGGAGTTAGTCTTCTATTTTTAAATTCAAGTCTAATTTAAAAAATATAACCTCCAGCAACTCTACTGTCACTACAATCAATGAAAGCAATAGCCTTGGAACTGCAAACCGTTTCCTCAGTCACATCTGCTCCTGCAAAATTTATGAACTGCTTTCCTCATCATAATAATTTAACCACTACTGTTATTGCAGAGACAACAGGGCAAGAGCATGTCTAATACCAGTTATCATAATTAATACACAAAATCGTTAATCAAATCCATTGTACACATGTGAAAACTATAGTCATCAGGAGTAATCACTGTCTGAAAAAAAAAGCTATTATCAAAGCATTTTAATTGCTCTTGAATTATAAAATATATGGGCTGGTTTTTAAGTGTATCGTCACAATAGATTAAACATACGCACGTGTACACGCACATATATATGCTAACTTATGTAGATATTTCTTCTGTCAGCTAAAGCTCCATGCCATTTTCAAGCTGAAAACACTCCACGGTCCTCTCTAATTAAGGAGGACACGTGCAATGTTGTCTCCCCATTTACATGTTGGAAGAGATGAGAAGGAAAGCAACGGTCCGTGTCATAAACACGACATTTGTATTAAACTCCAAACCACCACCCAGCAGCCAGGGCTGCCTTCCAGGAAGGACTCAATTGCCTCCAAGCCCAGGGATGCACATCCTTCACCTCTGGTCCTTGGAGAGGGTTTCAAAGCCTCCCTCTAAAAGGCACCAACAGGCCACAAGGACTGGGACCCGCTCACAGGGCTGCTCCCAGGCTCCATCCTCCCGTACGCGCCTGACTAGAGCCATAAACTAAAGCTATGACCAGAAGACGTCCTAAGCTCAGAACCCACTCCCGGGACAAGCACTTGGAAGCCTGGATGCTTTGAGCCTTGTCATCTAAATTCTATCTAGGTTTAATCTTAGAGATATATTTCTTTTTTTTCTTTTTTAAATTCTATTTCTTGAATCTCTCCATCATTTATTTGCAGGTCTCAGGAAAAAAAATATGACGGAAACCCCACACTGATCTTAGAGCTATTCATGATTTCCAGTAAGTACAATTTGCATTATTTATAAGCCATCTGTGGAAGCACTTACATGGGGTTAGCAGAATTTCACCAGAGCTGCCTCCTGCATCTTCTTGTTGGATGTTTAATTTATTTAAACACATATAAGAAAAACAAAGACTGATCTGTAGCTTAGGCTTCAATGGAGTAATAAATCATGATTTATTTTCAGTGTCACTCCAGTCAATGGACATCTCAGAAAGAACCCAGACAAAGAATGAGGATTGCAGTGCTCTTGTGATTGATTTCACCTTTCTCAGACTTTCATAAAATATTACATCAGGATCCTACACCTGGATTGAACACAGTTATAAGTTCTCTCAAGATAGCACAGGCTTCAGGCATCCTTTTTCACTTTTTTCATTTACTCTCATTTCTTTGGAATTGCTTATAGCTACACAGACAGCTGGACTGAAACTCAAAAGGGTCAGTAAAATGGCTCGGGTACGTACGTTAGTGTTTCTGGCCCTCTAAAAATGTTATTCCAGTGCTTTGGCTCTGGCTGAACACAAGCAATTGTGTTGTGTGAATTCCAACAAGATCCAGGATGTGACACCAAAACCGATGACGCTGTTGTTCACGTAAATATCACGCAGGCAGAGATATAAGGCTCCCCGTGAGATTGGCTGCTGCACCTGAGGTTTAAGCTCCAAAGCCTAAATTTAAGTGGGCTGCAACGCTTCCATTCTTCCTTCTGGGGCTCAGCATATTCAGACACTGATGACTGTCCCTTTGAGACCAGCCCCTGAAGTACCAGTCTTTTTCCGTTTGCCAGAATCATACAAACATCGAATCATCAAATGGTTAGAGTTGGAAGGGACCTTAAAGATCATCCAGTTCCAACCCTCTGCCATGGGCTGGGACACCTCCCACTAGAGCAGGTTGCTCAATAATCATAGAATCATAGAATCATGGAATCATCTAGGTTGGAAAAGACCCTTGGGATCATCGAGTTCAACCATCTACACTACGCTACAAAGTTCTTCCCCACACCATATCCCCCAACACCACATCTAAACGACTCTTAAACTCATCCAAGGATGGTGACTCAGCCACCTCCCTGGGCAGCCTGTTCCAGTGTCTGACCACTCTTACTGTGAAGAATTTCTTCCTAATGTCCAGTCTAAACCTACCCTGTTGCAGCTTGAAGCCATTCCCTCTTGTTCTGTCATTAATTACCTGTGCGAAGAGACCAGCACCAACCTCTCTACAGTGTCCTTTCAAGTAGTTGTAGAGAGTGATGAGGTCTCCCCTCAGCCTCCTCTTCCTCATACTAAACAGTCCCAGCTCCTTCAATCGTTCTTCGTGCGATTTATTCTCCAGGCCCTTCACCAGCTTCGTTGCCCTCCTCTGCACTCGCTCCAGCACCTCAATATCTCTCTTGGATTGAGGTGCCCAAAACTGGACACAATACTCCAGGTGTGGCCTCACCAGTGCTAAGTAATAAGTAATATTATACGCATTGTGATACATAAATACCACTCTGATACTATCAGTGAGTTATTAAAGTCGATATGTGTTATCTGCCCGTACATAAGCAAGACCCTCCTACCCCCAACTTTACGTGCTCTTGCATTTTTTCAACAGATGTTGAAAAGATGGCAGCTTTAAAATCTCATTAGTGCACTATTTTTGGGGCCTGAAGGAAGGTGCCTGACGGATTTACCAGATCGTTTCCCTCCCAAGACCTTGTTGAACAGAGGAGCAAAGCAGCACACTTTTTGAAATGATACAAGTTACCGTTCAACCAACACTACTTTGCTCCTACTTTGGATTTATAAACTGGAGAGTACTATTTAGCCTAGTCTGCTCATAAAAAATCATGAGGAGTCATAAGCGGAAAACTATCTTCTTGCTGTCTTCGAGTAGGAAACGTTAGCTTACAGTCATTACAAAAACTACCTTAGAAAATCAGAATGATGTATTGTATGAATGACTTCAAGAGCACAAGGAATATCTCGTATAATTACAACCTTACCACGGAATTGTAAGCCATTTTGTCTAGTCTTTGGGAACAATAAACGGAAGTTGGTAAGTTTTAAAATCTGCTCCTGGAAAATTATTTACTGCTCTTTGAAAGAAATGGAAATACATTAAACATTATTGCTGGAGAGCAAGTAGTATAACATAGCGTTCAAGACATAGGCTGGGATTTTTTAAGAAACCTAGTGGAGTTAATTGTACAAATTCCCCTGGAGCTTGCATTTCTGTGAATTTTCTACAGCCTAAATGCTTAATGCATTTCACTTTAATCAGTCTTTCCCATCTGAGACATTCAGATCTTTATTGGAAAATAAGTTTTTTTCCCAAATTTCATTTGTTATTGATTTTAAAGGTGATAACAGAAAGGTCCTCTGACTGATCTACGCTCTTTCCAGAATCCTATGATTAGTGAGAACGTGGTTTGAAGTCAAATTTATATAAATAAGCCTGGAGATGATTCAAATCCTGCTGTAGTTAAAACATCCCTCTCAATTTCTTTATGCCAGCTGCAACAATCTGATCTCTACCAGATGTTTCCTTTGCTGGTTGGCAATGGCAGGGTTCCGTGAAATTTTCTACAATATTTCAATTTCACGTTTTCTTTCGTTCCTCTATTTCAAGAACATTCATCCGGGGCCTGCACAAAATGGGCAAAATGGATCGTTTAAAATTGATGCTTTCCTTCCAGCAGTTAAGTGGTTAGTGCTGTAAAGGAAACATTGATGCTTCACTACCAAGCACTTACCTATACTAGTCATTACAGCGATCACGATTTTTATGAGAAGATATAACTCCCTAACCTCTAGAGACAGATAAGCCTACTGGAAAGATGGGAAATCTGCTCTTCATATACCGTGTAGTCGTATCACACAGAAGAGAGAACAAAGAAAAGAGGTCATTTCTCCTCCCTTCTGCCTCAACGCTCCACAAGTCCGTTTGCTGTAGACTCGTAATAATAACCTTTTGTTCCACTCATTGGACAGAACATTTGTTATCACTGTTGTTAAGTTTCAGCCCTTGAAGAAAGTCTGTTTTCAAAAAAAAACAAAACAAAAAACAGCAAAACAAAACCCCAAAGAAGCGTTATCATTTCGAGGAAGAAAAATATGGATTGTTATAGACAGAAACATCATCAATGATATCACTTAATTATCCACCCTTTAAACACTTCCATTACCAGAATTTCCAGTGTAGTGACGAGCTGTTCTGCCCAAGACTGAACTACTTATTTTTTACTTTGATAGGTTATAATTATGTTAATCATTTGTGCTTAATGAAAAGGGGTTTTGTTTAGATACCTGCCATTTCACACGTGCTCAGTCTGATTATGATTTGGCAAAGCACCTCAGCGCTTGCTTGCGAACACATCCCTATGATTCAATACGATCTTTGGCATTGCATCAAGTATCTCTTGGCTTTAATCTCATCCTGTAAAACAGTTACGAAGTGACGCTTGACAGAGTGGCTTTTCTAATTTATTGTAAATTTTGTTTGTAGCAATAGTAAGCTAATATTAATTTCCTTCATACTTTCAGAAAGGTTAAATTCAGAGTTCATGTATTTCTAGCTCTCGCTTATTTTGTCCATCCTGAAGTACGAATGTCTCAGGAGTCCCGAAAACATGAGTGACATGGATAGATTTACTAATGTATTTCCCATACTGCTAACTGCTGGAGCGAGTCCAGCGAAGGGCAACGAGGATGATTCAAGGATTGGAGCATCTCCCTTTTGAAGAAAGGCTGAGAGAGCTGGGACTCTTTAGCCTGGAGAAGAGAAGGCTGAGGGGAGACCTTATCAATGCTTATAAATATCTAAAGGGTGGGTTGAAGGAGGAGGGAGCCAGACTCTTTTCAGTGGTTGCCAGTGACAGGACGAGGGGCAACGGGCACAAGCTGGAACAGAGGAGGTTCCACTCAAATAGGAGAAGAAACTTCTTCACGGTGAGGGTGCCAGAGCCCTGGAACAGGCTGCCCAGGGAGGGTGTGGAGTCCCCTTCTTTGGAGATGTTCAAGACCCGCCTGGATGCAGTCCTGAGTAACATGCTCTGACATGCTCTGGGCAATCCTGCTTCGGCAGGGGAGTTGGACTAGATGATCTTTATGGTCCCTTCCAACTCTAAAAATTCAGTGAAATTCAGTGAAACTATGGTATCATAAGGTCAGATGAATGGGATGGATCATCTAAAGTGCACACTGAAAATAGACAATAAATACCAAGGCAAAGAGCTCAAGCCTGTGTTTTCTGTCACGAATGCCTTGAAGGGGAAAAAAAAATAGTTTTGGAAAAGAAAGACATTATTTGTGTTACAGAAAGACAGAAAATATCGGAAACAACCAGTGTGGGACTCAAGGAAAAAAAATAAAATTTAGTTTCATTCCTATTTTCTTTTCATCACTTTTTTTTAGTTCTTATATTCAATAGTTTCTCCTCAGCGTGCAGGTGTCTGACACCACCGCTGTCTTGGAGATCACTTTGACAGGCTGTTCTGAGTGCTGCCTTCTCACTATCGCAGCCCATAGACAGAAGCAATTTTGACAATTTTTGCAGCTCCAGAAAAAGAAATACCATTTTTTGTATGTGCAAGTAAGAGCAAAAGGGTTTTATGCTTCCTCCTTACTCTCTACTGTTTGTTATTTACACATTAATAGAGACCTCCGAGGAAACAAAACAGAAATATGGAAGAATGAAATATATGACTTCTTGCTTTTACTGTGCAGTTCCCATCTCCTTGCAATATGAAATATCACATACGTGTGTGCATACACGCATGTAAAAAAAGGGACAATGAATTACAGTGAAAACAGGAAGTTTCAGTTCTGCCAAAGAGAGACAAGATATTCTGTGGCACTAGAAGAATTCTCAACCTATATCCTTTAATCTTTTGTATCAGGGTCCTGCACCTGGGGAGGGATAACCCCCTGCACTAGGACAGGTTGGGGCTGACCTGCTGGAGACCACCTCGGAGGAAAAAGACCTGGGAGTCCTGGTGGACAACAGGATGGCCATGAGGCAGCAATGGGCCCTTGTGGCCAAGAAGGCCAACGGCATCCTGGGAGGCATCAGGAAGAGTGTGGCCAGCAGGTGGAGGGAGGTCATCCTGCCCCTCTGCTCTGCCCTGGGGAGGCCCCATCTGGAGCACTGGGTCCAGTTCTGGGCTCCCCAGTTCCAGAAGGACAGGGAACTGCTGGAGAGGGTACAGCAGAGGGCTACAAAGATGATGAGGGTCCTGGAGCATCTCTCTGATGAAGAAAGGCTGAGGGACTTGGGTCTTTTTAGTCTGGAGAAGAGGAGGATGAGGGGGGATCTGATCAATGCCTATAAATACTTCAAGGGTGGGTGTCAGGAGGATGGGGCCAGTCTTTTTCCAGTGGTGCCCAGGGACAGGACAAGAAGGAATGGGCACAAACTTGGACACAGGAAGTTCCATCTTAACATGAGGAGGAACTTCTTTGCTGTGAGGGTGGCAGAGCCCTGGAAGAGGCTGCCCAGAGAGGTGGTGGAGTCTCCTTCTCTGGAGACATTCAAACCCACCTGGACACGTTCCTGTGGGACCTGCTGTGGGTGCCCCTGCTGTGGCAGGGGGTTGGAGGAGATGATCTCCAGAGGTCCCTTCCAACCCCATAGCATTCTGTGATTCTGTGATTCTTTCCAAAGAAAAATCCAAAGATACTTTTCCTTCTTTCAGTGCTTATAGGGCACCTAAGAAAACACAGACATGTTCAGGTCCAGCAGATGCTTCAACGATATTAAACAGAAACAACTGTTTGTACTGTACAATGCAACACCTACTAACAGACAATCTGTGAAGCAATTTAGAAACTTATGCAGCCCTATTCCCACCTGACATTTATATTTTTTAAGGAAACTTTAAAAACACTGACATTTCATAATAATCTTCATCTAGCCACAATTTTTAGTTCCCTTTGTCTGGCAACTGTTAAAATGGGAATGTTAAATTTTCAGCTTTAGGCTATTCCATGTGACTTGAAATACATATATATATATGCCTGAAAAAAAATAAATCATTGTGCTAAAGTTGTCTATTTGATTTCCCCCTGGGTTCAGAGTTCCCAAAACTTGAGAGTGCTTCTTCTCAGCAATATCTAAATTTAAATGAATTTAATTCTAAGAGATATATAAATTATCAAACATGGAGGTTATTCTTAGGTTTTCAGCCTTTTAAAATTTTTCTTCATTATGAAAGACTAGAATTTACAGTGATAAAAGATGATCTCAGTCTTGGAAAATCTGTGTTTGCCTTCCTGGCAAACAAGACGTCTGGGATTCTTTCTTCTAAAGTTAATTCTTCTTCTAAAGTTTGTTATCCCACCTGGCAAGCTGACCTTTCAAACTCTCAAATAAATACTTGGGAATAGCTCCTTCCAACACAACACATCAATGAACTACAGAAAGATCTGATTTCATCATTGTGTTTTTCTTCATTTTCCTGCATTCCCAGTTATGGCCACCGCAACACAAGAGTGGGGACGCTGCTACGCAACTAGAATTCTGCTGTGGTTCTAACAGAGCAGAAAGTCTTCTGCACCTGCACCTTCGGCCATCGTACAATTCCTATTTCTGATCTAGTCATGAAGGACTTCACTGGAAACACATGGAGAGGGGAGATAATAAAAACTAACCATATAAAAGCAAAAATAAATATCTAACGCAAATGCTTCCTTGCATATCAAGCTCTCATTTTACCTAGCCTAGCTGAAATGCCTTTTCATTAATAAATTTGAGGTGTGAAAATATGTTCTTATAACTCTCACCAATATGACATAAGTTGGGTTTTTTTTAATTGTTTTTTTTTTCTCCTTATTTTATATCAGAGGGTTTGATGTATTTCCTTTTACCCATTTGATGTTATTTTGGTTGGCTGTGTGAAGTTAAATTAGAGGGCTTCCAGCCATAACAAGCAGAAAACAAAGTCATGGTGTCATTAGGATCTCTTCAGCCAGAATGCTAGAAAGTCCTCAGAGAAAATAACTGGTGAACCAGTCAGCAAGAAATATCTTCCACCAGCCCATGTCTCGAGGTTGGAAAGATGACTGAACTGTTCAGGACCTCAGCCTGGAGGAAAATAGAGGAGAACGTGCAGCTGGAAGAGTCCGAGTGTTCGGGAGGAGGAAAGTCGGTCTCTCTGTACCAAGCTGGACAGAAGCTGTGGCAAAGCTGTGGTGTGGAGCTAAGGTCACCTCCCAAGATTTTCAGATCCCAACTAAGTGTTGCAATAGGTGAGCCCCAGGCCGTATGCATCCTATGTACTTTTGGATGAATAAACAGTACACCAATTTAAAAGATGTTATTCTAAGCCTCTCTAATTAATCACATGCCCAGGGCTCCTGAAGAAAAAATGGCTTCTAGCGTTAATTGCATTGCACTCTGGCAATCAGAGCACTTCACACACAGGAAAGAGCTCCGTATTAAGAACTGACAGATTTCCGAGGAACCACGCAGAAAGATACGACTATAGTAAAGACTGATATCTACAGATTGTTACTTCTTTTAACAAACCAGAGAGAAAGAGGGCAAAGCCCTTTTCACCCCTAATCAGGTTGTGAGGCCAAGCAGCGTCATCATCAGGTCGTCTACCCGGGTTAGAAAGCTAACCCTGGTAAGAGAACCCACGGGACAGAGTCCAGGAGAGAGCTCACAGGTACCATTTACCCACAAGCAGTCACAGCAAAATGAGGGGAAAATGAATGATTTGACATGAAATATTTTGACACCGCTGAAATGAAATAAAAAGGTAAAACAATTCATTTTGACACATTCCTGTCAAAACCGGTGTTAGAATTGATACGGTCCCACAAGATGGCTCAGTTTTCTTTAGTAAAATGCAGTTTTGTCAAAATTGTTCAGTGTGTGATACCTTTCATCCAGATTTACAGCTGTGGCAGTAACTCCTTCTTGTTATTAATATCATTCTACCCTAGCATCTATCAATCTTCAGATGCTTCGCTGCGGTAGTGAATATCATCACTAAATGTCATCACTGCTGCCCTTCACTGGATTTTCACTGAATTTCACTGAATTTTTAGAGTTGGAAGGGACCATAAAGATCATCTAGTCCAACTCCCCTGCCGAAGCAGGATTGCCCAGAGCATGTCAGAGCATGTTACTCAGGACTGCATCCAGGCGGGTCTTGAACATCTCCAAAGAAGGGGACTCCACAACCTCCCTGGGCAGCCTGTTCCAGGGCTCTGGCACCCTCACCGTGAAGAAGTTTCTTCTCATATTTGAGTGGAACCTCCTATGTTCCAGCTTGTGCCCGTTGCCCCTCGTCCTCTCACTGGCAACCACTGAAAAGAGTCCGGCTCCCTCCTCCTTCAACCCACCCTTCAGATACTTATAAGCATTGATAAGGTCTCCCCTCAGCCTTCTCTTCTCCATGTTTTACAGGTGGAGAAAAAGATCTATAAGCGGGGACACGGGATAACTTACTTAACACCAGGGAACTTCTTCAGTCGAAACAGGTATGGAAACATATTTTTTGGGTGCATTAAAAAGAGCGTGGCCAGCAGGTGGAAGGAGGTCATCCTCCCCCTCTGCTCTGCCCTGGTGAGGCCCCATCTGGAGCACTGGGTCCAGTTCTGGGCTCCCCAGTTCAAGAAGGACAGGGGACTGCTGGAAGGAGTCCAGTGAAAGGCTACGAAGATGATCAAGCGACTGGAGCATCTCTCTTAGGAGGAAAGGCTGAGAGACTTGGGGCTGTTCAGCTGGAGAAGAGCAGACTGAGAGGGGACCTCACTGATGCTGAGCAATACCTAAAGGGTGGGTGGCAAGAGGATGGGGTCAGGCTCTTCTCGGTGGTGTCCGGTGACAGGACAAGGGGAAATGGGCACAAGCTGGAACATGGGAAGTTCCATCTCAACATGAGGAGGAACTTCTTTGCTGTGAGGGTGGCAGAGCCCTGGAAGAGGCTGCCCAGAGAGGTGGTGGAGTCTCCTTCTCTGGAGACATTCCAAACCCACCTGGACACGTTCCTGTGGGACCTGCTGTGGGTGCCCCTGCTGTGGCAGGGGGTTGGAGGAGATGATCTCTGACGGTCCCTCTCAACCCCGACTGTTCTGCGACTCTGTGAGTTTATTTCCATACTTATTTTCTGTTAGAAAAATTCTCCAAAGTCCTTACTTCTCCAAAATGCAGTTTATTTGTGTACGTGCCTCAGCTTCCATGCTGAAAATCCCAAGGTGGGAATAATATATCACTGCTTTCATTCCACATGTTTCTATTTAGACTGAGCCATGGTATGCACTTAATGGTGCATTAAGCTACGCAACCCCAAACTCAGCAAAGCCCAACAGACTTACTTATAATATGGTTAGCTATTAATTTGCTGATATTGTGTCTTAATTAATGATATTAAATTAGAGATTTAATTTTTCCTATTAAAAAAAATTATTTTTGTGAGCTTTCTCCCAGGGTTCAAGAGACGCCTTTTTTCTATTTCAGAAATTTTAAGTGTACTAGTCAAACTAGATCAAGATATTGCTTTTACCAACTCCATATTTGTTTTCCTCGTGATACCGTTGTTTGGTTGATCTGTAAAGAAACGTTCTAGTGCAGTTCTTCTCTTTGGAAGAAAACAAGCTAAAGTTTAAACCATATCAGAAGTTTTAAAAATACAGAATTAAGAGCGTCATATTACGGTAGCTGAGAATTCTGTTAAAATCAAGCATATGTCTCAAATTGTTCTAGAACACGCAATTTCACTTCTCGCTGAGAAAAGGCTGATATGCCATTACTGGAGACAGCGGGAAGCATCAGACACTGCAGAGCAAAAGATGTGAAACAGCAAATAGCCAGCCTTCGAATAGCAGAGGGTGAACGAGTATAGAAGTGTCAAACGAAACCCCAGGGAGTTCTGTATTGAATTCTGAAGTGTTTAATAGCATGCCACCTATAAGACAACATTAAAAAAAAAAAAAAAAAAAAAACACGGGAAAGTTAGACAAGCTAAAACATTTGATAACCAGATTATTGGACGAGGGAAAGGCTGTTGATATTGTATACCTGGACTTTCGAAAAGCATTCGATCCTGTCCCCCATACAATTCTTGTGGAAAAACTGGCTTCACACGGCCTGGATGAGCATACGATCCGCTGGGTCAAGTAATGGCTGACTGGAAGGTCCCAAAGAGTGGTGCTCAATGGATTTAAATCCAGCTGGCGGCCGGTCACAAGTGGTGTGCCTCAGGGCTCAGTGTTAGGACCATTTCTGTTTAATGTCTTTATTGATGATCTCGACAAGGACATAGGGTGTATCATCAGCAAGTTCGCAGATGACACCAAACTAAGCAGGAGTGTTGATTCCCAGGAGGATAGGGAAGCTCTACAGAGAGACCTAAATAGATTGGATCATTGGGCCAACAGCAATGGTATGAGTTTCAACAAGGCCAAGTGCCAGGTTCTGCACTTGGGCCACAACAATCTCACACATCGGTACAGGCTTGGGGAAGTGTGGCTGGAAAGCTGCCTGGAAGAAAGAGACCTGGGGGTTCTAATTGACAAGCGGCTGAATATGAGCCGGCAGTGTGCCCAGGTGGCCAAGAAAGCCAACGGCATCCTGGCTTGTATTAGAAACAGCGTGACCAGCAGAAGTAGGGAGGTGATTGTGCCCCTGTACTCGGCACTGGTGAGGCCACACCTGGAGTATTGTGTCCAGTTTTGGGCACCTCAATCCAAGAGAGATATCGAGGTGCTGGAGCGAGTGCAGAGGAGGGCAACGAAGCTGGTGAAGGGCCTGGAAAACAAATCATATGAAGAGCGGTTGAAGGAGCTGAGACTGTTTAGTTTGAGGAAGAGGAGGCTGAGGGGAGACCTCATCGCTCTCTACAACTACTTGAAAGGACACTGTAGAGAGGTTGGTGCTGGTCTCTTCGCACAGGTAATTAATGACAGAACGAGAGGGAATGGCTTCAAGCTCCAGCAGGGTAGGTTTAGACTGAACATTAGGAAAGAATTTTTCACAGAAAGAGTGGTCAGACACTGGAACAGGCTGCCCAGGGAGGGGGTTGAGTCACCATCCTTGGATGTGTTTAAGAGCCGTTTAGATGTGGTGTTGGGGGATATGGTGTAGGGGAGAACTTTGTAGAGTAGGGTAGATGGTTGGACTCGATGATCCAAGGGATCATTCTAACCTGGACGATTCTATGATTCTATGATTCTTGGGGGGTGAGGGAATAAGAAAGATCAGACACTAGACATATTTGACTACTCTTTTCATCTTGATAATATTCATATCTATTGGCTTTGTAATTCTTTTTATTTTACACAATTGCAAATAAAATCTGTTGCAATAATCATCTTCAGTGAGGACTCTGAATCACTGTCTTTTTGGATGGTGCCATAAGTATTGGTCTCCATTGTGTCCAGCAATGTTTTGGTTGCTAGGAATACAGCGTATTAATTAGAAATCATGCTCCCAATTACAGCGGAAAAGATCTAGTCTTTACAATGATAATTCAGAAAAGAACTTGGAAAAAAAAATGACAAAAACCAAAAAAACAGAAAGCAATTAAAAATGGAGAAGAATCCAGCATTTCTCAAACTGCAGTTCCTTAAGATCTGCTTTACTAAACTGACCGCTTTATCTTGAAAGGCCTTTCTAGAAGGGCTTAATGCCACATAGAAACATAGAATTGCTGAGGTTGGAAGGAACCTTTCAGATCATCAAGTCCAACCATCAATGCAACACTGACAAAACCCAACACTGACACAAACCGTCACTAACCCATGTCCCTAAGCACCACGTCTGCCCAGCTTTTAGATACCTCCAGGGATGGTGCCTCCACTACTTCCCTGGGCAGCCCATTCCAAGGCTGAATAACCCTTTCCGTGTAGAAATTTTTCCTAATATCCAACCTAAACCTTCCCTGGGGCAACTTGAGGCCGTTTCCTCTTGTCCCATCGCCTGTTCCTTGGGAGAAGAGACCGACCCCCCCTGGCTACACCCTCCTTTCAGGGAGTTGTAGGGAGCGAGAAGGTCTCCCCTCAGCCTCCTTTTCTCCAGGCTGAACACCCCCAGCTCCCTCAGCCGCTCCTCACAAGACTTGTGCTCCAGACCCCTCACCAGCTTTGTTGTCCTTCTCTGGACCCGCTCCAGCACCTCAATGTCCTTCCTGTAGCAAGAGACCTAACTGCACAAAAGCTGACCTTTGTGTCAGGGGTACTGGAATGTCACCCATCACATCTAGGTATCTAAAAAGAAGTTTAGCCTTCAGCAGAAGGCTCTTAAGTAGAAGCCGTGGTCTGAAAGACCCTACTCATGAATGTCACCACAGCTTACCATGTGGTCACAGCAGACATCAGAAACCATTTCCCTCATGCGAGTTGGAGAAAGGATCAGAAGCTGGGTCTGTCCTTCTCTCTAGAGATTGGGTTGATCACTCAGCTTCAGTGTCATGTTCCCTCTCTCTGAAATATCAATTTTTTTTTTGATGCAAAAGGCTTAGTGTAACCAGGATATCTCAATTTTCCAGCTTAGTTTACTATTCTGAATGAGAAAAAGTGAGGTTTACCTCAATTAGAGAAGACACTGAATATTCATCTTCCCCACCTACAGCAATTATGGGGCTAAAAGCAAAAAGCGAGCTCTGGTCAATTATTTGAAAAATGAGTAAACGCCTCAAATTGCAACCCCAAGTAGCGTATCCGAGAACAAAAGCAAGACCTGGGACCGATCAGGACAGTCATGCTTGTTACCCTTCCTAGTCCTAAATCCACCAGGTCCTATTCTGAGCAGCCCGAGAATCTGCCCACATGGGTGGAGGGAAGGGAGCTCTGGCTGCACCCTGAGCTCCTCAGACATTGCCCAATCCAGTAAAGCCGTGTTATTCCAGTCCTGTGCTCACATCACTAAGGCCAAACCAAGACCCAGATCAATCACTGAAAGGTTTCAGCAGAGGCAGACTCAAAGCTAACATGGCTTTTCTTCACCTCTTAGCCTTGTGTGTAAGGTCAAGGCACAACCAGACCATCTAGTGGTAGGCAGCACTATTCCGTACTCCATTAGAGGATGTTACCGTTCCATTTAATTAAAAAAATGGAGGGATATATTGCAGTCAGGCTTACTAATCAGTCACTGTAAAAGCATCTTGGCTGAAGTCCCATTGCTAAACAACGGTAATAGCCTTGCTTTCTGCACATCTTCTAGGTTAATTGAAAAAGCAAATCTAATAATATTAATAAAGAAAAAAAAAATAACTTTGATGAAAGCAGTAACCAAAGAGTTACCATGGTTGCCATTTCACAAATAATTGAAATATTTGCATTTTTTCACCAACTTCCTAAGGAAACAAGGTTTTTATCTCATCGCCATGGATATGCACAAGCAAGTGGGAATATTCATCTCTTTGTCTATTGGTCTCCTCATGAATCCTTTCAAACCTGTTGGAAACCTTAACCAAACTGGGCAAACAGTAACAGACTGAGCAGTTATTGGAATTTTACTATCAGCAACGCAGTGGAAGAGAGTGAGCGTCGGTTGGCGGCATAAGCACAGCACAAAATCACCTTATAGAATCATAGAATGGTTTGGGTTGGAAGGGATCTTAAAGCCCAGTGCCACCCCCTGCCCTGGGCAGGGACACCTCCCACCACACCAGGTTGCTCCAAGCCCCCTCCAACCTGCCCTTGAACCCCTCCAGGAATGGGGCAGCCACAGCTTCTCTGGGCAACCTGGGCCAGGCTCTCACCACCCTCACACCAAAGAACTTCTTCCCCACATCTCAGCTCCATCTCCCCTCTGTCAGTGTCAAACCCTTCCCCCTCCTCCTATGGCTCCCCTCCCTCATCCAGAGTCCCTCCCCAGCTTTCCTGGAGCCCCTTGAGGGACTGGAAGGGGCTCTAAGGTCTCCTTGGAGCCTTCTCTTCTCCAGGCTGAACCCCCCCAACTCTCTCAGCCTGTCCTCACAGCAGAGGGGCTCCAGCCCTTGGATCCTCTTCTCTTATATCACATAACATCTGCACAGGGGAGACATTCTGAGTGTCCCAAACAAAAGGAGAGTTTTGATCAACTGTAAGAGACTGCTAAGAGTCTGTCTGCGGGACACACATCTATAGCAAACTAGACCTTCTTTGTTCCATTGCTGATGAAGACACAAGCAGACACGAAGACACAGAAGATATAACTGGTTTCTCTCTCTTTCTCCCTCTTTGCCACACCACTAAGGCACAGACACTGAATGTCATGTCATCAGCACATTGGCTGTAGCTCCTGAGCTGAGGAGGATTGATGGGAGACAGGGTTATCTGGCTCTCTGGAGTTTCTGGGATATTTCCATAGAATCATAGAATCATCTAGGTTGGAAGGGACCTTTAAGATCATGGAGTCCAACCATCAACCCAACACTGACAAATATCACTAACCCATGTCTCTCAGCACCACGTCTACCCGGCTTTTAAATCCCTCCAGGGATGGGGACTCCACCACTGCCCTGGGCAGCCTGGTCCAATAGTCACTGGATCAGGTTTTTTGGTTGGCTTTCTCAGCCTGGACACAGCATTGGGCTGATGCACCAGTGAATGGAAGTGGACTGAAAGATATCAGATCTGATTTCTCATAGATGCATGGGCAGAAAGAGCAGGAGATATGACAGATAAGGTTTTCCAATGCCTACTTCTTGTTGCGAGAATGCAGAAAACCAGGTTTCTAATGTACCATCTACATCAGCGGTTCAGAAAATGCAAAATTCTGAAAATAGAGCTAGTTTACCAGGATAACAACTCACCTTTTTTCAAAACAATTATTGTAAACAGTTTAAAAAAAAAAAAGCATATTCTTTGTAGCAACACCACTTTAAGGACTATGAGGAATATGTGCCTCTCCTTCCCCTTCCTGCCACTGCATCACCTGCCACTGCTTGCTTTGAGTAATAGAAATTTAAATGATTCTAAAGGGCAAAACCTACAAGCTGTATTTGCCCAGAGAGCCTTTTGATATGATTCAATACTTTCCAGTCGCAAACCACCTCCATGAAGAAAATCAGCTGCTTACTGTAAAGAACTTCAAGAACATAATTGCAGTCAGAGTAAAAAATTGGGTTTTGACATGAAAACTCAAGTTGTTTAATTGCAGTAGAAAACTTCAGAACAGGAAACATAGGAAAGAAATTAAAAGAATGAAAGATTAGTATTTTCTTCCTGGCAGAGCTGATGATTTCAAGCGTTGCCTCTGCAGTTGGAAATGAGCAATTACAGTTGTGTTAGAAAAAAACAGCATTGTTACTGCCTTCTCACCGAAGGCTTACAACTGCTCAAAATGGACCGTGAAACATCCCCAGTCATAACTGAGAAATAATTGCTGTTTCAATGTTAACCACTACTGATGTAACCAGCAACTGCACAACATAAACAAAAAAAATCCCAGTGTTTCAAAGACCATTTATGGCCAAGTATAAGCTTATCCTTATTGAAAAAATAAACCTAAAAGATGGAAGTGACTTCACTCTCACATCCACATTCTATAGCTTGAGGATGTGTGATCAGTTTTTTCCATTTTTTTCCACTACTACTATCATCTCATCCATTAGACCTGAACATCCTCCACACTCTTAAGGGAACTCTTTGCCTTCAGCAGGTAGATATTGGATATCATCCCATTTGCACAAATCTTTCCCTGAAATTTGTGGGGATTTGGCCACCTTTTTCCCCAAAATAATAACCAGGCAATGCAGAGTGGACCCGTTCCCTTTTTCCCTTCCTGCTCTCGCTGGGATGTTTTCTCCCAGTCTGATCCCTTTCTCCGCGCATTCTGTATCATTGATTCCTGTGCAAATTTTTTCATAGACTTGCTCCGGGGTCACATCCAACTCTGTCTGCATCTTAATAATATCCTGGACATCTCCCTCTTTGGCCGCTGTTCAAAAATAAATGCCAGTAATGGTTTCAGCTCTATTAGGTACAGGCCTGAGCTGCACAGCCCGTAGCAGGAAGCTCTGCACAGTTTGGTCCAGGAAGAGAGTGGCTCTCTGTATTTGAGGATTAGTTAATCTTTATTATCTTACACTCAGGAAGAATCTCTACATCAATAAGTCCTTCTCAGCAGCAACGAAATACTCCTCCAAGGCAGCTTCTAAACATGCTTCTTTCACTTCCTATGTGCTAAGAAAGAGGTAGCTAATTAGAGATGACATCAGACATTTCAATTTAGCAGAGATAACTGAAAGAGGAAGTTCTGCTCCTCTCCCTTTGCCCTCCCTGACATACTCTTGCTTCTAGATTAGTTTCAGGAAAATGGAAGAAAACTGCCAAACTAACCTGGTAGTTAGAAATGGAACAGTTTAGCTGCTTTACCACACAGTCAGCACATGAGAAGTGGAGGAATTGGCACCTGGAAGTGAGATGGAAAGAGGAGACAGCAGAGGAAAGAGGGCTGAAAATTCTCTCCAGCTGCTAACTCAGCCTATGCCATGAAGTGATGTTGTGTAACTTCATCCTAAAACAACAAAAGTTACTTTACTTGGACCCTATTGAAGGGCACAGTAGGCAGTTGCTGCTCTTTTTCCTGAAATTCTGAATTAATCTGTCCTAGCTTTCGTATCATTCCATTTAGAAAGGCAGCAGAGGAGACCATAAAATAGCACGAACTCACAATCTGATCAATTTACAGGTCCCTCATATCAGAAAAAGAACACTAGCAAAAGCCACAAAATCTTCAAAAAAATGCAACTTTTTTCGTTCCATTTCAGTTTAAATTTTCAGAAATTTATATTTACAGCGATCAAGGCAATGTATATTGCAAACTCTAGCTGCATTTTCACAACTCTAAATCAAATGGAGTGAACCTTGAAAGAGCAGAATCTTTCTGTGATCCCTCAAACAATCAAAAAAAACCCCCAAAATTCACCAGTGACATTATTATTATTCTCTAATATCTCCTGAGACTAATTTCCAGAATGATAAATGTTTTTCTGGAATTTATTTCCCCTTGTAAACAATGCTCTGTCAGAGAATCCACAGAGTAAAAAATGCACGAGCGGCAAAGGATCATGAATTAAACAACACATTTTAATTTCTAAAGTCTGAGGAAAGCGTGTTATATTGCACATTTTCAGTTTTAAAACTCTACATCATTTTCCTTTAACCTGGACATTGAGTATATCGGGATTATATATATACATATGAGAGAAAAGAACAGATTGATGGTACCACGGCTAAAAAGCAGAGTAATGCATGGCAGAGAAAAGGCTTGGAAAACTCATATGCACTGAATCACATCCACCAAATGCAGTAAAATATGGATATCAAGCTTTAGAAAAACTGATGTGCATTTGGAATAACGGGTCCCCTTTAATTAACACCTGTAATGACCTTTGTTGCTTTTAGAAGCAATGTACACCTGAGTAGTTTCCATGGGCTGCTTATATATAAGAGCAGAATATATTCATTTTTAAGACAAAACTTAACTAAAAAGGATGGTAGGGCCAGTTAAAATTTCAGCAATGTATTGCTTCACTCCATGTCCAAATTATACTTTAGCTGAATTTCAGCAAAGATGCCACTTGTTGCCATGACAACAGCTGAGGAAAGAGGTATCGACAAAAGAGAATTCTGCATTCCACATAAAGGATGAGTTATGTGTTACAGCAGACAAAAGAGTAGTAAATGGCCTCTTTCTTCTGAGCTTCATGAATACAAACACCTCGGAACCAGACTAGAAAGGATATTTCTTCTGTTCAGAAAGAGAACAATACCCATGACAAGTCTTTGACACTGCAGATCTTCCCTTCTTGAATAGCTCACCCCCTACGTCGGATCTATAAACACCATCTGTGTGCACTGAAGAAACGTTTCCAGAAATAAATGAGTCATGGACCAGATCTCTTGTCAGTAACACAGGAGACAGATTTGTAGCAAGTGATAAATAAAACAACAATAAGCTAATATCCCAGAATCTATCCCAAGACCTTATGAAAAAAAAAATGGATCGAACACATTACAAATTTATTTTCATGCTGACAAGCAGTACTTCCAGGTTTTTAATACACCCTCATTGTTTCTTAGTTCACTACTTGCCACAGTTAAAATGACCGCTGTCAGCATACGCCGTTCTTGGACGTCACTTGAAGCCTGAACATCTGAACATATATTAGAAAATTTGAACGTTACTTACGAATAGAATCATAGAATCGTAGAATCATAGAATCGTTCAGGTTGGAAAAGACCCTTGGGATCATCGAGTCCAACCATCAACCCTACTCTACAAAGTTCTCCCCTACACCATATCCCCCAACACCACATCTAAACGTCTCTTAAACACATCCAGGGATGGTGACTCAACCCCCTCCCTGGGCAGCCTGTTCCAGTGTCTGACCACTCTTTCTGTGAAGAATTGTTTCCTAATGTCCAGTCTAAACCTACCCTGTTGGAGCTTGAAGCCATTCCCTCTCGTTCTATCACTATTTGCTTGTGAGAAGAGACCAGCACCAACCTCTCTACAGTGTCCTTTCAAGTAGTTGTAGAGAGTGATGAGGTCTCCCCTCAGCCTCCTCTTCCTCAAACTAAACAGTCCCAGCTCCTTCAATTGCTCTTCATAAGATTTATCCTCCAGGCCCTTCACCAGCTTCGTTGCCCTCCTCTGCACTCGCTCCAGCACCTCGATATCTCTCTTGGATTGAGGTGCCCAAAACTGGACACAATACTCCAGGTGTGGCCTCACCAGTGCTGAGTACAGGGGCACAATCACCTCCCTACTTCTGCTGGTCACGCTATTTCTAATACAAGCCAGGATGCCGTTGGCTTTCTTGGCCACCTGGGCACACTGCCGGCTCATATTCAGCCACTTGTCAATTAGAACCCCTGGGTCCTTTTCCGCCAGGCAGCTCCAGCCACACTTCTCCAAGCCTGTAGCGATGCGTGGGGTTGTTGTGGCTCAAGTGCAGGACCTGGCACTTGGCCTTGTTGAACCTCATACCATTAACATTGGCCCATCGATCCAATCTATCTAATTCTCTCTGTAGAGCCTCCCTATCCTCATGCAGATCAACACTCCCGCTTAACTTGGTGTCATCTGCGAACTTACTGATGATACACTCTATGTCCTTATCAAGATCATCGATAAAGATGTTAAACAGAAATGGCCCCCAATAAATTATCTGCCATGGCTTTCAAACTGAACAGAGGCAGAAGAAACAGGGCAGGGAACACCCGGTAAAGCATGACAAAACAGAGATTTTTCTAGCTGGCACAGGTCAAGAGGTTCCAGGATCTAGTGAACATGAGTGACTTGCAAGAGTCCATGGTATCTCCTACGAAAAAATCACAGCTGAGGTAGAAAGAGCATCAGCAAAGCCCTGCACAGGCACACACTTCAAGACAAACGCCGTCCAAAAGACATTACAAAGGCACGAACAAGACAAATAAAAGGCGGTACAACTAAGAGACCCACAGGAGTAATTTGCCAGAGCGAGCCCATCATTCCTTAAACAGGTCAATCGCTTCCCAGCCCCTAAGTAAATGGTCAAATGCTCAAAGGACCTTTCTGCAAGGAAGCAGTGATGAGCCCCGTGTCCTGGCTAAATCTCAGATGACTCGTTCTTTCACACCCTGAATTTGCTGAGCTGAGGTCAGCTGAAATCCGAGCCTACTCTATTCATTTTGGTTTGCTTGGTTCCTCTAACATTTTTCTTTGCATGAGACTACTTTTTTTTTTTCCTAACAAATATTTCCATGAATAACTGACATGCAAGGAATTGCATGTCATGAATAAAACGCTGCTTTAAGACCATGTTGCACATGTTTAGAGTGTATTTTCCAAATGTTGAAATAAGACCAGATTCTGTCTCTAACCAGCATGTATCCTGAAGAAGAGAGTGGGGGAAAAGAGTACAAGTTGATCAAAGAATATGAGAGCTGCTCTCTATTTCTGAGAATCATAGATGTTTTGTCAAATTCCCGAATAGGGAGCAGCCTTATGAACCAACTCAAAAAAAGGTTTTGAAACAATGAGACAGAAGAATGCATGGAGATGACTGTATCTGGACCAAAGAATGACTCAAAGAGAAAGACATCTTTTGCAAACGATGTACAGTGGCAATATGGAGGAAAAGAGCTGGGCGGAAAATTGGAGATGCAAAGTTATGCAAGACTGTTGGGAGGAAAGATTAACAAAGGACATCACTTTCTGCAGGATGAGAAAGGGAAAGGCTTGGGGCAGGGGGAAATATAGTCAATCAGGTGGCATGGGCAGAGGATCCATGAATCTTAGTGTGAATAAATGCCTATCAACGTGAATACAATCTGCAAAAAGAACAGTCCTTCGCATGAAAGATTCAACCCACCTTTCACCCCCAAGGACAATGTCCTACTTTCCAGGGTAAAGGTTATTCTAGGATGAGCAAAAGTGGGGAGAGGACTGTGATTCTGCTCGCTGTGTTAGCAGAATTCACCTGGAATCAGAACGTTTTGACTTTGGGATCTGAAGGGAAATGAAGTCATAAAGAGAGAACTGAATTTGGGGAGAAATGAGCATTTGCAATAATCGTGATGGCAAGAACCAAGTGATCAGCAGAAGCAAGTTAAACGAATTTAGACATGGTTGGAACAGACACAACAGCAGAGAAGACAGACATCTGGAATATAAGTCACGGACTCAAGTGAATGAGAAAGGCTTCGTATGTTGCCTGTTCTGGACTAAGGCATGACAAAGTTCTAGCAGAAAATAGGGGGTCCCATGTTACAAAGGTAAGATTTTCTAAATCATTTTATAAAGTTTTATAAGTTGTGAGGTAAAAGCATTACCTGACAAACTATGAACAGGACTAAATAAATGAGTGAAAGAATGAAAATACGTCCTTCCACAGGATATCAAAAAAGATCAGGCAACCACGAGCTGCTTTGAAAGACCAGACTTCCACATCCAAGTCAAAGACTGCCCTCATCAAACTCAAAAGATTATCTTCATCAAACAGAAAGTACAGAGTGAGAAACAATATTCTGTAACTTTAGAATATAAGATTTCATTAATGCAATCTCTTTCACTCTGTGCATGATTACATCTTTCATTGGCTTGTATGATGTTGAGCTTTTAGACCCAGCTTTTACTTTTTTTTTAGCTTTGATCTAGAAATGTTATTTTCTGGGCTTCAATTTCAATTTTGTCATTTTTATTACCAGCTTATCAAAACGGAGTGTTCCCATTGTTCCGACCGAGCACTTAAAAGGAAACCCATTAGTGAGACGTTGAATTTGTATTTATTCTTCGTGTGGAAAACAGAGATCTGAAATATCACCCTTATCTTCCAGTTTTATCCTCCAGCAACAAGCACCCTTCTACTTTCTAAAGTTCAACAACCAAAAATTGGAAAAATGGGAAAACCCTAAGTTTTGAAATTATAACACACAATTTTCTTGGGAGATTTAAAGAATCTAGTATTCTCTCTCTCAAACAATCACTTAACACTTTAAATTCTTACTCTGTCCTCTCCTAGTATCCTTCATCCTTTGTTATCTCCACCTATTTTTGTACCACTGGAAAGTAATTTAAGATGACTTCTGCAAGACTGTGAAACATATAGCGCCATTAGAAGCTGTTGTACAGCCCACACGTGAATTAAGGTTTTGTGGCACCTATAACATTTGGGTAAATAATCATAATTATGGACTGCTCTAATCAACAAGCCTGAGGCCTAGTCTAAGAGGGCATGACAACATGTTTCATTAAAAAATGGAAAAAATATTTGAAGATGGATGAGTCATGATTGCCAGTCCCTCTTCAAATAATTGTTTATATTTTAATTAACGGCTTGCTAATATCAATTATAAAAATACATTAATTATGGAAATATCTTGCAAGGCCTGAAGCTTAATGTGTTTTTTTTTATCAGGTGGATATTCTCAGCACTTTGCTTTATTCTTTCTCCTTGGCATGATGAATGTTTCCACATTTGATGGTAAATGTTAACCTGAAGATGAAAGATATGGATCCGAGTCCCCCTTGGGGAAATGGGATTTAGTCTTGGATACCTCCCTCTGAACTGCTGGATAAGAAACAAGATGCCCTCCCTCCTGCAGTCATGTTTTGTGGGACCCTCATCTACTGGGCCCTCTGCAGAAAATGTCTCATTTCAAATCTCAAGATAGGCGTGGAGCAGATGTTTAACCCAATATAGGTCCCAAGGCAGGTCACGTGTGGAGCAGATGTTTAACCCTGTCAAAATGGCGTTGTTTCTTGACACGTGCAGAAAAAACCCCCACAAAACACTTCATTGTTTTACGATGAAAAGGATATATATTTACGGCAATGAAAACTACGGCTTACAAGTCTTCATTTTCTCATTTGTTCCTTCATTCAGCATATGTAGAATAGATAAAAACAACCCTGAGTCACGGTACGGCGTTGTTACCCCTCGTCTAGCCAAAAGGAACCTGTTTTGTCTCCCCTCACAGAAATGCTGCCGAGGAGGCACAGGCATCCCAGTTCGATTCCTGATTAATAACGCTCAGCCCGCACGCACACACCAGAGTTAAACCTCCAGATGGGAAGGATGGAGGCTTTACTAATTAGTTAAGTCTGCTCCTGTATCGGTCCATCGCTTGGCAGCTGTACAACCCTCTGCTCTAAGCTACTCTGGGGTTTCTCACCTCCTGCAGAATTTACTGATCCTGCAGCTGGCTATTTCCCAAACATTCTGCATTATCTTTACCTGGTGGATCCAGGAACATTTTCAGGCTCCTTCCTCCGAGGCAATGATCACACAGATTAATTACATTGATCAGTCACCTCAGACCCGGAGAATTTAGGCTGATGAATCCGTCTTTAACCCTAAATCAAAGAAGTATCTTGTAACTCATGTAACTATCAATTACATAAACCTCATTATTGCACATATCAAAGTAATTTAATGCTGTGCTATTGTAACCAAACAGTCAATCTTCAGATCAAGCCACTTTTCACTACTCCTTGACTTTACATAGACAAAAAAATTGCAGTTTTATTCTATCAAAACTGTATTTTTTTTTCATTCTTTAGTTCAACAGAAGCATTTTGTGTGGTTTGGTTGTAGTGCTGTTAAAGTAAAGTCTGAATTTAGTTCTCATATATGCAGCTATCTGTAATTATGGTTAGGATTTTTCCAGTTGTTTTTTTAATATCCATAGTAAACATTTACTCAATCGGCAACCGAGATTATCATCCCAGCACTTGGGTCTTTGGACTGTAGAAACAGGAATAAACTGTTAGCATTTATGCTATTCTGTCTTTATATATTTTAAGAAATTTCAAAGTGCCTATATGAAAAAGAAGTAAAACAATAAAGATAAAAATGCTGTATTATGTTTTCCTCTTTGGATTTCTCCACTGATAAAAAAAAACCCTTCAGAATCTGAACCTCTGGCATCACATAAACTGCTGCACTAACCTTATCAGAGACGACTCTATAGAGTATGAATTTCTATATTGCATCATTCTCTTGTTCACATGATAAAATACGTTCTGAAGCTTAGAAAACAGTCCTGCCTGGAAGCAATAAGACCTGTGTTGTAATTAGAACACGACTGGATGCAGCTATAGCCCCCGCAGCTAGTCTCAGCGCTTGCCAGAAATTATAGCACACGATAGTATATGAGACGCTAGAGCTTCCCCTGTATAAACTAAAAAGTGTGAGATGTTTTTGCCCAGGGAAGTGGTTGAGGCACCATCCCTGGAAATATTTAAAAGACGGGTTGACATAGTGCTTAGAGACATGGGTTAGTGATGTTTTTTATCAGAGTTAGGTTGATGGCTGGACTTGATGATCTTAAAGGTCCCTTCCAACCTGGACAATTCTATGATTCTCTGTTGAGTGCCACTCGTAGCAGGCCTTGGAAAATATTTACTTTCGTTGCTCTAAGTGCACTAGTGAACACAAACACACTCTGGATCTGAATCTTCTGCTAAAATATTCTCAGACGCTGGATTCTGAAGGATACCATCCTGGTTACACAAATCCCCACCCACTTAAAATTGAATTGTTTACCTCCATTACGTCTTTCTCAATGTTTTATAAAAGCAGAAATGAATGCTGATTATGAAAATTTCAGCATTTAAGTTCAATCCTCAATAAACAACCATAATTTCTACAACATGAACCTATTTAGGTGTTCTGCAGAACTGTACGTATTTATTTATTTCACTGTTATTTCATTATTTTGCTTTACTTCAGATACTTTTTTGGGTCTTGTCTCCTCTTCAGTTACAGTAAGGTTTGTAGCTAAAACACAGGGTAAAGCACAACTGGTGACAGATGGCTGATTAAAATCAGGGACACAGATTAAGCAAGAGAAAAGTTGGAAGGCTGAAAGAGGCAATTAAAATGGCAGCTTGCTCAAGAAAGCAGAAGAGAGGTCAGCTTTGCCCTTAAGAAATTTATTAAGCTATGCTACAGTAATCAAGATTACCAAGTGCTCGATGGTTAGCGACAGAAAATCCACGCTGTATGGGAGTATTTCTCATCAAAGTCAGTTCTCAAATTTGATTTCAGATATGTGCTGTTCTTTTTATTTTTTCCAAAACTTAGAGGGGCAGCTCCGTCACGCTGTTCCAGAAAGACCACACATGTCCTAGAGCGCTTGTTGCAGATGTCATGATCCATTTTAAACACAGGGAGCATCACCAAAATTTGCCATCTTAAGCATCAAAGGGCACCGTGGTGATCCTGTTTCCTATTTTATATACAGCAAAACAACAACTTAATGAGCATCTCAGAAGCAGCCTTAGATGGCTATACTTCTAATGACCACACATTGGCAATATACCAACAAAATGTCATTGAACTCTAACTTTATTTTGCCTTCTAGAAACATAAACAATTTGAAATCTCCACCAGAAACCAAAACATAATATATATTTCCTGCTTACAGAAATTAGAAAAAAAAAAAGGCAAGACAAATAAGTGGTATATTGCTGCCAATGTATATTCTGTTTTGTTTCTTTCACTATGACATTAATTTTTACAATTATTCTCCCAGAGTCACAGAATGGTTGAGGGTTGGAAAGCATCCCTGAAGGTCATCTAGTCCAATGCCCCTGCTCAAGCAAGGCCACCCGGAGCCAGTTGCCCAGGACCATGTCCAGACAGCCCTATAATATCTCCAAAGAGGGATACCCCACAACCTCCCTTGGCAACCTGTACCAGCGTTTGGTCATCCTCACATCAAAAAAGTGTTTCCTGAGGTTCAGAGGGAACCTTCTGTGTTTCAGTTTGTGCCCATCGCCTCTGGTCTCACCAGTGGGCACCAATGAAAATAGCTTGGCTCCTTCCTCTTCGCCCTCTCCCTTCAGATATTTGCAGATATTGAGGAGAGCTCCCCAGAGCATTCTATTTTCTAGGTTCTCTTCTCTCTGACTTTTCTCACACAAGAAACACTCCAGGCCCTTCATCATCTTAGTGGCTCTCCACTGGACACTTTCCCCAGTATGGCCATGTCTCTCTTGTACTTGGGAGCTCAAAACTGGACACAGCACTCCAGGTGTTGCCTCACCAGTGCTGAGTAGAGGAAAGGGTCACCTCCCTTGACCTGCTGGCCACTCTCCTCCTAATGCAGCCCAAGATGCCTACCTTGACATAAGGGCAAATTAATGGCTCATGTTCAACTTCTAGGACCACCGTGCCCATTTCTGCAAAGCTGCTTTCCAGCTACTTGGCCACCAGCACATTCTGGTACATGGGGGTTTTTCCTCCCCAGACACAAGACTTCACACTTCTCTTAAATAAGAGTTCCTTAAATAAAATACAGCCGCCTTAAATTTTAAAAAAATATTTTTTGTTCAGTTATAAACACACAATTTCTTTATCACTCATATAGTGGGTGGCAGAGGAGCTTGTGAAACTATATAGTTTTATCTGGATTAATACAGACATGTAGGGATTTATCCACCCATTTATGATGGATTCCATCATAAACATGTTTTTCCTGAACTTAGGTGATCTGCTTAAACCCTTTCTTGGCTTATCACTTCCTAAGTTTTCATAGAATCATAGAATGGGTTGGGTGGGAAGGGACCTTAAAGATCATCCAGTGCCACCCCCTGCCCTGGGCAGGGACACCTCCCACCAGACCAGGTTGCTCCAAGCCCCCTCCAACCTGGCCTTGAACCCCTCCAGGGATGGGGCAGCCACAGCTTCTCTGGGCAACCTGGGCCAGGCTCTCACCACCCTCATAGCAAAGAAGTTCTTCCTAATATCTAATCTATATCTCCTCTCTGTCAGTGTCAAACCCTTCCCCCTCCTCCTATGGCTCCCCTCCCTGATCAAGAGTCCCTCCCTATCTCTCCTGTAGGCCCCCTTCAGGTACTGGAAGGCTGTTATAAGGTCTCCCTGGAGCCTTTGCAGTGCAAGAAGAAAACCAACAATTCATTTTCAGTTGAAGAAGACGTAAAGTAGGATAACTGGTGAGTAGAGCTTCTGAAATTTGAATTTTATTGTTTTACTTAATGCACAGTAAAGTCCCATATATTTTTAAATAAAATCACTGAAACCTGCATGGTGCTGCCAGATTGATTCAATGAGAGTGAAGCAAAATCGTAGTAAGTACTTTGTGGTTAAATATATTCCAGAAATCTCAATAAAAAATAATTTTAATTTGCATTTGGGCTAATTCAAGAACCAAATCACTCAGACCCCATCCAATAAACTCTTCTCATCCTGGACACCTGGTGATTTCAGTGTTCAACGTCCCTTGTCATTCATGTAAGTAAGCAGTTCTTTCCTTTCCTGGATTCTATTTTAGGACTTAAATTTAAGCCTGTATTGGATCTTTCCAAGTCCAACAAATGTTCTAGCAGTACTCACATCTACAGAAAAGACCTTTTGTAAACTGTGACAAGAAACAACACGCCTGCTTTCAGGGACCAATTTCCATGCCACCAAAATCATTATTTCCTCTTATAAGATGAGGTGTCCTTTATTCCACGGATCTTTTAAACTTAAATATTTCACCCTTTTAACTATGCTTGTTGCACCGTGCCTGGGCTCAGGTGGGGAAAATTGACATGAGCCAGTTGAAATGTGTTTTCCAGTTAGAGCACAAAAATGAAACTGCTCTCCCGTGTGCATTTCCATCAATCTTTATCCCAAATATTGATTGGATAAAAGATTGCTGAAAGGCATGTGTGAACACACAGATAAGTTCAGCTGTGGTAGAAAAAAAAGATACTTTTCTACCACAAAAAAAAAAAAAAAAAAAAAAAAAAAGAGGAATAGAGAGGAGAGGAAGGCTGTGAAAGAGGTATCAAATTCAGCCTTTCAAGCAGAAAACCCAGCTGGTATTAATCACCAATTTGTTTTACAAAATTCAACAAACATTTAAGCAAGCATAACAGCTCACCTACGGTTCACCAGTTTTAAGTGGCTTTCCCTAATGATGCTGTGTGCTACACTGTGGTAGCGCAGCAATAGGCACTTCAGTGCAAAACGCTTTCCCTCACCCTTTTAACACCAGAAAAGGAACAAGACAGAGAGGGTGGAGTTCAAATAAGATGGAACTTCCTGTGCTCTTATCATTTGTTGCTGAGAGTTTATGTTAAGCTCTCTCTTACGAGGAATTCAAGATAAAATTAAGGCACTCCTCAAAAACAGACTAAGGACAACAGAATCATAGAATGGTTTGGGTTGGAAGGGACCTTAAAGACCATCTAGTTCCAACCCCTTGATATAGAAACTGATTATATCTAAAGTCAAGCGTGTAACGTTAGCACTGATTCCCAGAGCTAATACAGGCAGGGGTCAATCTAACAGATTTGGGAACAGAAACAGCACCAACTCAAGTGACATCATTTATTGGCAGGATCTGTGGCCGGTCTTTCAACACCTCATTATGAACATGCTGCCATTTGAGATTAAGTACGGGGAAAAAAGCAGCCCCGCACTTCAGAAGTGAAAGCGTAGAAACCCGGAGTTGATGCGGGTGAAACCCGTGTGGGAAGGCGGGCAAAAGGCAGCGGACTCCCCTCTCTTTCGGGACGTAAAGGAGGGTGTTGTGAGTGTCCCTTTCACACAGCTGGAGAGAAATCACAGCGTGAAACACTTCTTCGGTGTTCAACCTTCCCCTATTGCCTCTTGCTCCCTGGAATAAACCAAAGGAAGGGCAGATGCCCACGCCTCACATCTACATCTTTTCACCTCTCTGGGTTATTATCGTATAGTTTAGAGCACCTCCAATAAAACAAAATCCAATGGATTTTAGAGCACTTAAAATGACTGTCTTTTAAGCAATAAGCAATATTCAATCACCATGGCAACTCGGCTGCTGACGCTCTGTAAGACAGGGATTGAGGGTCTATCTGAAGTGTCCATAAAAGTGACTTAAAGGAAGGCACAAACCGTGTCTTTGTATCACAGGTTCTAAGAAAGGCCTGTTTAAATAGGTATGGTCATGTAAAAAAAAAATAAAAATTTGGTTTTATTTACACAATTCCCTCTCCCCAAGGTGTTACAGCAAGACCAAATCACCCAACGATTTCACTTCATAAGAACAGCAAGATATTTGCTTGAGGATCACCAAAAATAGACAGTCTGGTCAGGCAAGTAACAAAATACATCCTGGAGTACGTTAAACACTTATCTCTTTGCGCGCATATTTGTATTAAAACCAATATTGTAAGCAGAAATGCATAGAAATTATTTAAACTCTTGACTCATTTCAGACTGATGAAGGGAACAAGTAATAACTGTGAAAACAGAGAGAAGCGGCTCTTCCAAAAATTGCAAAAGGTGGGAAAGCAAATAGAGTGATGCAAAGGTACAGAGGATGACAAACAAAATTCATCAAAAGTCTGGTATCTGTTAAGTCAATTTTGATCTGAGTTCAAAATTCCTCTTTGGAGACATTCACGTTATCAGAAATAAGACAGTATTAAAAAGATGACATTTTGGAGATACTCAACTTTAGATTCTATCTGCTGCAAATCTTGCTTTTCTGAAGCAGGATGGAGCACAGACATTACCTCGTAAGGACTTTCGGCAGAGAATTGCTTAATTTAAATTACAGAATCATAGACTTGCTTAGGTTGGAAAAGACCTTAAAGATCATTGACTCCAGCTGTTAACCCAGCACTGCCAAGTCCACCGCAGAACCATTCATTTGCTCCTGCTCTGCTGCACCACCCATGGGAGCATATTTTTTCCTCTCTTTTCTGTGGTTAACTTTCATGAATGATTTCTTTAGAATGGCTAAGATTTTTTCTTCAATATATATGGACTCATGCAGTTAATAACTTCTAAGATATCTGCTTTTTTTTTTTTTACTCTTTTCAATTTTTGAGAATTTTTGAATGTGCTATGTGTACCTTTTCTGGACTTAAAATTAACTATTTTTGTTTTTGTTTTTTTTTTCATTAGTGTTGATATTTTTTACTACTAAAGTTGACTAGTCTTTTTTCTCCCTCTATCCATAGGACACTTGTAAATTTTGAAAATTGCTGAGCAATTTCAGGGGGATAAATTATGTATAATTTATTTCTTATTTATGCTGTTTGTGATACCCATTAGGCCATTCAATGTTTCATTCAAATTAAGTTAATGTAAAGAGGGATCAAGTTTTCAAAGCAATGTCCAAGCTTCTGACTTCCATTACAGTTATTACTTTGGCAGACACATTAAAAGCTGCATTCATAAAATGTGTGCTCCATCTCACGATTAATTTTTAGTAGTGCTGCAAATGCATGACTTGGTATCCCGTAGCCAGCTCCAAGTGTGATTGATTAAGCAGCACGATAGATGGTTTTAATGCATTTTGCTTTAAATACTTGGTTTTAAATGATTGCAAAGGCATCAGAGTGATCAGTTTAGGTGTGGCAGCTTCTAATAAATACACTCAGAATAATGGATTGTCTGCATGAGTCAGCTAATTCAGAACTCCTATAGATTACAAGATGCTGAAACAGGAGTGCAAGGTTTTTTAAAAATAATACCTTATTCTGCTTCCTTTGTGAAATTTAGCAGGTTGTTGTTAATGTACTGTCCCCTGCTTTGCTGAGAACCATAATGCAGCTCAGCTCAGTGACCGGAAGGCAGAGTCTGGTTGTGCCATTTTCATAGAATCATAGATTTGCCGAGATTGGAAGGGACCTTTCAGATGATGGAGTCCAACCATCAACCCAACACTGACAAAACCCATCACTAACCCATGTCCCTCAGCACCACGTCTGCCCGGCTTTTAAATCCCTCCAGGGATGGTGACTTCCCTGGGCAACCCGTTCCAATACTAGATAACCCTTTCAGTATAAAAATGTTTCCTAATATCCAACCTAAACCTCCCCTGCGGCAACTTCAGGCTGTTTCCTCTTGTCCCATCGCCTGTTCCTTGGGAGAAGAGACCAACCCCCCCTGGCTACACCCTCCTTTCAGGGAGCTGGAGAGAGTGAGAAGGTCCCCCCTCAGCCTCCTTTTCTCCAGGCTGAACACCCCCAGCTCCCTCAGCCGCTCCTCACAAGACTTGTGCTCCAGACCCCTCACCAGCTCCGTTGCCCTTCTCTGGACCCGCTCCAGCCCCTCAATGGCTTTTTTGTGGTGAGGGGCCCAAAACTGGACACAGCTCTCGAGGTGGGGCCTCACCAGTGCCCAGTCCGGGGGGACCATCACCTCCCGAGTCCTACTCCCCACGCTGTTCCTGACACAGGCCAGGATGCTGTTGGTCTTCTTGGCCACCTGGGCACACTGCTGGCTCCCGTTCAGCCGACAGTCGACCAACACCCCCAGGTCCTTTTCTGCTGGGCAGCTTTCCAGCCAATTTTGCCCTGACTGGGATCATACCACCTCCCAAGCAATCCCTGTGCCGTCCGATGTGAGGACTAGCGTCAGACAACGTGTGTCGGGTCACTCACCAAACAACAAAAGAATGATATTGTAGATATTGTACTTCTGTTTAGAAATCCAAGGTGAGAAAAACCTTTCAGTGCCTTTCCTGTGCTCCCCTGCAAAAGGCCAAATGTAGAACAGACTATAAACCCCCCAAAGCAGAAGGTCTGTTTTACAGACTGTGAAGCAGCTCACAAATTTTTGTCACTATATCAATAATAAATATGAATCCTGACCCAACTCGTGGTCACAGTTACTGTAAACTGTGCAACGTGCTAGGAATAGGTCTGGGAAAATTAGGAAACGGCTGACCCTGGAATAAACTGTGTGGTCAGAACAGAAGTACGGTATGAGAAACCCATTTTCCACTCAGCACTGCCCAGAAGACATCTGTTCCTGTACACCCGACATACTTTATTGGCAAGTCTTTTCCAACAAGACCTATTTAACCAAGGTCACCACTTGAAAAATAAATTCAACTCATTTTCAAGGTTGTCCAGTGTCTCTGGAAAATCCCCTGATGTTTGAAATCTGGTCCCTTTTCCATACTGTCCTCATGAATGAAACTGAAATACATTACAGCATGCTTAGAAATTGTTGAGCATGCCCAAGGTGGCCACATGGTTGCTGTCTAGGCTATGCAAACGTAACAAGCTTGAAGGACAGGTCAGGAGCTTTCATCCCATTATACCACAAGGATTACGTCCATCCTCATTTTATTCCCAGTAGAAAAATAAAGGGAAAACTAGGCACCGGAATACTTAATTTAGCAATGTTTGGTTCCGGAAGAGTGAAAGGTTTGAAAAAGAAAGATGCTAGGCAGTGAGGTGACCTAAAGTCTTAAGGCCAGGGCAAGGTTCAAGCCAGGTGCCACCACAGGAAACTACCCTTAGTTAAAGAAATTACTCTTTGAAAATATCTGCTACTTACTCTGTGATCCCTTAAGGAAAAGAAAGACCAGGATTTGTCCATAAAAGAAAGAATATTTCACAAAAGCCTGAAATAACACAATAGCCAAATCAGTGGTTTGTTGTTTGGTTTTTTTTCATGGGCATGAGAATGTCATATAGACTCAATTGATTCCAAATTGAAAATGAGTAACAGCAATCATGCCAGATATTTTGCAGGTAAAATTTAAATAGTTATATTTTAGTGGTGAGCTTGTGGCATTCTGCTTATTCAGTGACAACATTCATCAGTAGATCCTAAACAATGCAATGGACAGAAAATTAAATGAGACAAAACGAATTGAGGCAACGTTCCAGCTGGAGTAGTTAATGCAACCCAAAGTGCAAACTACAGTATGAAATGGGATTGAAAAACAGTAAAGAGTTTAAAATTATATAAGGTATGAATCTAGTATAAGCTAGACCTTCAGAAAACCCTACTTATATCTGACTTGAGTCTATTCACATTGAATTTGAATTTTTAAAATCCCTTTATTTGCTACACAAGGCATGTCACACATTATGACAAAGACAGGAAAGGATCTTAATTGAGTGGAAGTAGCCAGTAGTACTTGCAGACAGTGTAATTATAAGGCTGTTATGACAGCCGTTTAAAGTGTCTCACTGTTTAATTTTGATATGAAAGTAACTACCCGTGTTTTCATTGTGGAAACTTCCTTGACCAAAGCAAAGGAGTTCAGAGGATTTTTTTATATTAGGTCAGGACGGCAGCCCTGAAACTGAGGGTTAAATCCTGCCACAGCATTGAAAAATGTGATTCTAAAGGGGTTTTCTTTTTGCACTTGCAAATGGTTAACCTGATTGTTAACATCCACCAGTGCAGAACCATCGATGTGCATGGCACTGTGGTCGAGCAAAGGACAGGATTCCATACACTGTCAACATAATGATCGAACTTCAATAAACAAGAGAAAATATCAGTAAGGGGGACGCCAAAGAAAATGTCAGATTCAGAAAGTGGATTTTAAAGTATTTTTTAAAAGCTTTATATCGAATGCTCTTTCTTTGTGAACTTTTTTCTGCCTTTCAAAAAGAAGCAGAGGAGAAGAGAGCCAAGAAAAGAGATCCACGCCCAAGGACAACAAAGCATGGGAGCTTTGAGATGGATATAGGAAAAAGACATCCCCTTGGATGCATGTAAAGAAGGATTTGGGAGGAACGATAATAGCAGAGCTATTTTCAGTCCTCAAGGTCCATATGACATCCTTGGACTTCAATGACGAATTTTTCATTTACCTCAGTAAGGAATTAGGGAATAGAAAGATTTACAAAGGATTGAAGGTGATATTCTCTCTTCCCACCATTTTAAGTCTCCTGAGAGAGCACTGTACTACAAAAATAAATGAATAAATAAGCACACATAATATTTCCTAACAATTTTCAGTACTTAACTCTAAATATAACATTGTCTGTAGAGAAATTAATAAAAGCTGTGTGGAGCTTCAGACTTGTAAATGTATTTACCAGGTAAGCCTCTGTTTGTTATTTCATTACTGGGAGTAGAAAGCGTTCCTGTTTTATAGCTCTATTGAAGGCTCAGAAATTTAAACAAATTGTATTTTTTCCCTTCTATGACCATAAAATTTATCAAGCCAGGGCCTTGCTCTGTTTATTACATTATTTTTCCATGCATGAAAATCCATTTGCAGCTCTGCTTCTTATTGAAAATGGTAATTTCCTGGGTGGATGCACATCTGTTATCATATCGGAGTCCAGTATGAAGAGCCTGAGTGCAAAACAGTAACACACCCGCCTCTTTTCAACAACACTAGTGCAATGGTCATACCCTCTTTATTTCCAGTTAAATGAAACAAAACCAAGAAAATAAAATAAAAAAAAAAAATGTTAAAAACTTTCAACACTGGATGACATTGAGAAACATTTCCTTTCATGTCTTTAGGTCTTGTCCCTAAGTCCTACAGTCATCAAAAGTTATTCCAACTTCGGTTTGACACTGACCGAGGGGAGATGGAGATGAGATCTGGGGAAGAACTTCTTTGGTGTGAGGGTGGTGAGAGCCTGGCCCAGGTTGCCCAGAGAAGCTGTGGCTGCCCCATCCCTGGAGGGGTTCAAGGCCAGGTTGGAGGGGGCTTGGAGCAACCTGGTGTGGTGGGAGGTGTCCCTGCCCAGGGCAGGGGGGTTGGAACTGGATGGGCTTTAAGGTTCCATCCAACTCTAACCATTCTATGATTCTAAATAGGAAAATACCCTATAAAATCTTGTTAATACTACAAATACTTTGGGGAACGGATTCTGCTCGGCACAGAGTAATTTAGGTCGGAAGGGACCTCTGGAGACCATTCTGTCCAACCTCGAACAGCACCAACCCAAGCAGGCTGCCCCAGGCCTCCTGCTGCTGAGTTCTGAACATCTCCAAGAACAGAGATTTCACAAAACCTCTCCTGGCAACCTTTTGCTGCATCTAACAAAATCGTTAAACAAAATTCATAATGCACTTAAGAAGAAAGTCCTAAATATCAAGAGAAAATAAAAATGGCAACACTTACAGAAAGATTCCTTTCTCCTAAGCTCAACCATCTAAAAGAAACTAAGTGTACTGTAATAATTGTCTGGATTACCTTAATAGCAAAGAAAAGTAAAGGAGGGTGGTACTTTACTTTTCCTGCCCGCATTTTAGCTGGATTCAAGGACAGTAGAGCAAAGAGTGGTTTTGTCAATATTTCTATCACCTCGCTTACCAAGTAAATGAAAAAAATGCCCTTAATTTCCTTTTTTTATTTCTGCCATCCTAACATGCTGCACAATACTGCTTCAGATTCATCACAGATCCTTTAACAGGGAGGGCTCTGCGGACAGGAACCTTGACTCTCAAACATGGAAAAAATAAAGATAGATACTTGCAAATAGCAGGATAATACACCAAGAAAATACCAGAAACTCAAGCAAAATTTTGCTGTTGATCTCACGGGCAGAAATTCCCTACCACCAAGGAGAACATGAAAAAGAAAATTAATATCTTTTTACATTGAAAATTTTTGTGTGCACTTAGATGGACAAGATCAAACAAAACTTTTAAAAGAAATTATACCTTTAATGAAACATTTGTGTGACCACCTTTCAGAGCAAAAATATTTTAAAAAATCCAAAACTTTCTTCTTTCTGAAGTCAAGAAAACTTCCAGATTATTGAAAATAAATGCATTTACATTTTTAGCACTTTATGAAGTGTTATTCCAATTTAATGTTTATTCCCACAAACTGTATTATTTAGTGAGAAACAACACATTCAAAAGCAAAGTTACTGTCAGTAACTTCCAGGGAACTTTTTAAAGGAGAACACTGACACCAAAAAGGATTTTCATTCTGTTGAATTTCTTTCCATTCCTTCAGAAAGCCTGAATGACAGGAGAGCCCCTTCAAGGGAGAGCCACTGTACAAAGTCTTATTTGTACAGAACGTAGAGCTCACAAATATGTAAGAAGTCACAAGGATGGATGGAAACGTCTAGAAAACAGAAGGCTAACTATCTTAGCTCAAGATTTTGAAGCCCTGCAGTTGCTTCTCAGCAACCCACCAATTAGTCTTAATAAGACAAGCGAGCGTCCCGCGGGGAAATAGAGACAAGAAAAATTGACAGCACACACCTGCTTCTGTAAGGAAGAGGAACACCTACCCACATCAAGAAGAACATCAGAACGTATGCGAGCTGGACCACTGTGTCCCCAGAGCCCACCTGTGGGCTTTTGCGATGTTTGAATTTGTACTACCTTTAAAGGCTCGTTGGTGTAAATTAACATCTTTCATTTTCTGTTTGCTATCGGGGAGCAGTAATTTCCTGTGTGAATGTAGAATACGTTTTTAATTACTGCAAACATAGTTTAAACTACGCTAAAAACATCAGCTTGCTAACAAGTACGGTTTTGTCAACAGCTTTGAACATAGCAAGTGTACTAATCCTGATCTCTTAAATGGTCAGTTTTATTCAGAATATGGTACATGCGCCCTATGTGAGAACGTTGTCCTCTGACACCAGAAGCACAGGGAATCCAAAAAGAGCATTGGAAAAATGTATTTTAGACTATATTAAGAAAATACGATCGACCTCTTCCGAAGTGTATGAATTCGCAAACCAACTGCTCCACAGGAAGCCAAGAAACATCGAGTTGCTCTGGGGACTGTAATGCTAGCATGACCAGAGCATCCTCTCTGAAGTCAACTGCTTCTGGTTTGATCACGGTTAGTATCTGAAAAGCCACTTCCAATACATATTCTGTGCTCTTTGTGAGATGGACTCAATGTTCTCAGGCCAGGTTCTTCCCAACAAATAACCCTACCAAGAGAATCACGATGCCTCTTACGTCCTGTGACAACGATTTCAGTTCTGCTAAAAAATTAAAGTCTTCAACACGGTGTTTCCAAGCAAAGACAGAACATCATCGACTATTCAACACTTGGAAACACACCACTCTGTTCTTCATATGTTCTCTGGTTGAAATCATAACTTTATTCTGACAGACTGGTGGGTCGTTAGCATTACACTAAAGAGGTGTGAAGGAAAACCTGGCAGCAAAAAAGTATTTCGATAGTATGCTTGAAAAGGTTTTAAATTGCGTAGGTAGCTAGGGCAGCACCCTTCCTTCTTCTTTTATTGGGACATATTTCCTCATACCCCTCCAATTTACTTTTATTTCACTGCCTGTAAATACATTCCTGTAAATCCTTACACCTTCCTACTAAAGAACATTAATTGGGGTCATTTTTATTGCAACATCATTTATTGCTCTTACTGTAGTTAGAAAAGCACAGAACTTAAGAGTTGGACTAGATGATCTCTAGAAGGTCCCTTCCAACTCCAACAATTCCATGATTCTGTGATTCTTTTATCCTTTTTTTCAACACTTTGTCCCTTCCGTCAAGAAAAGTACAGATGAGAATAGTATCTGAAGACTTTGTTGAAAGACTAGTGGGCCCATCTGTCAGTAGCTTGTTCCCTAGTCACAGACCAGCTTGAGTACTGCTATCTACAAAGCCTCTCAATACATTGAAATTTATCTCCACCGTACACCAAAAACTGCCAGAGAAACTGAGTCGGGCTGAGAGCCCTAAAATTTCAGAGGTGTAAGGAAGGGGTTCCTGTTATCACGAAATCAACAGCTATTTATAAAAAAAAAAAAAGAAAAAATTTAGTTGATTTCCAGCATAGTTCACTAAATCTGGAAGAAAATAGTGGAAAAAAATCTGAGCAAATTAAAATATACTGTTAAGACCTTCACCTTCACGAGCGTTTGAATTGCAGGGATGGACTTTGAGCAACCTGGTCTGGTGGGAGGTGTCCCTGCTCAGGGCAGGGGGGGTTGAACTGGATGGTCTTTAAGGTCCCTTCCAACCCAAGCCATTCTATGACTTTCAGGAGAGAGAGGAAACTAGAAAGGTTGATGTGGTGGCCTCTCCAACGCATGGACACAGCTGAGGTGGGGTGGCTGCAGAGCCCCTCACACCCCTGGACAGAGGGGGACAGCTGGGATCTGCTCGATTCCGTTCATCGAGGGACAGAGGCAGCAGGGAGACAGAGAGTCTTTTAGAAACCTGTATCTCCAAACAAACCCGATGCAACAAAAAGTGAGGTATTTTCTCTGCTGCCAGGGGATTGCTCAGTGATTTCCCCTGTCCGTCTTCTGAAAGTCAGAGGGAACTGGGAGCCTAATTTCCTCTTCTGCCCTCTCAAAGCTCCCTGTCTTGGGCTATACTGTGCGATTATTACACACCAAAAAAAAAATCAATTTCAAATCTTTTGCTACAAATAGGACAGACTAAAAAATTAGAGACAAGTTTGGTCTTTTTTTGCTACTAGAATTGGGAAAAAAAATTATTATGCTCTATTATATCATATTTAAAGACTTCCTACCACACTTAATGATGAAGTCAGACAGTTTTGCATATATTGCTTGAATTTTCTTTATGGTAAGAAATACTCTAAGAACCCCTTAAACATGACTAGTCAAAAAGAATTATAATTAAAACATAAATATCTGTAGAGAGAAAATAGAAAGCTTTTAGTACAGGCAAAACAAACTAAAAAGGCTGCATTAGGTGAGGTTCATATTGCTGCAGGGTTTGCTGAAAAATAAACTTTTGAGGGTTGGACCTTTCGCTCTGAAAAAGCAACAGCTCTAATCCCCTGTTACACATGGCCTTCCATTGCTCTTAAGCCAAGCTTTTCAGAATTGACTGGAATTAGATATCTAGTTTGATATCCTCTGTTAAATTCAATATTAAGTGTTCACGATCCAAAAGGCAAATGCTTTAATATCTGAGGCTGGTTATTTAAATATCCAGCTGCATTTCATAAAATCGTAGGGCTAAAGAAAATACCAAGAGGTCAAAGTCCATCCCTCACTAGGTGGCAGGATCACAACACTCACATGAACCTTAACGGATGCTGTTCTAATTTGCTCAAGATTCCTCTGTCTCCTCAGTCAGTTTCTTCCAGTTTTTCATCAATGGGAGAAGGTGACAGGGTGACAAACCCCTGGAGATTTTCAAAATCTGCCTGGACAGCTACTTGAACAACTGCAATTAAACTAATCAAAGATTTCCCTGTAACTATGTAAACCATTTCAGTATAAAAGCCTATATATTTTTCTATTTAAATTCAGGCACGTATATCATGCTAATCATCTGAATGCTTCATGACATTCAAGATTTTTTTTTTTATTTAGAATATAAACACTTTTTTTTTTTTTTAAATGAAAGATTCTCTTAGTGATATGTCCATGCAAAAAAAAAAAAAAAAAAGGTAAAAAAAATTTAGGAAGCCCATATGACCAGAAGACAAGAAGAAAACAAACAATTTTAATGTGTTTAACTGGTGCAGCATCCTGAAAAGGTAATTAACAACACTCAAACTCTAATACTTAAATTCCATATAATGTCAAGATAAAAATAATGAGAAAATAATACAGAGTTGTCTCTACCATTTCTGAAGTCTGATTCTGCCTATCCAAAGTCTGATTCCATCTCATTTCTAATGGAAATATCAAAAAATGCCCTTCTTGACATAAGACTATGATATATTAAATACTGAGTTAAAGATGGGAGAACACGGATACCATAATTATGTCAAAGCAAGTTTCATAAGTCAAGGAAACACTGAACCATCAGTGTAAAATCACAAGGATAATAATAAATGTCAAGATGCAAAGAACTTGAGTGTTAAAACACTCTAGTCCAATTCTGTGTGATGTCGGTGATACAAATACATGTACTGTGTAATTTACAAGGCATATATTTTAACGTGCAAACTCTGATTAGAGGAAATTATTTTTTTTAAGCATTTTGGTAAGGAGAGAGGGGAAAGCAAAGGGTTATTTCACATTTTCTCTTATAATACCCATGCTACACTTTGAATCTAATACCTTTAATCTCCAGCCCCTCTTCAGACCAAGTTCTTTATGATTGAAAAGACCAGACAGAGTTCTTGCTGAATCAAGCAGGTCCATCGCCCAACTCCCGACACAAAACTCTGATCACCTCCTCGTGATCAAACCACTGTGTGCAAACTGGCTACCGAGAAAGGTCAACGGTCGACTGAATTACATGTTACACCACAGAAAAATCTCCAGTAAATAGTATACAACACAGCTGAGGCAAGGAGAAAGACATCTATCATCTCAGTGTTCGATCCGGGCTATTAATTTATATACTCCGTCTCCATAACTCTTCATTTATTGCCAGTGGAAGGTAATAGGGCTCCCCAGAGACGTATTCAGGGGTTGTGAGTCCGGCTGCCGCTCCAACGTGCCTCTCTCTCCTCGTTGACAGCAGGGGCAAACGAGACAACCTAACCTCCAAGCTCAGGTGCCTATGATGGATGCTGAAAAAGTCTCCTCGAAACCATAAAGATAAAAAATTAAGCTACTTTGGTCCCTTCTATCTGTAGATACGTCTCACTCTTATCATCAATGGACGCTCTCCCTCTTTGAACTGACTTCCTCCCAAAGTTCTACCATCACAATTTTATTTATTTTTTTTTCATAAAACGTCCTGCTCAGAGGAAGTTGTTGATGGGAACGTTGCCAGCAGAAATACCTTTACAATCTGGCTAGAAGCAGAGTATCTACTGGAAAACCGTGCGGGAAAATTCCTTCGTATCCACAAGGCATATATATAGAAAATTTCCGTGTGTAACATCCAGAGCTCTGAAATGTAGGCAGGCTGATTCCTTTTGTTTAGGCAGCTACAAACTGTTTAACATCTTCACCTACTCTATGTTATAATTCTTAACCAATTCCAGATGCCAGGATAAAAAACTATGATAACAAGAAACAACAATCCTCAATATATTAGTTTAGTTACCACCGTACTTCCTTGATAAAAGCTATGCATGAGAAATAAATGGGTTTTTATTCACTTTTCATATTTACAACAAATAACTGCCTGGCATCTTATCATCAAACGGAATCCAGAAGTGCTGAGCTGGTCACTCAGCTCCCCGCAGAGACGGTGAGAGCAGCAGAAGCTACACAGAGATGCTCACAAGCTGATCCTTTCACAGGAAAAAGATAAGAAATAACAAAGACAGACCCTGAGAAAGGATTTGGGCTTAAGCACTGGATACTGGGGTGACAAAGCAGCTATGCCCCGGCGCTACACACCCCTGCCTGTTCGAGATCCTCTCCTTGAGCACTATTTGTTTCTTATTTAGGAATCTTAATTTGGGAGTCCCAGGGGCTGGGGTCCTATAGATTTTGATACTTTGATAGCGGGAACTGAAATCAGGGCTTTCTGAGGTTCTGCAAGGCAGCATAATAGAAGTATCTAAAAGACTTGTACCTAAAATTACCAAAAGTAATTTTTTTTTTTTTTTTTTTTTCCCCTTCCTAATGGCAGTTCCAGAATCTAAATAAAGTCGGTGTCTGTCATGGAAAGAAAACAGCAGTCACAGGCGGTTCTGTTGCTGCTCTTGGCTCACCCAAGATGCTACAGTAGGAACAAAAATACCCCTCAGAGAGTACGTCTGTGAAATCTCTGAAAAGTCATTCTAGAATCAAAAAGTCGGTTCATTGAATCCTTCCCATGTAACTATTGTGGTGAATTATTGCTCTGAGGGCAAAACAAAGCATTGCTATAGAATGATAAACGATACTTAATGTGCTTTAGAAAATGTTAATTAAGGGATATTCTATCAGAGGAGCAGATTTATAAAATAGCCAATTTTGAAAGAAAAGCATGTTCACGGCATCTCTCTAATATGACATTGTTAATCCTGAAACTGTGCAAGTTATAAAGCAAAAATAACTAATTACAACAGTTCTTGTGAGGCGAAGTCACATTAAGCTATCGGGCAGCTTGCAAACACCAGACCACACTAATCACGCATTCCGCTGAAGAGGAGAAAAATAGAAGCAGCAAAGTTCTTGGAAGAGCTGCTGGATTTATAATAATATCATTAGTTATCAGTTCATATGGAGAAAGTCCAAGCAGTATTTATCTCAGGGTCACTTCTCTCATTAGTCTGAGAACTGTGTCAAATAAAACACAACGTGCCTTCACTGACCACTTCCCCACAGCTGTGGTATCTATGCAGCTGGTGTTCAACTTACAATTTTGTGAACCGCAAATGAAACAAAAAACAAAGCTCAAAAAGATTATTCTTTCATCATAATGCTTATTATACAGGCTTGAAATTCAAAGGTATATCATCACAAAAGCATTTAATTTTGATCGTGTACTCTTGGGTATGGTTTCTCACACTGACAGAGGGGAGATGGAGCTGAGATGTGGGGAAGAACTTCTTTGCTGTGAGGGTGGTGAGAGCCTGGCCCAGGTTGCCCCGAGAAGCTGTGGCTGCCCCATCCCTGGAGGGGTTCAAGGCCAGGTTGGAGGGGGCTTGGAGCGACCTGCTCTGGTGGGAGGCGTCCCTGCCCAGGGCACGGGGTTGGAATTCAATGATCTTCAAGCTCCCTTCCCACCCAAACCATTCTATGATTCTATTCTATGATTCTCTTTCACTCGGCATCAAAAGTACAGTGGTTTTGCAAGTTGAGAACCCAATGCCAGTGAGATTTATGTAATGTGTAGGTATAAAAACTGAGTCCTATCAAACTATTTGCAGTTTAGACAATGAACAGTTTTCAGTGAAGTATATCATCTTTAAAGGAATTGAATTGCTTGAAATACAACTGATTTCATGCATTAGTCCCCAGATTCTCATCTTTTTCTGGAATGTTTCAGTGGATTCAAGAAAGTTCATAATTTCAAAGATTTGTCATTACTATGATGGACCTTTTAATGCAATTTTGGGACTACGTACCCTGGGCTTTCGCGTAGCATAATGCCGTTGGGTATTTATTCAGGTTGTGTTGGAGACTCTGTCCAAGAGACTGCCGGAATTCGCAGGAGTGTTATTTTCATACTGCCAGCATTTATCATTTGTCACAGAACTAGCGCAGCAGTCCACCTCCAAAAGTAGCGCTCTCCTACATTTCACAGAAATCAAACATTTTTTCCTACATCATATCTTAAAATCTCATCAGAGATACTGTAAAATCAGTTTGGAGTTTTCCAGTCAAAATGTTATGAAACCCCAGAAGGGCAAGTTTGCTAATTATGTGTTGCATTACTATGAAAGAAGAGGGAATCGTTGAGAATAAATCGGATCACATTTTGTTTCCCTGCTCTGTTGGAATTCCCTCGGGGTTCATTAGTAGACAGTTACAGAAAACAGGCATCCCAGAGAATGTACTGGAGAATATCATTTCCCTTAATTATTCCCTAACTAGCCTGCACAGGTTGATCTTGATGCAAAGGCAGTAGACTTCCACAGCCTGATATTGAAGTAGTTATTTTACTTGCTTTCAATTGTACTTACGCCCTGCTGGCACTAATAAGTACAGTGTATTATTCATAAAATGCATTTGCATTTTGTATTAGAAGGCAACAGGCCCTTTCAGACTATCCTGTCATGATCTGGAATTTCCAAATATTCCCTTTAAGCTTTGTTCATTTGCGTTTCCAGGGAGCAGCAACTAATAACTTGAGAAAATTACAAGAGAAATAAGGGAGGACCTCAAGCCTGCCAATCTGTTGTTCTGAGAAAAATTCTAATGCAGCCCTTATGAAAGAGCCTGAATAATCATGTGTCAAATCAACAGCAGTAACAACTCTCCCAGGGGGATGCAAGGAATCCATCACAACTCTGCAAACTAGCAAAATACATGAGTATAAGCTTTTAAGCTTCGCAGTTCAGCACTTGGAAAAAATTGTAAAGAGAAAACAATAGAAGATCAGCATAATTTTTAGGACTGAACTGTTTTTGTCTTTTTGGTTTTTTTTTAATGAGGCGATTTTATCACATAGGAAGTGCTTTGAATACCAAAATCTGTTGAACCAGGACCTTAGCTGTCAACAGGTTGCTCCCATGAAATGGAAAACTTACTTAAGACTTATAAATTAAATATGGGACTGCTTTTGTTTTCACTGATGATGCTGTTCTTTTCAGTGACTACGAATGAAGCTAAAACAGAGACCATTCTTTTGCTGCCCCAACAACATCTAATTCCACAATGCCCATTATACCAAACCAAAGGCAGCAGTACCCACTCACGCGCTCAACATATGTCCAGGAACATATTGCAAACAGGTTTTACACAAGCAACAGATGGAGAACACCTTTATTTCCTTACAGTTCATTTGCCTTCTCTTTTTGTCCATGAACTTACAGGTTTGAACCTGCTAGCTGATGCTGTAGCCCTTTGAAATTCATCTGTTTGGCACTGTTGGTAAAAGCCTGAGAAAATTCTCATTTGGATACAGTTCAGTATCTCTAATAGCAAAATAATTCCCTTACCCTGGTGTTGTCATGAAGGCAATTTTCTTAAGTTTAGATCTTCTGTGGCAGCGTTACAGTAGTCTGACCATAGAATTATGATTTAATAGCAAGTTCCACTGGGAGATGGAGCTCTGTGATAGACAGTCTCAGTTCAACATGTACAAAACAAGACCTAAACATCAGCTCTGGGTGCTCTATCCCCGTGGGGATTAACTGTGCCATGGTACTGTTGGTTCCACGGAAAGCCATCCTGCGTCTCAAAGTGAAGTAGTTTCTTTTGTACAACCTCCCTAAACCTGAACTAATTCAAAGTGGTGAAGCAAAGCCACCTCCAGAGTCTACTGCCTCAGTCGAGTTACCTCAACCTTAAATAAACCTAGTTCCAAAGTCCACTTGGTCAAAATCACATGCAAAATAGAAAGGATCAGTTCAGAGAAAAGCTGAATATTTGACTCGTCCGGCTGCCTACAAAACATTGGCACAAGGGTTGAAAGCAAAGCCCATAAGGCAGGCAAAGGCAGGCTCTTGCTGGAAGAGAGAGGGCTGCTGTGGGGACATCGGAAACTGTGATCCAGCCTACACACACATGCATTTTTTGTGTCCTGAATGTCCTGCAGCCACAAGAAAACACATTTTATGTGTCCTGCAGCACAAGAAATAGCGTTACTACTCTTAAAATCACAGAATGGTTAGAGTTGGAAGGGATCTTAAAGACCATCCAGTTCCAAACACCTGCCCTGGGCAGGGACACCTCCCACCACACCAGGTTGCTCCAAGCCCCCTCCAACCTGGCCTTCAACCCCTCCAGGGATGGGGCAGCCACAGCTTCTCTGGGCAACCTGGGCCAGGCTCTCACCACCCTCACACCAAAGAAGTTCTTCCCCACATCTCAGCTCCATCTCCCCTCTGTCAGTGTCAAACACTTCCCCCTCCTCCTATCGCTCCCCTCCCTCATCCAGAGTCCCTCCCCAGCTTTCCTGGAGCCCCTTGAGGGACTGGAAGGGGCTCTAGGGTCTCCCCGGAGCCTTCTCTTCTCCAGGCTGAACCCCCCCAACTCTCTCAGCCTGTCCTCACAGCAGAGGGGCTCCAGCCCTCCCAGCATCTCCATGGCCTCCTCTGGCCCAACTCCAACAGGTCCATGTCCTTCCTGTCCTGAGGACTCCAAAGCTGGACACAGTTCTCCAGGTGGGGTCTCCCCAGAGTGGAACAGAGGAGAAGAAACCCCTCCCTCGCCCTGCTGGCCACGCTGCTGGGGATGCAGCCAGGGGTGGGCTATGCTGAGTACCCTGTTGCAGCAGCAGAATTAAATGTATTGCAGAAGGATTGCCCAGAGCCTTCTGTCTATTATGCAGCTGCCATAGGAGCTTGTCCTCATACAGGTCAATGGTGAAGAGTCTGACATTTAATGTTTACTCTGGCAATTTCACAGGCAAAAAACTTTCGATCTTGCATCAGCGTCCTGGGGCTGCAAAGCTTCACATTATGGTGCAGTGGCTTATCTGCCCCTGTTCAGAGCATTCGAAATCAAAGTTTATTCCAAACTACAGGGAAAGTAAGTGGCTTAGAATATCTGACATCTAGGGCAACAAAGCTGGTGAGGGGTCTGGAGCACAAGTCTTGTGAGGAGCGGCTGAGGGAGCTGGGGGTGTTCAGCCTGGAGAAAAGGAGGCTGAGGGGAGACCTTCTCGCTCTCTCCAACTCCCTTGAAAGGAAGGTGTAGCCGGGGGGGTCGGTCTCTTCTCCCAAGGAACAGGCGATGGGACAAGAGGAAACGGCCTCAAGTTGTGCCAGGGGAGGTTTAGATTGGATATTAGGAAAAATTTCTACATGGAAAGGGTTATCAAGCCTTGGACCAGGCTGCCCAGGGAAGTCAATTTAAAAGCCAGGCAGACGTGGTGCTGAGGGACATGGGTCAGTGATGGGTTTTGTCAGTGTTGGGTTGATGGTTGGACTCAATGATCTCTGATTCAGAGAATGAATGGTTAAAGGTCGTTAGTGTAGATTTAGTACAGCTTGGCAAAGAACAGAGCTCAGAGCCCAGGAGCCCAGCATTCCAAGATAAGGAACTGGCCTTGTGTATAAGATAGCAGGAACAGCCTGCACGCTAAGGAGGAACCCAATTGTCTGGGTAAAGCGTCCATCTGGTCGGGACCAGTTTCGTGGTTTGGGGTCCAGCCAGCCCAGCATTCTAAGCCAAAGGTAAAAGTACACGGTGAAGAAGACTATGAGCCTTCCTCCAGAAGACCCCGGCCCACGACCACCGGGCGACAGTACGCATGCGGTAAGGGGAGGAGACTTATGATAATGAGTTCCTAGAAATAATTAGAATAGTAATGCCTTTTCTTAGAATTAATTATAATAACCCAGCCCACATTAATGAATATGTATGCTTTTTATCATAAATAGATGCTTGTTTTACGAGCCGGTGTGCAAGTTAGGAGGAGAAATCCCCCTTGCACCCGGCGCCGCAATAAACATACCTGCTTTATGACTCTATTCGATTTGTAGGGTTTGTTTCCGCGCGTCGTCTCAAAGTTCCCTTCCAACCTCAGCAGTTCTATGATTCTATGAAAAATATAAGAGAGACATAGAGTAACTCAGATTCCCTGTCTCTTCCGCTGATAAAGGCAGGAAGGGAAGGGATGCCCATCATCTCCTCAGTGCTGCTTCCCTGCTCTTCCTCACCAGTCTCAGGAGTCCCATTCAAGGAACACAGGTGGAATAAAGCCTTACAGAGGTGAAACAATACAAAAGAATTCACATAGCCTTATGCTTTGCACATAACTATTAAGGAAATCGCTCTTGATAATTTTGTTCATGCAAAAGATCAAAAGAATATGTGCCAAAATACCAACGCTGTTATATTATGTTTAAAGCTCAACGTTTTACCTCTCACACCTTTGTAAGCACAACAGTTGGAGACAGAGATGAAAGACCGTATTGTGCGCCTGACAATTATTATTGTTTTGCTCATAACAAGTTACAATGAACTATTTAAATTAACATTTAGTTAAAAAGCTCATCTATTAAAGAGAGAGAAATCAAGAGTTTCCTCTCTGAAACCTCCCATTCGGGACCAGTCAAATCAAGCTCCTTTGCTTGTCTGGGCCTTCCTGGCAGCACCCCCCCCGATAATATGCATGAGAAAGACACTAATTAGGGCCTGTCCATTTTGGTCTGCAGAGATTACTTTGTTTTCTGTTGTATCTCTGTAAAACGGTGACATACCTGGATGGTTACACAAATACTGGAAATAACCGATTCATCTATTGATCAGTGTTTAAAAGCAGGGAAAGAACGTCTGAAACATTAGCTGTGAAATCTTGTATTGCAAGTTAACAGAAGATTTAATCGCTCTGAGAAGAGTAATTTCGGCATGAAGTATGATCTAATGGGCAAAACAAAACTAATAACAAATAATGAGGCTCACTTCCAATGACGTAATCAATTATCCAAACGCCCTCAAAAGAAGATCACAAAGAAAACGCCTGGAAGAGATTTTTTTGCAAAATATTATTATTCTATAATAAAATATTATATCTATTATAATATATAATATATATTAATAATATAAAATATAAAATTATATTATTCTAGGACAATATTATTGTATTTAGCAAGTAAGTATACAACCTTATAAAAACAAAAGCAACCAGAATTCGGTGTTTTTATTTAAAGGTAAAGTATGTCAGCAGTAGAGAAAATGGAGAACTTCTGATATTTAAAAAAGGATCAACAGCATTTCTCAGGAACTTTGCTGTTTGGCTGTTCCCATACCTCTTTCCACAATGTACGATGTGGATGCTCTCTATCAATGCTGACTGCATCCATCCCAACTAGTCCTTTCCCAGATCTCAGACTACAATGCTATGGACATCGCTCTCCTTAAAGGTGCCAATATTTTTCATTTCCTCTTTCGTGTCCTTGCCATGTCACCTGCCCCATCACTCCCCTGGGTAAAGGCGGAGCCGCTTTATCACCACCAATGAGCAAGACACAACAGACCCAGAATTAAAATAACCACACAGAAACATAGAATCACAGAATGGTTAGAGTTGGAAGGGACCTTAAAGATCATCGAGTTCCAACCCCCCTGCCCTGGGCAGGGACACCTCCACTAGAGCAGGTTGCTCAAAGCCCCATCCAGCCTGGCCTTGAACACCTCCAGGGATGGGGCATCCACAGCTTCCCTGGGCAACCTGTTCCAGTGCCTCACCACCCTCACAGCAAAGAATTTCCTCCTAATATCTAATCTAAATCTCCCCTCTTCCAATTTAAAACCATTACCCCTTGTCCTGTCACTACATCTCCTGACAAAGAGTCCCTCTCCGGCTCTCCTGGAGGCTCCCTTCAGATATTGGAAGGCTGCTATGAGGTCTCCCCGGAGCCTTCTCTTCTCCAGGCTGAACAACCCCAGCTCTCTCAGCCTGTCTCCATAGGGGAGGTGCTCCATCCTTCTGATCGTCTTTGTGGCCCTCCGCTGGACCCGTTCCAACAGGTCCATGTCCTTCCTAACAGGTCCATGTCCAGAATGAACAAACAAATTCGGAACTGCAAATAAAAATAATATCCAGAAAACTCCAACTTTAGGTCTCCCAGCCCCTCTTTAACCCTTTCTCCACTGCCCTTTTCCTGTTATCTTTCAGTCTAGCTGTCCTTCTGACTTAGTAGGCCTTGTCCAGAATATAATCACATAAATAAAAGAAGACATTCTAATGTTGAGAGCCATCTCTTTGTGTGCATGAAGCCTACAAGGTTTTCTTCCCATGTTCACTGCGGGGTGAAATATGCAGAGGGCTCCTGCGTCTTAAACGAGAAGACACGAGGTCTTCAGGGCAGGAGTGTTCCCTTATTCCTTTCGCCACCTCCACCCTCCCAAGCCAGGTAGCGCTAGGTTTGAAAACCCTGCAAGCAGACAGGAGAGAACGTTTTTCTTTATTCTCTGAGCAACCCAAACCCAGCACCTGGCCGCTTCACAGTGCACTTCATGGGCGACCCTCACCCCTTTTAGGGTAGTCATCAGCCCTACCTGCATCTTCTTGCTATAAAGATACTGGACTGCTATTAAGGAGCTTATTATGAGTTACTTCTATTCTAAAGTGGGCTCCATTCGAGGCAATATTCTATCTTTCATGAGGACTACTTATCCTATGACAAGTATGGTTGAATATGCTCATTAGTATTAAAGCTATCACATTCATCACCTGGAAACAATACCCAAAGTCCCAATGTCGGCATTACCAAGGCGTGATTTGGGGTAGGTGAGGATATAAAGAATGTGCTCCTTGATTAATTCATAAATGAAGATGGATAACTGAAGAGGAGTTGACATTAAACAAAGCAATCCTCAGGGAACATTCCAAGCTCTTGTCTGTTCTCCTAGGAAATATTCTGCAGGACTCAAAAAACCTTGTTTATCAAGGTAAATATGTCAAGATGGAGTTATTCAGACATAGACTGAAAACAATACAGCTTTTAAAAACAACCTACTTAGGGCATTGTGAGGACTCTTCCCCAGAGAAAAGCATTCGGGATGTCACACAAACAACAAATAGAAGTAATCAAGTTGTAAAACAACAGAAGAACAAACAAAAAAACAACAAACAAAAGAAGAAAATAAAATAAAAATATAAGGACAGATACACAATTGTTGTAACAAAAATTTACATCAAAATTTAAATTGTTCAGGTGAAGTTCAACACCCAGAGGGAACCACGACACTGAAGATAGTATTTCTTTTTCTTTTTTTTAATTAGAAGACATTATTTTAAAAATTAAGTCAGCAACTGTACAAAGTTGTCAACACAATCAACTGTCAAGACTGAAGAGAGACAACGTACAAGCACAGGCAGAGATTCTGGCGTCTGATTTGATATGCAGCAAGTCCAGAAAAATCAAAGTATTAGTATTTGATTGAGTTAAAAAAAAAAAAAAATGCTTTCAATTCAGTATTATTTTCCCCAGTTTTGATATAACACAAACTGAAACGAACATAGGCCAGGCCAGAACCTTAAATTGAAGATAACAGGCTTTTACTCCAATTTATGTTAATTGTCACACTACTTTCCTGAGTCAAACCAGCAGCTACGGTTTCCCAACTAGATTTATGACTAGTCAGAGCTGAGTGTTTTTTAAATACCTGCTGCTTATTGCTTTCACCTTTTTCACTTCGGATAGTCCTATTAGGCCAGCTCAGAAGTCGGAGATGAGTAACGCAGGGTAATCAGACGTGACGTGTACAAAGCAAACACTTCTATTAGCGATTGCTTTCATCAGTCAAAAACGGTCATAAAAGCTTTGAGCCCAACACCTCAGAAATCATCGCTTTAATTCCAGCAATAAGATGGAGAGCGTGCCCTGCCCATCCCTAGATTTAGTACTATGATAGGATTATCCTCCAGGAAAATCTTGGCAGAAGAATTATTAGCACAGAACACCCTCTGTAGAAAGCTTGAGAACTAATTGACTATAACCAGGATAAAATCAATATGCCCCACTACTTTCTCAGAGAATGGACAGGAATCAGGACAACTTGAAGTAGAACCTGGATCAGAATTGGTGTGAATTTCACAGACAACCAAAGGACATGCCTCTGTGCAGTGCTTCATTAAACCTTTTCACAGTGATAAGAAAATGACTTTGGATTTGGCTAAAAGGGAGCGTGGGAGCCTTTTTAATACAAGGCTCCTCCAACTCCTCCTCCCAAATAAAAGGATCATCAGGGCTACAAAGGCAAATCTGATTTTTTAAGCTGCGGAACAATTCTTACTTCTGCTACATGAGCTACAATAGGGGTCTGGAGATAGTTTCCTTTCCTCATCACTTCTTCTGTAGTTTGGATTTAGACTTGTAAGAATGAGCTTCAGGGGTATTTCTTTGCCTTTCTCCCTCTCAGGAATCCCATTTTAGAAGCAGTCTCATCATCTCAAATGCAATCTGTCCAAATCTGACTAAATTAAATGAAATTTCTAGCTTAAATCCTCTCTTCTCTTTACCTTTTCTAAAGCATTTAACAACTCCACTGCCCTTTTTGTCTCTCAAGATCCACCCCCCCCCCCCCAAAAAAAAAAAAAACCAAGTAAGTGAAAAACTACACTAAAATTCTCAAGAAAACTGCTTGGAATCAAAAACAAAACAGAATTCTTATGGTTTTCCACTATTATCAGAATAATGTCAGAAAATACGTCACAGTCTAACGCAGCCCCTTATGTCCTTACGACAGAGTGACATATTCTGGAATTTGAAAAGGTTTGCACCAAGAAACTAATATTAAAGTGTCATCATTAACACTTACCCTAATTTAGCAAGTCAAAAAGATCAGGTCAAATAGAAATTTTGTCATTCTTCTGACAAAAAAAGAACAAAACAAAAGGCAAAACTCATTCTCCTAATTAAAAAGTATCTAGCTGTCGTTTCTCACTCACAATAGTTTCAACTGAGAAGAAACGGTTTCTTCTCCATCAGGACTTAAAGGAGTATCTGGCTCCCACCCACAAACATGGAACATTAATAGCTATTGAAAAAAAATCTGAATTTGGTCACTACTATGGAGATTTCCTCAACTTGCAGCTACTCCTAATGGAATCGAATGGATAGGTATGATTGCTATTACGCTTCAGAAAGCAAGATACCACCTTTACTTCACTGGTCACTAAGTTTTTCCAGTTTGTTTCTGTTATTTTTCCTCCAATTCCTAACTTCTAAAGGCAATTGCCAGTTTATGATAATACTGGTTCCTATCAAGTTACCCTCTCTTCCACCTCTTCGTCTTCCTCTTCTCTGGGATTTGTTTTATAAAGAAGGTTTATTCCCTATAAAAGCTGCTTTATTTTTTAAACAGCGCAGCTTTCCCTTCCAATTATGGAACTGGGGCTTTGGGGGCATCTAATTAAATGTTCTTAAACTGCTCCCAATTAATATTCCCCTATTTCAGTTTAAATTGTCTTCCACCTGAATGGGCTTATAATTGCGTTCTAATTGCTAAGTTAGTCCTTTCAAAATACAGAGTAGATACTAATTAATGATCTCAACGATAGTGTCCGTAACTCAAGTTAAAACATCGCCTTCAGAACTTAGGTTTTGCGTGTTTCATGCATTATATAGAGCCGATTAATTAATTTTCTGGTTTGCCTCAGTGTTTTGCCGCAGAAATCAGCTTCCACACCACACTCATTGCACTGTAGTTTTTATAATACTGATCAATGAACTTTAATGTAAATAAACACAGTGAGTGTTATTTTCCTCTTTATTTTAAATACTCGTGAGACTGTGGGTTGAACAGCGATACAGTCTGTGCTAAACAGAAAGGAGAAATTACAGTTGTTACCGGCTTGTTTTTCAGCTACTTTAGAAGGAGAAAGGGGAAACTAATAGCACATTGCGACACAGAAAGAGCACCATTTTAGGGCCATTCAATCTCTGTTCTAGTATTTTCATTTCGGAATAGACACTGCCTCTTCAAATCCTGACTTTATTAATATTCATTTTTGTGTAAGTGACTTTTAAGTTGAACGACACATAAAACCACATTGTGCATTTTTATCTGCATGCGAGTGAGCAATATAACTGGAATGTTTATTGCTCAGAATGATTTTGGTTACTAATTCTTCTGCAGAAGAGGACTGCATTTGAAGCTTTCTGTAGAACGAAGAGCAAGTCATCTTGTACTTTCTATGGTTTTCACTAATGATGTAAAGAAACTATCTCATTTCTTTCCGGGCTTCCATGACCAAATTCTAACAGAGAGGTATGAAAAGTCAGTATGAAAAGGATTCTTCAGCCTTCCTCCAGTTAAGAAGCTTAGTAAGAGTTCACGTTATTTAATGCACTCTTACTAGTAATTCTTGACACTGAAATCATTCAGAATTCGGACTAATATTAGAAATGGGCACACTTCAAAGGAATAGAAGATTAGGTTCAGATAAGCACACAAAATCTGAAACCTCAAGTAGCCATCTCAGAGCTGGAGAACCCTCAAATGTGCTGCCTGACACCAAAAAAACAAGTATTACAGTGGGACTGAAAAGCCTTAGCAGGACGAGGCGTCTCTGACATAAGAGGACGCAGGCTGCGGCAAAGGACAGTCCTTGTCCCCAGATGTTTAACATCTAAACCAGATGGGAAATATCAAGGAAAAACATTAATTGAGGATTAAAGGAAGAAGAGGCAAAAGCTGAGATGGAAGTTAACAACCCAAGCTGAACTCAATATTGCTCGGGAAACGCTTTTACAGGTTGCCATTCACGTACACTTCATAATTTGAAAAGAAGAATCTATAATTCAAGAGAAAATTAAATTTCTTTTTCATTACATAAGCTATCAGCAGTTCCTAATTCAATATAATAATTCTCTCAATGAAGAAAATATGTTTTCAAAAATGGCTAAAAGACCATTTTTTTTCTTCTAAACAAACCCAACCAAACAAAAAACCTTCTCAAAATTAAATTTCTTAGTCCAGACTTGTAATCTGAAGAGATAATCTTATTTTCAGCAATAAGACCTGCGTGTCTAACACTAAGCATGTGCCTATGTGTTTTGCAGAGCTACATGGTTTCTGCATTATTATTAGCACAAAAACTTCCATTACGTGTGATACAGAATTTCAGTTTGCAACTCTTAACTGCACTAATTTCCTGGAGCACCAAGAAATTCTTGATGCTCTAAGCATTTGAAAACGCATCTTTCAGCACTGAAGCTGGCTGCAGAATTGGTCTCAAAGATGTACCTTCCATGCTGTTGAGCAAGACCACATAAATCTAACCTGGCATTTCACGATTTCTCTAACCTTCTCTCTGACCAGGCAGACATAAAAAGAATGACTGCTAGAGCTAAAGAGGGGAGGGCACAATTGCAGTCCCAAAGTTTAGCAGAAATGTAGGTGGTTATTCCCTTC